>NC_141017.1:39069672-39403271 GCF_052327205.1 Somniosus microcephalus | reverse complement strand
GGGAGGGGGCGGTAGGGGGTGTGGGGGGGAAGGGGGTGTGGGGGGGAAGGGGGTGTGGGGGGAGGAGGCTGGGGGTGTGGGGGAAGGGGGGTGGGGGCTGGGGGGAAGTGGGGGTGGGGGGGAGGGGGGTGGAGATGGGTGGGGGAAAGGGGGTGTGGGGGGGAAGGGGGTGTGGGGGGGAGGGGGTGGGGGGGGAAGGGGGTGTGGGGGGGTGGGGGGGGAAGGGGGGTGGGGGGGAAGGGGGTTTGGGGGGAAGGGGGTTTGGGGGGGTGGGTGGGGGTGGAAAGGGAGGGGGGAGATAAATTTAAAGTACAGGAAACTTTGTGCTATCCGGCAGGGACCGAGCTGATGCCTTGCCTAAAGTACTCTCTAGAGTTAATGTTGAGAGATACGGAGATTCTTATCTCTGTATTTAACAACAAACACTGTTGCTTAGCAACAGCTTCTAAACACTCAGGTGTGGCCCTGAAGCTCTGTAGCTAAAGCTGTTGCTATAGCTACAGACCTTGCACAGCTACACAGTCGATTGTCTGTCACAGACACAGATTTGGAGCACAGAAGCCCCACCCACTCTATGTTCCTGTACTAAGATGGCCGCACATGCACTCTGTTACACACTGAATCAAAATGGCGTCGCACTGAAACTTTTTGCCCTCCTTGACAAACATGGCTGCCGTTAACCGGGGGCTGTCTGCAGAAGAAATTTCCTCAGCTGCAAACACAGGATCTTCAGATTATTATTTGGGGCTTGCAACCTACCCCAGTTGCTTATGAAGCCTCCCCACCTACTGACCCCAGGAATGGAGCTGAGGCAGCACACCCTCTGCCCTCTGCCAGTGTTTGTCTCTGTCTAGGCCGGGAGCCTGGGTCTAGAGTTGCACTGCTGGCAGTTGGATAAGCCTAGGCCCCGGGCCTGGAAAAACGGTGAAAGGTAGGAGAATTATCGAGGTTAGAGAAAAGATTTACAAATTAATTAACTTTTTTAAAAAACAATTTGTGTTTTAAAAGCAACTTTTTTTTTGCTGGAAATGTATATTTGAAAAGAAAGACGCAGAAAGCAGGAAAAAGAATGGAAGCAAGATGGCGGCTACTCACCTCGGTTCAGAACGATAAGGCCCGCCCACACACGCACCGATTGGTCGACCGTCAGGTGACCAAAGCGTAGGATTGGTCAATCGTCCCGTCACTCGACCGTAGGAGGGCCCGGCCGCACGCGGCAGCAACCCGGCGTACGATTGGTCGACCTCGAGGTCACTCTGTCGCTAATGAGCGGATAATGAGATGCTAATGAGCGGAATGTTGAAGGTTTTTCGGATACCGCGGGCGCGATTTTAGCCCGGCCGAAACGTAAATACGCTTAAGACCGTTTTGGAAAGGTAAGCTTTCTTTCGACGTAACGCACGCATAGGTACGCTCTGTAACTTTCGAGCGTATAGCCCGACAGACGCACACGTGAGGATAGACAGACAGAAGGACAGACAGATAGAAGGACAGACAGACAGAAGCATCGCTTTATATTTTCTTGTATATTAAATGCAGCATTTTTGACTTAATGTTTGGAGTTTTAATCAGCAACCCAATGATAGATCTTTGCATATTACTGTAGCTTCTAAGGAGAAGCATCCGGGAAGGCGCCGAACACCTCGAGTCTCTTTGCCGGAAGCCAAGCACGAACAGCGGAAGGAGCACACGTCAACCCAAGCACCCCACCCACCCGCCCCTTCAACCACCATCTGCCCCACCTGTGACAGAGACTGTAGGTCCCGCATTGGACTCATCAGTCACCTGAGAACTTATTTTTAGTGTGGAAGCAAGTCATCCTCGTTCAGAGAGACTGCCTAAGAGAGAGAGAGAGCTTCGAAGCATTGCGAAGCACGACAGGGGTCAATCAGCAAATGGTCATATTAATGAAATGCTTCTGTCATCAATATAGATAATCTCTTGTTTTCAGTCAATGTGGGTGTTAAATCAGAAACATTTTTTCTATACACTAAAACCAGGCAAGAGATTGCTCTCTGGTCAGTCAGAAGCAGCGAGAGACTCCAGGGTGAGGCAAGAACATATACAGTCTATGACGGAGAAAGTTATGTAGTTAGTTTAGGAGCAGCCAACTTGAAAATGAAGTTTCACCTAGACAGTGACAGAGCTGTTTTATTTGGTTTCAGTGTGTGAGGAACATTTAAAAAATCGATGCCCTTCAGTGTGAAACCCGAATTCTGTGCATTCATGTACAACAAATCAGTTTGCTTTACATTCATACCTTGACCGGTAACCGGGCGTGAGGGGGTCACTGTGACCGGTAACCGGGCGTGAGGGGGTCACTGTGACCGGTAACCGGGCGTGAGGGGGTAACTGTGACCGGTAACCGGGCGTGAGGGGGTCACTGTGACCGGTAACCGGGCGTGAGGGGGTCACTGTGACCGGTAACCGGGCGTGAGGGGGTCACTGTGACCGGTAACCGGGCGTGAGGGGGTCACTGTGACCGGTAACCGGGCGTGAATCTGAATTGTTTCTGAATTCCAATAGACCCCTCAGCGAATTACACCCTTTACTTCTCCGCATTCCTCGTTTAGCACATACACAAACAGACAGGTTATATATATATTCTGAACGTGTTTGTTTCATTATTTATTCGGAGTTTTACCATCTGGACGGTGTTGCCCGCCTGTGACGTGCTCCCTGAAAATACTTTTTTGGGAATTTCCTACATTCGCTTTAAGTAGCCTGGCAATGTATCAAATGTTAAAGCGAGATGATGGAATTTCTACTTCTGAAATTCTCCGCACTCAGTTCCCAAATAGTTTCCGGGAAAGTACATAGGTCAGTCTCATTCACATTGAGCCGGGCTGCCCACAGCGAGCTCAGATTGCAAACTCGGAGTGCCCAGAACAAACTGCAGAGTCCCAGACCCGGAGTCATGGGCTTCAGGCTCACTTCACCCCGTGGATATATTTACTTCTTCATCTTGACTCTCAGGATTACAAGTGGGTAAAAAGGATTTAAAATATGTAGATGGTATTTGCAGAGTAAATTTGGTTTCTCTTGCGGGTTTTGTTTGTAATCGGCTATTGACTTTCCTGCCATTTAATTAGTTATTAATTATCAGGAACTAGAATATTGGGCTTGTTTCTGGTGTGTCCTTAAAGGAGGGAAGAGAGAGGATTTACTCCACTTCAGATTGAATCTTTAAATGCTGCTCCGATTCACGCCATCTCTGTTAACATGTAGTAAATGAGTCTCAAATGAACTGACCATTCCCCGCATTATTTATTGCGCTTTGTGACAATGAAGGTAGGCTAGGTTCCACTGTCTCGGATGTACTGTTTCCCACTGTCGGGCAGCCCCTGTTCACGTTACCCGAGTAGAGGAAGCGGCGAGTCCGGGGAGAGAGAGAGAGAGAGCTTGGGGCGGCCACACTGACCTCCCACTCTGCTCGCTTTATTCCACCCAGAAATATGAACCGTCTTTTGAAAGTGGCCTTTGCACCGTACACAGCTCTGCTTATACTCCTGCTACAATGCAAACGTGCAGTATAAAGGCAGCATTAGATTTAACCCACAGCCCCCATGTACACGGTTACATCGGATATACGTCACAGCAACAGGCCATTCGACCCAACCAGCCCATGCAAGCGTTTATGCTCCACTGGATCCTCCTCCCGTCTGTCCTCATATAACTCTATCAGTATAACCCTCTATTCCCTTCTTCCTCATGTGCTTATCTAGCTTCCCCTTAAATGCATCGATACTATTTGCTTCAACCACTCCCTGTGGTAGCGAGTTCCACATTCTCACCACTCTGGGTAAGGAAGTTTCTTCTCAATTCCCTATTGGGTTTCTTGGTGACTATCTTATATTGATGGCCTCTAGTTTTGCTCTTCCCCACAAGTGGAAACATTCTCTCTGTATCCACTCTATCAAAACCTTTCATAATTTTAAAGACCTCTATTAGGTCACCCCTCAGCCTTTTTTCCAGAGAAAAGAGACCCAGCCTGTTCATCCTTTCCTGATATGTATACCCTCGCATTTCTGGTATCATCCTTGTAAATCTTCTCTGCACCCTCTCCAGTGCCTCTATATCCTTTTTATAATATGGTGACCAGAACTGCACGCAGTGCTCTAAGTGTGGTCTAACCAAGGCTCGATACAGGTTTAGCATAACTTCCCTACTTTTCAATTCTATCCCTCTAGAAATAAACCCTAGTGCTTGGTTTGCTTTATTTATGGCCTTGCTAACCTGTGTCGCAACTTTTAGTGATTTGTGTATTTGTACTCCGAGATCCCTTCATTCATCTACCCCACCCAGACTCGCACCCTCCAAGTGATAAGTGACCTCCCTATTCTTCCTACCAAAATGTAATACCTCACATTTATTTGTATTGAGCTTCATTTGCCAATTATATGCCCATTCTGCAAGTTTATTAATGTCCTCCTGTAACTTGTTGCAGTCTTCTTCAGTATTGCCTACCCCACCCCCACTTTGGTGTCATCCGCAAATTTAGAAATTGTGTTTTTGATTCCAAAGTCTAAATCGTTAATGTAAATTGTGAACAGCAGTGGTCCCAGCACTGATCGTTGTGGAACACCACTACCCACCTTCTGCCTCTGTGAATAGCTACCCTTTACTCCTAACTCTCTGCTTTCTGTCCTGAAGCCAGCCAGCAATCCATTCTGCTACTTGTCCCCTGACTCCGCATTCTCTGACCTTGTTCATCAGTCTATTATGGGGTACCTTATCGAAGGTCTTTTGAAAATTCAGATAAATTACATCTACTGCATTACCATTGTCTACTGTCTCTGTTACCTTTATGGGCGCGATCTTGCCAGCCCTGGGGAGGTGGGTATGGAGGTGGGACTGCTGGGAAAATGGCAGAATCGGGGGGCGGGTGCCCATCCCGCCCCAACCTGCCTCCGTGCCATTTTGCCAGGAGACGGGTAGCCGACCAGCGCCAGGTCCCGTCTCCTTGGAGGCGGGAAGGGGATTACAGCCACTAAACTGCCTGTTAACAGGTAGTTAACAGGCAGATAAGAGGATTACCCCCATTTTGCCCACGCAAGTGCGGGCTTCCCGAAGGCTGCGAACCCCGCTAGGGTCACCGAGGCGAGCAGTGGGTCTGTGGGGGTCGGAGGGGTGCAAAAGTGCGCTGTGAAGGTATGTGATGGGTGCAAGTGTGGAGAGGTGAGTATGTGAGGTGAGTGAAAAGCGTTAGTAAAAGTTTACTTACCTTTGTTTCTTCCTGCAGGCTTCAGTCGGTGGGTATGCGAAGAGTCTCGCACCTCTGCGGCAAAGATAACAGATGGCCGCTGCATTCTCCAATGCAACAACCATCTAATTTCTGCAGAAGAACGAGGTTTGATGAGTCTTGAATTCAAGAACTCATCAAACTACAGAGAATGTCAGTGTTTGACAGCTTCACAGACCCGTCAAACGATGACAATTCATCTGTCAAAAATTTTTGACAGATGAAACGTCATACATTGACGTTCTCTGTAACCGGCTTTCCCTTAATTGGCTTGCTAAGCCCGCTGGGGTCAATCAAGGGAAAATAGCATGGGTTGGCCAGAAGTTGATGGAGGCGGGACTGAAACACGCCTCCAAACGCTCCCCATTGGCAAAATCCAGCCCATTGTTTCTATGTTTCTAAAAAATTCAATAAGGTTGGTCAAGCAAGACTTTCCCTTTTGAAATCCATGCTGACTATTCATTATTATTTTTGGTTTCTAGATGTTCTTCTATTTTCTCCTTTAGTAGGGATTCCATTATTTTTCCTACCACCGATATTAAGCTGACTGGCCTATAATTCCCTGGACATGTTCTAGCCCCCTTCTTAAATATCGGTATTACGTTAGCTGTCCACCAGTCCTCTGACACTACACCTTTTTCTAATGAATTATTAAATATGTGTAGTAATGCCTCTGCTATCTTTTCCCTAGATTCTTTTAAAATGCGTGGATATAATCCATCCGGACCAGGGGTTTTATCCTCTTTGAGTTTGATTAGTTTATATAATGTATCCCCTTTTTTATGGCCCTAGAAATAGTAGATGCATTGCTGGTCATCTTCCAAAATTCGATAGACTCTGGAACAGTACCCATGGATTGGAGGGTAGCTAATGTTACCCCACTGTTCAAAAAAGGTGGTAGAGAGAAGATGGGGAATTACAGACCGGTAAGCCTGACATCGGTAGTGGGGAAAATGCTAGAGTCCATTATAAAAGATGCAATAGCAGAGCACTTGGAAAACAGTGACCGGATCGGACAAAGTCAACATGGATTTACAAAAGGTAAATCGTGCTTGACTAATCTACTGGAATTTTTTGAGGATGTAACTGGTAAAATAGATAAGGGAGAACCAGTGGATTTGGTGTATTTGGACTTTCAAAGGGCTTTCGATAAGGTCCCGCATAAGAAATTAGCGTGTAAAGTTAAGGCACATGGGATTGGGGGCAAGGTATAGACTTGGATAGAGAACTGGTTGGCAGACAGAAAGAAAAGAGTTGGAATAAACAGCTCTTTTTCCGAGTGGCAGGCAGTGACTAGTGGGGTACTGCAGGGATCGGTCCTTGGACCCCAGCTATTCACAATATATATTAATGATCTGGACGAGGGAACTAGATGTAATATCTCCAATTTTGCAGATGACACAAAGCTAGGTGGGCGTGTGTGCTGTGAGGAGGATGCCGAGAAACTCTAGTATGATTTGGACAGGTTGGGTGATTGGGCAGAAGCATGGCAGATGCAATATAACGTGGATAAATGCGAGGTTATCCACTTTGGTGTCAAAAACAAGAAGGCAGATTATTATCTGAATGGCAATAGATTGGGAGAAGGGGAAGTGCAACGAGACCTGGGTGTCCTTGTGCACCAGTCGCTGAAGGTAAGCATGCAGGTGCAGCAGGCGGTTAAGAAGGCAAATGGTATGTTGGCCTTCGTAGCGAGAAGGTTTGAGTACCAGAACAAGGATGTCTTGCTGCAGTTGTACAGGTCCTTGGTGAGACCACATCTTGAGTATTGTGTGCAGTTTTGGTCACCTTATCTGAGGAAGGATGTTCTTGCCATGGAAGGAGTGCAGCGAAGATTCACCAGGCTGATACCTGGGATGACAGGAATGACGTATGAGGAAAGATTGGGTCGATTGGGCTTGTACTCGCTGGAGTTTAGAAGAATGAGAGGGGATCTCATTGAAACTTATAAAATTCTAACAGGACTAGACAGACTAGATACAGAAAGGATGTTCCCAATGGTCGGGGAGTCCAGAACCAGGGGTCACAGTCTAAGGATAAAGGGTAAGCCATTTAGGACAGAGATGAGGAGGAATTTCTTCACCCAGAGAGTGGTGAACCTGTGGAATTCTCTACCACAGAAGGCAGTAGAGGCCAATTCATTAAATATATTCAAGAAGGAGTTGGATATATTTCTTAAGGCTAAAGGGATCAAGAGGTATGGGGAGAAAGCAGGGACAGGGTACTGAATTTGGATGATCAGCCATGATCACATTGAATGGCGGAGCAGGCTCGAGGGGCCGAATAGCCTACTCCTGCTCCTATCTTCTGTTTCTATGTTAAATGCACTTATCTCATTACTAATCTCAACATCCAATGTCATGTCCACCTGTTCTAGAAACATAGAAAATAGGAGAGAATTCCAATAACTGAAATATTGAGCTTTGAGAAAGCTTTATATTGTAAAGCTTCATATATGTCACTTCCAGTATTGCAATATCACTACCAGCAATGCCCATCATTAGATGAACCCTGCACTGTTGCAGATCTTGCCGAATCCAACAACAAGGCGCAAAAATGTGTCCAGTTCTGGCTGGGCTATGTATAGACTGTCCGTGGACACAATAAGATAAGAACTACCAGCAGAGGGAGAGTAGGAGGAAATAAACTGCACACAATAGCTCCCAGTGGCTAATTATGGCACTTGCTGTTGGTTACACTGACACTTGCCCACAGGCTTTCTATGGGCTTTTGTACTGGAAGTTGCAGCTATTCGAAATCCAAATCAGCGCGGCGCCCTCCACAGGGGACCGGGGGCCTGTGTCAATACGGCACGCAACCCTGTGTCTCCTTAACCAGTCAGAGTGAAGAATCCTTACTGAGGTGCGCAGTCTGAACCAGGAAGTGTAAGTTAGAATATTTAATTCAATGCCAAATCATGTACAGAAAGCAAAGTAAAGAGAGGGAAGGAAAGATGGGATTAAGAGAGAGATAAAAGAGACTAAAAAATAATAATTAAAATCTGAAGGAATAAGACTCCACACTTGTAGAAGTTAATTTTCAGTACAAGAGAGGTTCTTTTGCAGTAATTAAGACTGATCACCGATGTTCCCCGTCATTGTTTTTGGGCTGCGCGGCCATTCAAAAGTCCACGCATGCACGTTTTTTTCAATTTAAACTTACACTTGAATGGACAAGCCCTACCCTTTTCTGGCATGTTTAGTGGGTAGCTAGTGGCTAAGTACCTCAACTTCACATGTTTGAATGCTGAGTCACTCGGTGAGATACCGGTATAGCGCAGCTGACTGCAGCGGTTCAAGAAGGCGGCGCACCACCACCTTCTCAAGGGCAATTAGGGATGGGCAATAAATGCTGGCCTTGTCAGCGACGCCCACATCCCGTGAACGAAATTAAAAACAGCTTCTGGAAGAACAGGGCAACTTGGACAGCAATTTCCTGATTTCTGCGTTTAACTGCACATATGCGGTTGCCGGAGGTTGCTGTCCAATTTACTCTTTAATAACGGTGAGCGCTGATAGCCTCACGGTTATTTCTACTGCAAAATCCGGGTCAATATGTTCTGCTTTAAAATGAGGTCTGTTTTTGTAGTAATTTGAAACTGCGCTGTTACCTCAGGGAGTTACTCTGAACATGTCCTACATAGAATAGATTCCATATCCCTGTGTTTACCGTGATTTGTTTTCTTGGCAGCAGACGTGGCTGGATTTGAGGTTTGGATCGACACAAGCCCCTCAGCTGTGGAGTTCGGGGACTCTCTGGAGGTGAACTGCAGTACAACATGTGCAGACTCTGAGCCATTAATAATGGTGGAGTATAAATCAGGGATACTATCTAACAAAACATTTGGTAGTAAATGGAAAGCTGACTTTTTCCAAAGTGTTGAGTCGTGGGATATCTCAGTGCCATGTTCTGTGGTATGTAAAGCAGAGAACAGTGACCTGAAAGAGAAGAAAAAGGTAGTCACTGTATACAGTAAGTGAAAATTCTTGTTCTAATGAGATAATTGTTAGTTATGGAGACTATGGTGATACCGCAGAGCGTCTGTTTTAGAGCAGCCAGCAGTGTATTGGTGAGATAATGAACTGTGTAAAGTTCCCACACAGCAAAGTCCCGATCACAGCTGACAGAATGGAGAGGCTTAGGATTTTTATTTTATTCGTTCATGGGATGTGGACGTCGCTGGCAAGGCCAGCATTTATTGCCCATTCCTAATTGCCCTTGAGAAGGATGGAGGTAAGGTAATTCTCCAGGAGGAAGGCAAAAATCAAAAGGTAAGTAAACCAGGTCTAAGGAGAATCAGGGGCAGGAACTGGTATTGGTAGGACAATGCACGCACCACTTGGCTGGGCTCAGAGTCATGAGTTAAAGCCTGCTCCTTACCTTAGTCTGTTTCAACAATCCAGCATTTCAATTACTGACATTAGAAACTTGATTAAATCATTTTATAATGCTGCATTGCAGAGATTATAGGTGCGCTGGTGCATTGAGTCACAGTGTAGGACATCCTGGCAATATCTGCCAGCTTTTCACAATTATAAGGTGAATTTGAAGGGTACACCTCTCAGCAGCCAGGTTTAGAGTGCCAAAAGCCAAGGAGCAAGTCTGTCAAGACATGATGTGTGACACGGCAGGGATCGAGCTTGCCCTTCTTCAGCGGCTGAATAGGATTCTGTTCTAGGCTTGCTTACGTTTAGTTTTCCAGTGTGCAGTTATGATTTCTATCCACAAGAGGGATTTGATTGAGTCTGAAAACTATGGAGGAATTTTACTGACTGATCAGTGGCTTTTAAGCTGGTTATTTGGGTTGTTGTAGCATGTATATTTGATGCTTTGGAGACCTACAGAGTAATTAGAAGTAAACAGGCTGGATTTCATTCTCAGAGGAAATGAGTCAGGCAGTTTTTGGCTTTATACAAGATTATGGAACATTGTAAGTCCTGGGGAAACTCGCTTACATCTCTCAACGATTTCTTAAGGCTTCTGATCTAGTGTCTCATTCGGGCCTCTTAAAGAAGATGAAAACTATGGATGTACACAAGCAAATCTTAATTTATCTGGCATATGTGCTCCAGCTCCAAGATCAGTGTAAGAGCAGGCGAGAGACTCATTGTACTAATCTCACTGTTACAAATTTATGGGTTCTGCATTAGATACTCTCAAGGGTTCAGCGTCACCAGTCTCTCCTGTAAGCAGACCTCGCGTCCAATACGGTCTGGAGTGTAACTTTCCTTTCCAATATCTAGTTAAATGATGGCATGACCTGGGACCATAACATAGATACCTTGTTGTGTGTGTGGATACAATGACATTGCACACGCTGCCACGTGTTCTCCTGTCTTTATGGAAGGTGGATTGAAAAGCGTCCTAGTAAAATGAAGGTGAATGAACAAACTGGTGTATTTTATGTGGAATATGTGAATGAACAGCTTTTACAGCTGAAAGCCTCGTCCACGCCTTTGTTACCTCTAAGACTTGACTATTCCAATGCTCTCCTGGTCGACCTCCCATCTTCTACCCTATATAAACGTGAGCTCATCCAAAACTCTGCTGCCATTATCCTAACGCGTACCAAGTCCCGTTCATCCATCATCCCTGTGCTCACTGACCTACATTGACTCCTGGTCCAACAACGTCTCAATTTTAAAATTCTCACCCTTTTTTTCAAATCCCTCCGTGGCCTCACCCCTTCCTATCTCTGTAGCCTCCTGCAACCCTACAAGATCTCTGCGTTCCTCCAATTCTGGCCTCTTGCGCATCCCCGATTTTAATCGCTCCACCATTAGTGGCCATGCCTTCAGCTGCCTAGGCCCTAAGCTCTGGAATTCCCTCCCTAAAGCTTTCCGCCTCTCTCTCCTTAAAACCGACCTCTTTGTCCAAGCTTTTGGTCATCTGTTCTAATATCTCCTTATGTGGCTCGGTGTCAAATTTTGTTTGATAATCACTCCTGTGATGTGCCTAGGGATGTTTCACTACATTAGAGGCGCTGTATAAATGTAAGTTGTTGTTTACAAACAGTATTGTCCCAATTACTGATTTATATCCGTACCTGGGGGGTCCTGCTGGATGCCAATTTCATTCTAGACAGGCTTTTAGGACTGCACTGACCAGGAGTGCAGGGCACTGCACTTTCCCATCTCTTTTCAGTGATTGCAAAGTCTTAATACAAGTTAAGCTTGTGCTGTAGAAGATGTATTGACACAGTTCTGTTCATGGTTTAAGACTTTTAAGCAAGCAGTGTAAGTGCCTCCTCTGAATCCAAGATCAAACAGGGTGGTGGATTTCTGGCAAAAAGTGGAAATGCTTGTAGGGACAGAGGACTCTAGCCAACACCAACCAATCCTGGGTACCCTGGAGCGGGAGTAGCCTCATTGCAAACCAATCACTTTGTCAAAGCTCTTTACATGAGGATCTGGATTAAGGAGTTTATAACAAGTAAGCCTGGTATATGGTATTGGACTTGTGTGTCTAGAACTTCAAGATGCCTGGTTTGTCACAAGCAGCCCCACATAGGTCCTTTCACGTTGCTGAGTCAAAGCTCCCAGACTCGAGATGGAAGCTCCTGCAAGGAGTTTACCTGGAGTCAGGCTATGGGAACACATATCCAGGGTTCAGTGCTTGGCATAACTGAGTTCCAGAGAACCAAGCAGATTGTGCTGAAATTCTACTCCTACAACTAATGCAACCATTGTTCGATGAAGGATGATGTAGGTGTGATAAAAATGATAACATCCGGGAAGTTATGTCATCACTTCCTGTGAACTATGAACGGTGTACATACCTCACTTCCTGTCATATGTCACTTCCTGTTGGACTGGTATAAATACTGGTCTGTTCAGTATTGTAAGAGGCTTCTACCAGAGGCATGGTAAAGACCTCTCTTGTATATAGTGTGTTTATAAGTTACTTAAAGCTTACTTTAAAGTTACTTGATGGTAAGTCTCCTTTTTCTTACATCAATTTAAGTAACTTAGTATTTACACTGACTAATACTAGACCTTCAGACAAACTCGGAAGTTAAGGATCCAGGGAACCACCCATCATGGAGAAAATCCTTAGACCTATTCGTCTGGACTTGGACCCGAATACACCAGCAGCTGGCAGGGTATGGAAGCATTGGTATCGTACTTTTGAGAATTTTCTGGATGAATGTAAAGCGGATGCTCCTGCTAAATTGAAGATACTTGTCAATTATGTGACCCCAAAAGTGTTCGAATATGTTGATGACTGGGATAGTTACGAAGAGGTGATTCGGGCACTTAAGAAACTGTATGCGAAGACCCCAAATGAGGTCTATGCTAGACATCTACTGGCCACAGCCCGACAAGGGCCAGGGGAATCAATTGACGAATTCCTGCAAGAACTTCGCAGGCTCAGCGTAGATTGTAACTTTCAGGCAGCCTCAGCTGAGCTGTACCGCCAAGAAATGATTCGTGATGCTTTCATCTGCGGGATTGCCTCTCCATTTATACGCCAGCGTCTACTAGAAAGTAAAACACTTGAGCTACAAAAAGCTTTTGACCTAGCTTGTTCACTGGATTTGGCAAAGAGAAATGCAGACCTCTATCAGCTGCCCAGATCTCGATCTGCTGCTGTAGCTGCAACCAGACAATTCAAGCGGTCTCAGGTGAACCCTATCATGGGGGAATCTAATTCTGATAATTCTGATGAAGAAGAGGAGGACGACCCCACTTTAGCAGCCTCTTGGCAATCTAGGAAGGAATGCTTCTTTTGTGGAGATGCTTTTCACCCTAGGAAAACCTGCCCTGCTCGCAATGCAATCTGCAGTTATTGCGGGAAAAAAGGACACTTTGCTAAAGTTTGCCTATCAAGGGCCTCTACGAGGGCCAATCCAGCTAAGGCCTACCGAACTGCCCCAATTAGGGCCTATCGAGATGCTCCAGCTAGGACCTATCAAGCTTCCTCTCGAGCTCTCTCCCGAAGAAGCACACCGAGAGTTTTAGCCACTCTCTGTGCAACGACACCAATTACAGCTGCTTGCCCACAGAACCTGTCTCAGGCAGCCACAAAAATTTCAATTAAAGGGCATACCTTAGATGCCTTAATTGACTCAGGAAGTACTGATAGTTTCATTAAGGAACAGATTGTTGCGAAATTGAAACTACATGTCTTCCCATCGGACCAGGCAATTGCGATGGCCCAGTCATCACTTAATACCAGAATCTCCGGCTTTTGTGTTGTTGATATGACACTTCATGGTCGTATGTATCCCTCCACCCGACTTTCGGTGCTCAAAGACTTATGTAGTGATCTCCTCTTAGGGCTGGACTTCCAAAAACAGCATAAGAAACTCACCATTGAGTTTGGTGGATCCAAACCCGGACTTACTATTTCTAATATATCATCTAAATTACCATTTTGTGCATTATCAGCAGCTTCACTTGATGAACCCTCATTATTTGCCAGTATTCCGCCTCAATGCCAACCGATAATAACGAAATCGCGGCGCTTTAATCAGGAAGACCAATCTTTTATTGCGGCTGAAATCTCTCGACTTCTAGCAGAGGATATCATTGAACCATGTTCATCGCCCTGGCGGGCTCAAGTCGTCATTGTCAAGAACCCTCTAAAACCTCACAAACAGCGACTATGCATCGATTATTCGCAAACCATCAATCAATATACCGACTTGGACGCCTACCCATTGCCACGCATTGATGATATGGTTAATAAACTGGCCGAATACAAAGTGTTCTCAACTTACGATTTAAAAAGTGCCTATCATCAGTTACCCTTGAAGGTCTCAGATAAGCAGTACACAGCCTTTGAGGCTAATGGACGGCTGTACCAATTTCGTCGCCTCCCATTCGGGGTTACTAATGGAGTGGCTGTCTTCCAACGGGCAATGGATGGCCTGGTTAAGCAGGAAAACCTAAGGGACACTTTTCCCTATCTTGATAACATTACCATTGCAGGTCACGATCAACAGGAACACGACTCCAACCTCCAAAAATTTCGGGATGCCCTCCATCGCCGTAATTTGACCCTGAATGAATCCAAATCTGTTGAGTCGCAACCGACCATCAACATCCTTGGCTACTGCGTAGGCAATGGTATCATTAAGCCAGACCCAGAAAGACTTCGCCCGCTCCAAGAGCTCCCATCACCTAAGAATCCGGCTTCTTTACGTCGGGCTCTCGGTCTGTTTGCATACTACGCTAAATGGATTCCTCATTTTTCGGACGAAATCCAACCCTTGCTGCATGCTAGATCATTTCCACTGGGAACAGCGGCTGTTGCAGCCTTTAACCTTCTCAAAAAACAGTTGGAGAAAGCGGCTCTTCACTCCATTGATGAGAATCTCCCTTTCGTGGTTGAATGTGATGCCTCGGAGGTGGCGATCTCGGCTACTCTGAATCAGGAAGGTCGTCCTGTAGCATTTATGTCCAGGACCTTACAAGGTGCCGAGCTACATTATCCTCCGGTTGAGAAAGAAGCCACAGCCATCATAGAGGCAGTACGGAAGTGGAACCATTTTCTAGCTTGCCAGCACTTTACATTGATCACGGACCAACGATCAGTCGCCTTCATGCTCGATAATCGAAAACGAACCAAAATTAAGAATAATAAAATACAACTTTGGAGGATGGAACTGGCCTCTTTTGGTTATACCATTCTCTATCGGCCTGGCAAGGAGAATGTGGCCCCGGACACCCTCACACGGGCATTCTGCTCCACTATGTCATCCTCCACTCTCATGGATGTCCACAATGGTTTGTGTCATCCTGGCGTTACGCGCATGCTACATTTCGTACGATCACGGAATCTCCCTTTTTCCACTGGAGATGTAAAGAAAATATGCTCAGAATGCCGGCTTTGTGCGGAATTAAAACCTCAGTTCTTCCGCCCCTCAGATGGTATACTCATACATGCAACCCAACCGATGCAACGACTTAGCATCGATTTTAAGGGCCCAGTGCCCTCTTCAACTCGGAACACATATTTGCTCACCATGATCGACGAATATTCACGTTTTCCGTTTGCCTTCCCCTGCTCCAATATGCTGGCGTCCACAGTAATCTGCTGCCTTGAGCAGGTATTTTCTCTCTGTGGCATGCCGGCTTATATTCACTCAGATCGGGGTCCATCCTTTATGTCAAGGGAACTCAAGGACTACCTCTCAGAACGGGGAATTGCTACAAGCAAAACAACACCATACCATCCCATCGGAAATGGGCAGGTAGAGAGGTATAACGGTATCATCTGGAATTCCGTACGTCTCGCTTTAAGATCTCGGGGCCTACCAGACCAGCAATGGGAAACAGTGCTTCCGGATGCATTGCACTCTATACGGTCCCTGCTTTCTACAGCCACAAATACTACACCTCATGAGCGGTTCTTTGGATTCCAGCGTCGCTCATCTCATGGGACATCACTCCCGTCATGGCTAACTACTCCTGGACCTGTATTACTCCGAAGATACGTTCGGACGTCTAAAAATGACCCTCTTGTAGACGAGGTCGAACTAACCGATGCCAACACCACCTATGCAAACATACGATATTCCGACGGCCGAGAATCTACCGTATCATTACGGGATCTGGCTCCCTGCCCACCAGGACCTAGTGGGACATCGGGTGATGGCATTTCACCAGGAAACTCTTGGGACCTATCGGGTACCCCTCTCCAGGATCCTGATCGGACACCAACTAGCTTGGTGCCGGTAGAACCCCGTGCTCAAGGTTGCGACCCTCCCAGTACCGCGCATGAAAGTACTGATCCACCACAGACCAGCTCTGCACCTCCCTCTGAACAGAGGCAGTCCGACTTTGAACCTATTGGGGCTCGTACTCGAAGCCATGATCTCCCCGACCCTTCACAGGGCAATCCAGGCCACACAGACTCTGACCAATGGCCAATCGCATGTAAGCGGACCAGCGACCCTCTACGACGGGAAACCAAACGGGTGCGACTCTTCCTTGTTCGGCGGCTGCGGACCAAAAGGTAGACCACAGCCTCCTAATCCTGCAGGAGGGAAGAATGTGATAAAAATGATAACATCCGGGAAGTTATGTCATCACTTCCTGTGAACTATGAACTATGAACTGTGTACATACCTCACTTCCTGTCATATGTCACTTCCTGTTGGACTGGTATAAATACTGGTCTGTTCAGTATTGTAAGAGGCTTCTACCAGAGGCATGGTAAAGACCTCTCTTGTATATAGTGTGTTTATAAGTTACTTAAAGCTTACTTTAAAGTTACTTGATGGTAAGTCTCCTTTTTCTTACATCAATAGGCCCATGCCATAGTCAGGCAAATGAGGCAATGCACTCACATTTTATGGTGAGTTGTGCTGCTCGTTTGCTGTCTGGCCACTGAGGCCTAAAACCATATATACAGGTCATCGTGTGTCTGTTTAAGGGGAGAGAGCATGCTCTTGATCGGGCAAACAGAAACACTACCTGTGAGGATTTCTCACTAGCTAGGCTTGGCTACTTTTTAATTTATTCATGGGTTTCCATGTGTGTAACACACCCGGTTGACTTGAAAAAAAAAGTGTGAAAAGTAACTGAAAATGGGTGCAATCTAACAGTGTCTGGTTGCTGTTGAGTTTGTGGGCTGTGCTCAAAGGCAGTAATATATTTTGGAAACTGCAACTTCTGAGAACTTTTGTCTTTTCACACTGAATTCACCACCTACATTGTATATTCTGTTAGATGATGACGGACAGTGAATTTACTGTTAATTTTCAGTTAGGCCAATTTTAAAATGTTTAAACAATGCAATATTTAAGCTTCAGCTTGCAATTTGCATGAATTCAGTTCAGTATTTGGAACAAATCTAACTTGGTTGGTTCATTTTAACTCGAGTTGTGCTCAGCTGGGGATCAGATTCTATATTTATGCCAATTGTTTCAGTAATCCACTATAGGAAAACATCTTGCATCAAAACACATCTTCACCTTACCCGGTCTGGCCTATATGTGACTCCAGACCCACAGCAATGTGGTTGACTCTTAACTGCCCTCTGAAATGGCCTCGCAAGACACTCAGTTGTAAAAAACCGCTACGATAAACAATAAGAATAAAACCGGTCGGACCACCTGGCATCGACCGCGGCACCGGTTACGGACACGGCAACGGCACACCCAGCCCAGTCAACCCCGCAAAATCCTCTTCACCAACATCTGGGGACTTGTGTCAAAATTGGGAGAGCTGTCCCACAAACTAGTCAAGCAACAGCTTGACATAGTCATACTCACAGAATCATACCTTTCAGCCAATGTCCCGAACTCCTCCATCACCATCCCTGGGTATGTCCTGTCCCACCGGCAGGACAGACCCACCAGAGGTGGTGGCACAGTGGTATACACTCGGGAAGGAGTAGCCCTGGGAGTCATCAACATTGACTCCGGACCCCATGAAGTCTCATGGCTTCAGGTCAAGCATGGGCAAGGAAACCTCCTGCTGATTACCACCTACTGCCCGCCCTCAGCTGATGAATCAGTACTCCTCCATGTTGAACACCACTTGGAAGAAGTACTGAGAGTAGCAAAGGCACAGAATGTACTCTGGGTGGGGGACTTCAATGTCCATCACCAAGAGTGGCTCGGTAGCACCACTACTGAATGAGCTGGCCGAATCCTGAAGGACATAGCTGCTAGTCTGAGCCTGCGACAGGTGGTGAGAGAACCAACACGAGGGAAAAACCTACTTGACCTCGTCCTCACCAATCTACCTGTCGCAGATGCATCTGTCCATGACAGTATTGGTAGCAGTGACCACCGCACAGTCATTGTGGAGACGAAGTCCCATCTTCACACTGAGGACACCCTCCATCGTGTTGTATGGCACTACCACCGTGCTAAATGAGATACATAGAAACATATAAAAATGGGAGCAGGAGTAGGCCATTCAGCCCTTCGAGCCTGCTCCACCATTCAATATGATCATGGCTGATCCTCTATCTCAATACCATATTCCTGCTCTTTCCCCATACCCCTTGATGCTTTTTGTGTCTAGAAATCTATCTATCTCCTTCGTAAATATATTCAGTGACTTGGCCTCCACAGCCTTATGTGGTAGAGAATTCCACAGGTTCACCACCCTCTGAGTGAAGAAGTTTCTCCTCATCTCAGTCCTAAATGACCTACCCCGTATCCTGAGACTGTGACTCCTCATTCTAGACCCCCCAGCCAGGGGAAACATCCTCCCTGCATCCAGTCTGTCTAGCCCTGTCAGAATATTATGGCCTAGAAATTCACTATGGCCCCGCCAGCTGGCTAGCGCCCAAAAGTTAGCGCTGGGCGGGAAGCCTATAGCGATCGTCAGATATTCATTGTTAGCGCCCCAATTCGGAACCGAGCGCTATACCAGGGTGTGCCCGCCTCCGCTTGGGGCGCTGACACTGAATATCAGTGCTCTTGGCGCCGCTGCGCCAGCTGCTGCGGAGCGGCAGGCTGCGGTACTGCAGGCCTCCTCCTCTTAAGGGGGAGCTGCCTGCAACGGGGAGATCGCCGCTGGATAGTGCCGGCAAATGAGCCCGGCACCACGGAGAAGTGCCGGGCTCGCGGAAAGCAGCCGGCAATGCCGCGGGGGAGGGTGGGGTGGAGGAGGCCGGGGAAGGAGGTGCGGGCAGGCGGCCGCCGAAAAAGCAGCCGGCCGCACCTTCCGCTTTAAAGCGCCCCACTAAGGCAGCAGGATGGCCCCGTTTTCTGGTCGCTGTTTGCGGCCGCTTCGGAGGAGGCGGCCGCAACTAAATATGGGGATCGGGCCGGTTTCGGGGCGGAACCGGGGCACTGCGCACACCGATGATGTCATCGGTGCCGGCGCAGCGCTAACGGCTACCGCCGCCAATACCGCTGCGCTGAATATCTGCGCAAACTCATTTCTGGCGCAAAATCACTCTTTAGGCGTTAACTGGGCGCAAAGCTGGCAGCGCCTTAATGAATTTCTAGGCCAGAATGTTTCAATGAGATCCCCTCTCATTCTTCTAAACTCTAGTGAATACAGGCCTAGTCGACCCAATCTCTCCTCATACGACAGTCCTTCCATCCCAGGAATCAGTCTGGTGAACCTTCGCTGCACTCCCTCTATGGTAAGGAGACCAAAACTGCACACAGTACTCCAGGTGTGGTCTCACCAAGGCCCTTTACAACTGTAGTAAGACATCCTTGCTCCTGTACTCAAATCCTCTTGCAATGAAGGCCAACATACCATTTGCCTTCCTAACTGCTTGCTGCACCTGCATGTTTGCTTTCAGTGACTGGTGTACAAGGACACCCAGGTCCCTTTGTACATCTGCATTTCCCAATCTAGCACCATTTAAATAATACTCTACCTTTCAGTTTTTCCTACTGAAGTGGATAACTTCACATATATCCATGTTATACTGCATCTGCCATGTATTTGCCCACTCACTCAACTTGTCTAAATCGCCTTGAAGCCTCTTTGAATCCTCCTCACAACTCAATTCCACCTAGTTTTGTGTCATCAGCAAACTTGGAAATATTACATTTGGTTCCCTCATCCAAATAATTGATATATATTGTGAATAGCTGGGGCCCAAGCACTGATCCCTGCGGTACTCCACTAGTCACCGCCTACCACCCTGAAAAAACCCCATTTATTCTTACTCTCTGTTTCCTGTCTGTTAACCAATTTTCAATCCATGCCAGTTTATTACCCCCAATCCCATGTGCTTTAATTTTGCACACTAACCTCTTATGTGGGACTTTATCAAAGGCCTTCTGAAAATCCAAATACACCACATCCACTGTTTCTCCCTTATTTATTCTACCAGTTACATCCTCAAAAAACTGCAGTAGGTTTGTCAAACATGATTTCCCTTTCATAAATCCATGTTGACTTTGTCTAATCCCACTGATATTTTCTAAGTGTCCTGCTATCACATCCTTTATAATAGACTAGCATTTTCCCTACTACTGATGTTAGGCTAACCGGTCTGTAGTTCCCTGTTTTCTCTCTCCCTCCTTTTTTAAATAGTGGGGTTACATTTGCCACCCTCCAATCTGCAGGAACTGTTCCATAATCTATAGAATTTTGGAAGATGACAACCAATCCATCCACTATTTCCATGGCTACCTCTTTTAGTACTCTGGGATGTGGATTATCAGGCCCTGGGGATTTATCGGCTTTCAGTCCCATTAATTTCTCCAGCACTTTTTTTTTACTAATACTAATTTCCTTTAATTCCACCTTCTCACTAGACCCTTGGTTCCCTCGCATTTCTGGGAAGTTATTTGTGTCCTCTTCCGTGAAGACAGAACCAAAGTATTTGTTTAATTGCTCTGCCATTTCCTTGTTCCCCATTAAAAATTCTCCTGTTTCTGACTGTAAGGGTCCTACATTTGTCTTCACTAATCTTTTTCTTTTTACATACTTGTAGAAGCTTTTACAGTCTGCTTTTATGTTCCTTGCAAGTTTACTCTCATATTCTATTTTTCCCCTCTTAATCAATCTCTTGGTCCTTTTTTGCTGAACTCTAAACTGCTCCCAACCCTCAGGCTTGCTACCTTTTCTGGCAACTTTATATGACTCCTCTGGATCTAATACTATCCTTAATTTCTTATGTTAGCCATGGTTGGGCCGCTTTTCCTTTTGTATTTTTGTGATAGATTCAGAACAGATCTAGCAGCTCAAAACTGGGCATCCATGAGGCGCTGTGGGCCATCAGCAGCAGCAGAATTGTATTCCACCACAATCTGTAACCTCATGGCCCGGCATATCCCTCACTCTAACATTATCATCAAGTCAGGGGACCAACCATGGTTCAATAAGGAGTGCAGAAGAGCATGCCAGGAGCAGCACCAGGTGTACCTAAAAATGCGGTTCCAACCTGGGGAAACTGCAACACAGGACTACATGCATGCTAAAAAGCGGAAGCAGCATGCTATAGACAGAGCTAAGTGATCCCAAAATCAACGGATCAGATCAAAGGTCTGCAGTCCTGCCACATCCAGTCATGAATGGTGGTGGACCATTAAACGACTAATGAGAGGAGGAGGCTCCATGAATATTCCCATCCTCAATGATGGTGGAGCCCAGCACATGAGTGCAAAAGACAAAGCTGAAGCATTTGCAACCATCTTCAGCCAGAAGTGCCGAGTGGATGATCCATATCGGCCTACTCCTGAGGTCCCCACCATCACAGAAGCCCGTCTTCAGCCAATTCGATTCACTCTACGAGATATCAAGAAACGGCTGAGCGCACTGGATACAGCAAAGGCTGTAGGCCCCGACAACATCCCAGCTGTCGTGCTGAAGACTTGTGCTCCAGAACTAGCCGCGCCTCTAGCCAAGCTGTTCCAGTACAGCTATAACACTGACAATATGGAAAACTGCTCAGGTATGTCCTGTCCACAAAAAGCAGGACAAATCTAATCCAGCCAATTACCACCCCATCAATCTACTCTCAATCATCAGCAAAGTGATAGAAGGTGTCGTTGACAGTGCTATCAAGCAGCACTTAACCTGTTCACTGATGCCCAGTTTGGGTTCTGTCAGGATCACTAGGATCCAGATCTCATTACAGCCTTGGTCCAAACATGGACAAAAGAGCTGAATTCCAAAGGTGAGGTGAGTGTGACTGCCCTTGACATCAAGGCAGCAGTTGACTGAGTGTGACATCAAGGAGCCCTAGTAAAACTGAAGTCAATGGGAATCGAGGGAGGAAAACTCTCAACTGGCTGGAGTCATACCTAACACAAAGGAAGATGGTTGTGGTGGTTGGAGGTCAATCACCACAGCCCCAGGACATCGCTGCAGGAGTTTTTCAGGGCAGTGTCCTAGGCCCAACTATCTTCAGCTGCTTCATCAATGCTCTTTCCTCCATCATAAGGTCAGAAGTGGGGATGTTCGCTGATGACTGCACAGTGTTCAGTGCCATTCGCAACTCCTCAGATAATGAAGCAGTCCATGCCCGCATGCAGCAAGTCTTGGATGACATTCAGGCTTGGGCTGATAAGTGGCAGGTAACATTCGCGTCACACAAGTGCCAGGCAATGACTATCTCCAACAAGCGAGTTTCTAACCACCGCCCTTGACACTCAACGGCATTGCCATTGCCAAATCCCCAACCATCAACATCCTGGGGGTCACCATTGACCAGAAACTTAACTGGACCAGCCACATAAATACTGTGGCAACAAGAGCAGGTCACAGGCTGGGTATTCTGCGGCGAGTGTCTCACCTCCTGACTCCCCAAAGCCTTTCCACCAAATAGCACATAAGAACTTAAGAATTAGGAGCAGGAGTAGGACATACAGCTGCTCGAGCCTGCTCCGCCATTCAATAAGATCATGGCTGATCATCGACCTCAACTCCACTTTCCCGCCCGATCTCTATATCCCTTGATTCCCCTAGAGTCCATAAATCTAACAATCTCAGCCTTGAATAGACTCAAAGACTCAGCATCCACAGCCCTCTGGGGCAGAGAATTCCAAAGATTCACCACTCTGAGTGAAGAAATTCCTTCTGATCTCAGTCTTAAATGGCCCCCCTTATCCTGAGACTATGCCCCCTAATTCTACCCTGTCAATCCCCTTCAGAATCTTGTATGTTTCAATGAGATCACCTCTCATTCTTCTACACAATCTCTCATCATAGGACAGCCCCCTCATCCCATTACAAGGCACAAGTCAGGAGTGTGATGGAATACTCTCCACTTGCCTGGATGAGTGCAGCTCCAACACCACTCGAGAAGCTCGACACCATCCAGGACAAAGCAGCCCGTTTGATTGGCACCCCATCCACCACCTTAAACATTCACTCCCTCCACCACCGGCGCACCGTGGCTGCAGTGTGTACCATCTACAAGATGCACAGCAGCAACTTGCCAAGGTTTCTTCGGCAGCACCTCCCAAACCCGCGACCTCTTCCACCTAGAAGGACAAGGGCAACAGGCGCATGGGAACACCACCACCTCCAAGTTCCCCTCCAAGTCACACACCATCCTGACCTGGAAGTATATCGGCCGATCCTTCACTGGGTCAAAATTCTGGAACTCCCTCCCTAACAGCACTGTGGGAGTACCTTCACCACACGGACTGCAGCGGTTCAAGAAGACGGCTCACCACCACCTTCTCGAGGGCAACTAGGGATGGGCAATAAATGCTGGCCTTGCCAGCAACGCTCACATCCCATGAACGAATATTAAAAAAAAGAGGTAGAGTTGTCAGTTAGTGATTTTATTGTTTCTGATCTCAGTACAATGCAGATTGAAGAGATCAATTTGCTGATCGTTAATGGAGGAGATGAAAGCTCACGGTATATTTGTGGTTGGGGTAAACTCTAGATGCACACATACACCACTCATGCCTCTGAGTGAATGTGTGTGGAGGTGGAACAGGCAGTGCTCAGGCATATTATTTCAGTGAATTCTGTTAACTGTGATCCTCCTTTAACAGATCGAGAGTTAAACATTACTTCACCTCCTGAAGGGCTGGAAGTTAACAAAACATATAGTCTGGAGTGCACTGGTCCCAGGGTCTATCCAAACAATAATCTCATACTCACATGGCTGAGAGGGAGTGAGTTCGTTCAGCGTGTTTCCACAGGAGAACCAGGTTTCCCGGATGAAGATCAAAGATTGAGGAATGTCTTCAAATTCACTGCAAGTATGTCAGATGATGGACAGGAGTACACCTGCTTGGCAGAAGTGGACTTGGGCCCTAACACCACAAAACCAATCACAAGCTCGTTGGTGACTCTGCAAACTTACTGTAAGTTCCACTTGAGCAATAAAGGCTTTCCTCCTTTTCAGAATGGGTTAAATATCTATACTTAGTTGCAAATAAACAATGGGAAGCAATATGGTGATAATCTTATCATTGGCTCCCGCTTTATCCATACCACAAAATCTGTTGGATAAAAATTGTTCATCTTGGGCCCAGCTGCAAATAGGCAGCTTCCTCATTCTCCAAAGTGTAACTAAATTATCTGCACATCTTTCAGCCAGCCAGGGAGTGCGCAAAAATAAGTTTGAAAGGGTCAACAAAGATTTTGCAAGACCTCTTGTACCAACCTGAAAATCTTATTAACTTGACTCCAAAATGGCATCCAAGGCCCCAGCCTGATTCCTGCCGTCAAGAGAGAGGAAGGCTAAAGGAGAGCCTCATGGAGGTATATAAAATATTAACTGGTATAGATAAACCAATCCCAGAATATTACATTGGAGTAAGGACACAATCGTCAGTATCTTTTTACTCAGAATAATCATTCAGGCAAGGCAAGGATACTAGGCTAGGAGAGATAAGGCATTAGTGGAATGAGCTTAAAGTGCCAAATGGCTTTTCCCTGTCCTTGATTGCTCTTATGCAACAAACAAATTGGTGCAAAGTGTGTTTCTGTCCAGGATGGCCCACGTGCTGAATTTATTCTCACCACTCTGCTGCTTCTGCCAGATGACAGCCAGTTACTTCCAAACAGCGACGGGCATGTCTGAAGGAAACTCACCTGGCAGCTCTTGCACACCTCTTATGGTCAGTAGAGATGGTGGTCAAGGAGCAGATCAGCCATTCTCTCGATGCAGTTCTGGGGAGAACAAAATAACTTGAAAGATTTACACCCATAATCACCCACACTGAAGTCCCAGCCTCAACTGGGATGTTGTAGGCAGATGCAAGTAAAGATGACAGTGTAGGTAAATGAGTGAGTGCATCAGCCTGTTCCACTCCTAGTGGCTGGAGCAAAAGAAGCAGAGTTAGACACTTGGGCTGCCTGAATTAATTTCAAAAATAAAGTATATGAGCTCCTGGTGATGGCTCCAGTTGTCTCACAGTGGGCTGGTGTGATGGACTCCTGCGATGTGTGAATTGGGCAATAACAGTACTGGTCTGTTTTCCGCTCTGTCCATTAGTAACTGAAACACAGCACAGCAAATCAAAATGAAATGAATTTCTTGTGTGTGTTGCAGCTTTTCCAGATCCTCCTAGAATCCTTGACCAAGGCCCCACAGAAGTGAAGCAAGAGGTCACGTTAAGATGTGAGGTCCCAAATGTCTATCCTGCTGAGAAGATGAGAGTAAGATGGTCTCAGGATGGTGAAGAACTGAATTCAGTTGGAACATGGCAAATATCCAAAACTGTCTGGGCAACAGCATGGGTACCACAAGAGACTGGATTGATAGAAGTCGTCTGTACAGCAGACTTTGAGAAATATCCATCAGCTCCACCAAAGAATGATAGTGTTTCCATTGCGGTGTACGGTAAGGATTCGGGATGTTGGGGGCATTACGATCAGGTCGGACTCTGATAGTTCATGATTATCAAAATTGCAGCATGTCAGATTTACATCACTTAAATAATAAAATCCCTCCGGTTCAGAGACAAATTAGGAAGTTTATGGAGACATTTCCATATTCATAGAAATTCCAAGAGAAGCAGTTAAAGAGAGTGTTAGTGACTCTGGATATTCCTGATCATAAGGGAGTGTTAGTGACTCTGGATATTCCTGATCATAAGGGAGTGTTAGTGACTCTGGATATTCCCTGATCATAAGGGAGTGTTAGTGACTCTGGATATTCCTGATCATAAGGGAGTGTTAGTGACTCTGGATATTCCTGATCATAAGGGAGTGTTAGTGACTCTGGATATTCCCTGATCATAAGGGAGTGTTAGTGACTCTGGATATTCCCTGATCATAAGGTAGTGTTAGTTGTAGTGTATGTACCCGTCTACCCTTAAGGAAATTATTGTATGTAACCGTTCACCTTTAAGGGAACTACTTTAAGTGTGGCACTGCTTGTTTGGCTTCTGTATACTGTAATACCGACAGTGACCACACCAGTATATAAGTGTTGTGACAGGATAACTGGGGCAGATTCGCCCGGACCTTCGAATAGTAAAGACCTGTTTGTTTGTTACTTCTGAAGTCTGTGTATTTATTAACTGCACAACCCACAGACTTTACAGTGGCGACGAGTCCAATCGTACCCTGCGGCAAGATTACCAAAGCATGAAGAGCGTCGAAGAGAGGCAACCGCCCTCGTCGTGCTGCTGGAAGAAAACACGAGGCTGCAGCAGGAGAAAGGTGGAAGACTTTAGCAACAAAAGCTTCCGTCTGCAACAGGCACTGACTACCCTTCTACCACGGTGCGGAGTGAGCCGATCAGCAGGCAACAAGGCGGCCGAAGAGACTGTGAGTAGGGGAAGGTGTAGAGAATATCCGGAGGATAAGGGCAGAGCACTCGACCTCGGTCGAGGGGGAGCTGAGCCGGTCAAAAGTCGGGTCCAACGGCGTCGGGTGACAGCCGGACCGCGATCGGCGGGAAAAGTCCGGGCAGCGACCGCAGCCACGAAGCACTGAGCCTGCGAGTAGGCGCGGGAAGAGAAACCCAGCCGCAGCCGGGGAGGGAAACACCGGTCTGCGAGAGGGCTGGGGAGGCGAACGGGAACCGTGTGGGTGAGAGCCGGGTGCGGAGAGAGAGACTGCGAGGAGCCAGTCCAGCGGCTGAGCTGTTCTCCACCAACGGGGTACTCAGAGCCGGCAAAACCGAACGTGCGGGAGTGGGAGAGAGACGCAGCCGAAAACGGGGTGAGAGACTGCGCGAGAGCCAGTCCAGCGGCTGAACTGTCCTCCGTTAACGGGGTGTACCCAGCGCCGGTAGAGCCGTGCGGGCGGGAGGAGAGGACAGAGCCGAGTAGGGGGAGCTGTGCGAGAGCCAGCCCAGCGGCTGAACCTGTCCGCTGCGGGGAAAGCGTACCCCTTCCACCAGGAAGAAAAGCGGGAAACCACCATTGAAGTGGGCGGGGAGAGAAAGGAAGAGCGGGAAACCGCCAAATTCGCGGGAAAAGCCGCCATCTTAGGAAAAAAAAAAATACATAAGAATTTAAAGAAATATTTGTGTTGTACCCAAAGAAAGGAAGATGCCTAAGCGTGGGGACAGCAACGATTTTAACTCCGAAATAGAAGACTGGCCCACGTACGTGGAACGTACTGGGATACATTGTAAGGCTAACAAAATAGCTAAAGAGGAAAAAAGCTGTAACCTTACTTAACATGATGGGTGCGAAAACATTCGGGTTGCTGAAACATCTTCTCTCTCCAGCTAAACCGGCGGATCAGACTTTCGAGGATATAGTAGCGGTGCTGAAGGATCACTTGAACCCCACACCGTTGAAGCTGGCTGAACGATTCAGATTCTATGCGAGAACGCAGAAGAAAGACGAAAGCAACGCGGAATACTTGGTCGAACTGCGGAGGCTAGCGAAACACTGCCAGTTCGGAGGGAATCTGACAGAGGCACTGCGAGACAAGTTCGTATGTGGATTGTCCAAAGAAGGGACGCAAAAGCGACTACTGGAAGAGAACAACCTCACACTTGACAGGGCTGTCCTTATAGCCGCAGCATACGAAGCCGCAGCAAAAGGAACGGCGGTAATGCAGCGGAAGGCGGTGGCACTAGGGGTGGACCACATCACCTCGAGGACTACGAAATGCTATCGTTGTGGGAAGACAACACACGACCAGAAGCGTTGCTGGGGTAAAAACCAAGAATGCCGGAAATGTGGCAAGATCGGGCACATAGCTAAAGTGTGCCGGTCAGGAACGACGTACAACAATAACGAGTCCTCACAAAAATGGTACAGAAAGGTACAAGAGGCGACTAGGAAGAGTCTGAAGGAACAGAAGTCGGACTCACACTCCAAACACAAAGGACTGGACAGTCTGAGAATCCACAACGTGAGCAATGAAGCCGACCGACAAACTATTTGGATAACGTTACAGATTGAGAAGGTCCAAGTAAAAATGGAAGTAGACACCAGATCGGCGTTGACTGTCATGAATAAGCATGACTATAAAAAGTTTTTCAAGCATATTCCACTACGGAATACGGATCTAGTGCTGCAGACATACACGGGGCACAAAGTATTCCCCATCAGAAAACTAGAGGTTAAGGTGAGATACCAGGATAAAGTTCACCACCGGTTAGATCTGTATGTGTTGCCTGAGGGAGGTCCACCACTTCTGGGACGAGAGTGGATCCGAAAAATAAAGATGGACTGGCATGCACTAAACACCATGACGGTGGAGTCCGAAAAAGAGGATGTCAAACCTGAACGGTTGTCCAGAATATTAGACGAAGCTAAAGAGGTATTCCAGCAAGGACTGGGAACGCTGCGAGGTATTAAAGCAAAGGTCAAGATTGCAGAACATGCAAGCCCAAAGTTTTTTAAGGCCAGATCGGTACCGTACGCAATACGACCAGCAGTAGAGGCAGAACTAGAAGAACTTGAACGATCAGGGGTTCTGTCAAAAGTAGACTGGAGTGAGTGGGCCACGCCCATTGTTCCCGTCATGAAATCCTCACCAAGTAATAAGCCAGGGGGACCGGGGAAGGTCCGTATCTGCGGAGATTTCAAGATCACAGTGAATCCGGTACTTCACACGGTACAATACCCGCTTCCGCGGATTGAGGATATTTTTGCTTCATTGGCTGGAGGGAAGCACTTCACGAAGATAGACTTGGCTCAGGCATATTTACAGATGGAGGTTGAGGAAGAGTCACGCCAATACCTCACCATCAACACTCACAGAGGCTTGTATCGCTATAATAGACTGGTCTTTGGAGTAGCTTCGGCGCCAGCAATTTGGCAGAGGGCCATGGAACAGGTGTTACAAGGAATTCCAAGCACGCAGTGCTACTTAGATGATATTCTAATCACGGGAAAAGATGAGGAAGAACACCTCACGAATTTGAAACTGGTACTCACCAGGTTGAAGGAGTATGGCCTTCGGGTTAATCGCAAGAAGTGTGAGTTCTTCCAAAAACGGATCTCATACTGCGGTCATGTCATTGACCGAGAGGGACTGCATAAGTCACCGGAAAAGATAGAAGCGGTCGTGAAGGCTCCCGCTCCAGGAAACGTGTCACAGCTAAGGTCATTCTTGGGGTTGATTAATTACTATCACAAGTTTCTGCCAAATTTATCTACGGTGCTGCATCCGCTAAATGAGCTGTTGCGGAAAGAAACACCATGGAGGTGGAGTGAAGAATGCAAAAAGGCTTTTCGCAGGAGCAAGGAGTTGATTACCTCTGAAGAAGTGTTGGCTCATTTCAACCCAGCATTACCCCTTCGGTTAGCTTGTGATGCTTCCCCGTACGGAATTGGGGCAGTACTTTCGCACAGACTACCAAATGGCTCGGAAAGGCCGGTGGCCTTGATCATTGACACCAGCGGAACGAAATTATGCCCAGATAGATAGGGAGGCCCTCAGTCTTGTGTGGGGCGTGAAGAAATTCAACCATTACCTGCAGTGTAAGAGGTTCACATTGCTGACGGACCACCAGCCGTTGGTGTCCATATTCAACCCAAACAAGGCCGTTTCTACCATGACGGCACAAAGGTTACAAAGATAGTCAGTTTTACTTGGGGCACACCAGTATGATATTGAATACAAACGGTCCAAACAGCATGGAAACGCTGATGGGCTATCACGCTTGCCATTGCCGATGGTAGAAGAAGCGAGGACAGTGGACCCAGTAGAGTTGTTCCACTCATCAATAGTGGAGTGTCTGCCGATAACAAACTCAATGATTGAGAATGAGACAAGGAATGACCCGACTCTTTCACGAGTCTATGATTTAACGGTGGAGGGATGGCCAGCACAATGCGGACCAACACTGCAAGCATTCTCACAGAGGAAAGAACAACTGTCAGTGTGTCAAGGAACCCTGATGTGTGGGTCTAGAGTGGTGATTCCACCCAAACTCCAAAAGAAGGTACTCAAGGAGCTGCACGAAGGACACCTGGGTGGCGTAAAGATGAAGAATCTAGCAAGGGCGTTTGTGTGGTGGCCAGGCATCGATGGGGACATAGAGGAGATCACGAAGAATTGCCTAGGATGTCAGAGGGTTCAGAATGCGCCACCACAGGCTCCTCTGCACCCATGGGAGTGGCCCTCATCTCCCTGGCAAAGAGTACACATCGACTTTGCTGGTCCATTTATGGACTCGATGTTCCTAATAGCGGTAGATGCCCACTCCAAGTGGCCAGAAGTAATTAAGATGACCACCACCACCACGGAAAAAACCATCACGGTATTAAGGACTATGTTTGCTCGGAATGGCCTGCCAGAACAGATCTGTTCTGACAATGGACCGCAATTTGTATCTGAGGAATTTAAGAAATTCTTAAAGAGCAATGGGGTTAAACATTACACGTCAGCCCCATACCATCCCGCCTCCAATGGATTGGCTGAAAGGTTTGTCCAGACCTTCAAGGAGGCCGTAAAGGCCATGAGTAATGAAGACATAAGTTTACAGCATAAGGTGGACAGTTTTTTGTTGGCATACCAAAATGCAACCCATGCGGTCACAAATCAAACTCCCGCGATGATGTTTTGTAATAGACGCCTACGATGTCGGCTGGATTTACTCAAACCAAACGTCAGAAGGGACGTAGAGAACCGGCAATTCCAGGGCATGAACGAAAGGGCCACTAGATCCTTCCAGACCGGTCAACGGGTTTTGGCCCGGGACTATCGTACTGAGAAATGGCAGCCTGGAACGATTGGAAAAAGGCTAGGCCCGTTGATGTACACTGTGGACATTGGAGACAATATAATAAGGCGCCATGTTGGCCAGATCATAGGGTCCGCCACAAATGGGCCCCCGACTTCACCACCTTACCCGGATAAGGTTGAGACTGAGTTACCCAGAACACCTACGTCCGATCTGGTAGTTCTGGAGTCAGAGGAACCTGACACTGTGCTTCGAGCCGATTCAACTTTACCAGAAACACCTACTAGCCCGCTTAGAATGACGACACCACTGCGGCGTTACCCGGACAGAATCCGGAAACCTCCCGAAAGACTGAATCTATGAACTGTCTTAAATAAATCTGTATATATATATGTGATAATGTATGTCCACTATGGACTCAGTATGTTGAAAGTTAAAAAGGGAGGATTGTAGTGTATGTACCAGCTACCCTTAAGGAAATTATTGTATGTAACCGTTCACCTTTAAGGGAACTACTTTAAGTGTGGCACTGCTTGTTTGGCTTCTGTATACTGTAATACCGACAGTGACCACACCAGTATATAAGTGTTGTGACAGGATAACTGGGGCAGATTCGCCCGGACCTTCGATTAGTAAAGACCTGTTTGTTTGTTACTTCTGAAGTCTGTGTATTTATTAACTGCACAACCCACAGACTTTACATTAGTGACTCTGGATATTCCTGATTATAAGGGAGTGTTAGTGACTCTGGATATTCACTGATCATAAGGGAGTGTTAGTAACTCTGGATATTCCAGGATCATAAGGGAGTGTTAGTGACTCTGGATATTCCCTGATCATAAGGGAGTGTCAGTGACTCTGGATATTCCCTGATCATAAGGGAGTGTTAGTGACTCTGGATATTCCTGATCATAAGGGAGTGTTAGTGACTCTGGATATTCCCTGATCATAAGGGAGTGTCAGTGACTCTGGATATTCCCTGATCATAAGGGAGTGTTAGTGACTCTGGATATTCCTGATCATAAGGGAGTGTTAGTGACTCTGGATATTCCTTGATCATAAGGGAGTGTTAGTGACTCTGGATATTCCTGATCATAAGGGAGTGTTAGTGACTCTGGATATTCCAGGATCATAAGGAAGTGTTAGTGACTCTGGATATTCCTGATCATAGGAGAGTGTTAGTGACTCTGGATATTCACTGATCATAAGGGAGTGTTAGTGTCTCTGGATATTCCTGATCATAAGGGAGTGTTAGTGACTCTGGATATTCCTGATCATAAGGGAGTGTTAGTGACTCTGGATATTCCAGGATCATAAGGGAGTGTTAGTGACTCTGGATATTCCTGATCATAAGGGAGTGTTAGTGACTCTGGATATTCCTGATCATAAGGGAGTGTTAGTGACTCTGGATATTCCTGATCATAAGGGAGTGTTAGTGACTCTGGATATTCCTGATCATAAGGGAGTGTTAGTGACTCTGGATATTCCTGATCATAAGGGAGTGTTAGTGACTCTGGATATTCACTGATCATAAGGGAGTGTTAGTGTCTCTGGATATTCCTGATCATAAGGGAGTGTTAGTGACTCTGGATATTCACTGATCATAAGGGAGTGTTAGTGTCTCTGGATACTCCCTGATCATAAGGGAGTTAGTGACTCTGGATATTCCTGATCATAAGGGAATGTTAGTGACTCTGGATATTCCCTGATCATAAGGGAGTGTTAGTAACTCTGGATATTCCAGGATCATAAGGAAGTGTTAGTGACTCTGGACATTCCCTGATCATAAGGGAGTGTTAGTGACTCTGGATATTCCAGGATCATAAGGGAGTGTTAGTGATTCTGGATATTCCTGATCATAAGGGAGTGTTAGTGACTCTGGATATTCCCTGATCATAAAGGAGTGTTAGTGACTCTGGATATCCCTGATCACACGGGAGTGTTAGTGACTTTGGATATTCCTGATCATAAGGGAGTGTTAGTGACTCTGGATATTCCAGGATCATAAGGGAGTGTTAGTGACTCTGGACATTCCCTGATCATAAGGGAGTGTTAGTGACTCTGGATATTCCAGGATCATAAGGGAGTGTTAGTGACTCTGGATATTCCCTGATCATAAGGGAGTGTTAGTGACTCTGGATATTCCCTGATCATAAGGGAGTGTTAGTGACTCTGGATATTCCTGATCATAAGGGAGTGTTAGTGACTCTGGATATTCACTGATCATAAGGGACTGTTAGTGACTCTGGATATTCCTGATCATAAGGGAGTGTTAGTGACTCTGGATATTCCTGATCATAAGGTAGTGTTAGTGACTCTGGATATTCCCTGATCATAGGGGAGTGTTAGTGACTCTGGATATTCCTGATCATAAGGGAGTGTCAGTGACTCTGGATATTCCTGATCATAAGGGAGTGTTAGTGACTCTGGATATTTCTGATCATAAGGGAGTGTTAGTGACTCTGGACATTCCCTGATCATAAGGGAGTGTTAGTGACTCTGGATATTCCTGATCATAAGGGAGTGTTAGTGACTCTGGATATTCCTGATCATAAGGGAGTGTTAGTGACTCTGGATATTCCCGATCATTAGGAAGTGTTAGTGACTCTGGATATTCCAGATCATAAGGGAGTGTCAGTGACTCTGGATATTCCAGATCATAAGGGAGTGTCAGTGACTCTGGATATTCCCGATCATAAGGGAGTGTCAGTGACTCTGGATATTCCTGATCATAAGGGAATGTTAGTGACTCTGGATATTCACTGATCATAAGGGAGTGTTAGTGACTCTGGATATTCCAGGATCATAAGGGAGTGTTAGTGACTCTGGATATTCCCTGATCATAAGGGAGTGTTAGTGACTGGATATTCCCTGATCATAAGGGAGTGTTAGTGACTCTGGATATTCCTGATCATAAGGAAGTGTTGGTGACTCTGGCTATTTCTGATCATAAGGGAGTGTCAGTGACTCTGGATATTCCCTGATCATAAGGGAGTGTTAGTGACTCTGGCTATTTCTGATCATAATGGAGTGTTCGTGACTCTGGATATTCCTGATCATAAGGGAGTGTTAGTGACTCTGGATATTCCTGATCATAAGGGAGTGTTAGTGACTCTGGATATTCCTGATCATAAGGGAGTGTTAGTGACTCTGGATATTCCTGATCATAAGGGAGTGTTAGTGACTCTGGATATTCCTGATCATAAGGGAGTGTTAGTGACTCTGGACATTCCCTGATCATAAGGGAGTGTCAGTGACTGTGGATATTCCTGATCATAAGGGAGTGTTAGTGACTTTGGATATTCCCTGATCATAAGGGAGTGTTAGTGACTCTGGATATTCCTGATCATAAGGGTGCGTTGAAACAAGCGACTGTATACTTTGGACTGTAAACACAATAATATGTCTCATTTTGATATTGATGTAATGAGAGAGAAGAGTTGTGTTCAGTGATGAGGATTGAGTACATTTGGTGAGGATTGAATATTGTCTCCGATTTCTTATTCCCATTCCACTAACAAAATCACATATCAGATGTTCATTGAATGAAAGTGATTAAAGTTCCCTACCTACCCTTAGGCAGTGGAATCGTGCAATCGCTGAATGTGTTTGTATCGCAGAGGCACGTAACGTGGATCAAACTAATAAAGCAGCTTGTGGCACACATACAGATCATGTCTCCAGAACGAATTTTGCTGAGAAGCAGTTGCCAGTAAATAAATTGGACAGTACGTGTTCTGAGATTAAAAAAAAGAAATGTAGAATCAAAAATTGGACAGAAAACATATCGGCCCGGATATTCCGATCCCTACGGGTGGGTACGCGCTGTGTAACCACCCATAGGGACATCAGAAATGCCGGTTTCAGGCATGAGTTGAAAACCGGCATTTCCGATCTGTCAAGAAAGCACTTAACAGATCGGATGCCCGCCCTGGAGAAGGGCCTCTGCGGGCAGATAGTTCCGCTTTCTGGAGACACTCCGCCCGCAGAAAACCCTTAGAATTCTTACACCTGGTAAAAGCAGGCGTAAGGCCAGCTTTTACCAGGATAAGAGTTGAAAATTTTTTTTTTTTTAATTTCAGTCATTTTATCATTTAAAAATACTTTTTAAAAAAAGGTAAGTTTATTTTTAGCCCCGTAAAAAACTTTAATTATTTTTTCAGAAAATTTAATTTTTGTTTAAAATATTTAATTTATTGTAATTTCAACTAATTTGAAAAAGGTGATGTTTTTAAAAAAAAGTTATTTAAAGTTTTATGTTTTTTCATTGATCGCCATTCATATATTTGACGGGTCTATCTGTCAAGTTGTTGAAGGGAGATTCCCTTCTCCGATTGGCTCCCCATGGCCCACGTGATCCAAGGGACGCTTGCGAACCACCTGGGCCTCTGGGATACATAGGCCCTTAACACTTGGATGTTTGGAGAGGCCCAGGATTGGAAGTGTAGGTGCCCCGGGAACCCTCCGGTAAGGGCGCACATTTTTCCACATCAGAGGTCTCTGCACGCAGGAGGCCTGCGATCAGAAAATATGGCCCATTAATCAGACATAAAGAAAGAAGGAATTTGCATTCATGAAGCACCTTCCTCACTCTCAAGAGATCCCAAGGTGCTTCATGGCCAAAGAATTATTCCTGAAGTGCACTTACCATTGTTTTGTAGGCAAACATTCTCTGCAGTGACCCAGCAAACCAACCAGGCCAACTAGGAGTAAATGTGGCTTTGCCAGTGTTGCCTAAATGCTGAGAACAATGTAAATAAATGCACACAGCAAGGTTCCACAAACAGAAATGAGCTGAATGACCATTCATTTGTTTTGTTGGCTTTGGGTCAGAGATGAATGCTGACTCGGATACCGGGATTACTGGGAGAACTTTGAAAAATGTCATGGGGCTTTGTACAGCCACCTGATACAATCGGTGAGGTGAATGGTGAGCAATAAGCACTGAGCATACTTTCCTTTACCTCGTTATTGCAGTCACACTGTGGAAGGGCTGCAGGACACATTTTGGGAATGTTTCTAACAACTTTTTTCTATTATTTCCTCAGTTTTCTCTGCCCCTGAAATGCAAGTACCGAGCACCCTTGAAGGAAACCTGGTTAATATTACCTGCAGTGTGTTTACTGTCTCAGGGGAACTTCTACTGAGACTGAAGAACAGAAACGACATATTAGTGAATAAATCAAGCAGTACTGGGCTCACTATCTACCATCCTGTGGAAGCACAATCAAAGCTGGATGGACAGCAGTACATCTGCGAGGCTGAACTGAAACTTCAAGTTCAGTCAAAGACAAACCCTGTTGTTAAACAGCAGAATGCCACCCTCCGTATCCTGTGTAAGTAGCAGCACTTTGGTTACAAAAGGTTACTGAGGTTTTATATTTCAAATAGAAACCAATGAACAATCAACTCTCTTCTACCAACTCTCCTCTTACTCCTAAACAAACTGAATTGGTCTCCTCACACTTAGCCTGCTTTCCAGTGGCTCTTTCCATCACCGAGGATGATCAGATGCAGAGGCTACAAGACGGGGCATTGTGGGGACACTGTCCATTAGTGCCTCAGTGCACTGTGACCTAGAATCATATGAGTGTGTGCCCTCAGTCCCCCACACAGCAAGGTCCATGTCCTGACCAGACCGTTGGGAGAGATGCTAAGTGTAGGCCAGACACTTCCACGTGGACAAGAGAGGGAAAATTGGAAGCTGGGTCACGCTGGGCTGCTGTAATGTGAGAGATATTTAATGGGAGAAGGGGAATTCTAGAAAATCATTTTCAACGGAGATGCTGGTACATAGAGCAGCAATGGTGAAGAATGAGCAGCTAACGTCGAGCTCATGGTTACTTCAGAAAGAGTGATGTATTTGTCCAACACTCGTGGAGAAATACTCTGGGAAGAAATGATCTTATTTTGTCTGATACAATATTGTGATGGTAAAATAGAAAAATATAGAAGCAGACAAAGGGCTGGATTTTGATACTGGAGGCGTGTAGGAGGCGGGACTATAACTTTCGGGGTTGTAGTCCCGCCTCCATCGAGTTGTGGCCAACCCACGCGATTTCCACTTGATTGACCTTGTTGAGCCCGCCCAGCGGGCTCAGCAGGCCAATTAAGGGCCACCCGGCAACAGGTGACGTCACAGATTGACATTTCATCTGTCAAGAACTTTTGACAGATGAAATATCAGCATTTGACAGCTGTTTGAAGCTGTCAAACACTGACAATCTGTACTCCAAGTTAATTCCTTCCTCTCAGGCTGATTTAGAGATCTCTCCAGAACAGAAAGCTGAATGCTGCAACTTTTGACAGCTCGCGGCCATTCTGCTTTCTGTGCCGTTGAAATGAGGGACTCCCGAGACCTGAAGGAAGGAAGGCTGTAAAGGTAAGTAAATGTAAGTAGAACTTCTTTAAACACTTTACACACACCAAACACACTTATCTCTGCACTCATGCACCCATCACTCGCCTGAACACCGGACATCTCGAACTCTCCAAGCCATTCAGCCCGACGGTCCGCCTCGCTAACTTGGCATGGTTTGGAGCCGTCAGGAATCCCACACTTCAGGGATAAAAATAGGGATTAGGCTAAAAACTGCCTGTTAACTACCTGTTAATTGGCACTAATCCCCTTCCCGCCTCGGGGAGGCGGGTCCCAGCACAAGTCGGGTATTCACTTCCTTTGAAACTGGCATGGAGGCGGGATGGGTTCGGGACCCCCAATTTCGAGATTTTAACCCCCCACACGCCTCCAATCCCGTCTCCACAGCCCAATGAAAATCCTGCCCAAAGTCTCAAAACTAGTGGTCCCTCTAGCCCACTGATGATGATGTGTTTCTCTTCTTGTGTTATTTGACCTTTGAATAGATCTAAGATACACTGGCAAAAGGGTGTAAATACAGATGGATAAAGTGGGTTAAGGCTGTGTCGATGGGAGTGCAGCAGAGAACTGGAGAAGCACTGGGGACTTAAGCTCATGCTGCAAGATGGAACTCACAGCCTGGGGGCAGGGAGCAGCGAGTGGTTTCTGGGAATGAGCGTCCCTGAGTTCAGCCTGGAGTGCAGTGTGCTGTTTGGGGGAAACATACCGAGTAAAGAACCCCTCAGCTCTGCACTGGAGTGTCAGCCTAGATTTTTGTGCTCAAGTCTCTGGAGTGGGACTTCAACCCACAACCTTCTGACTCAGAGACAAGGGTGCTATCAACTGAGCCACGGCTGATGCTGTTGTTTGTAGTGTTCATTGGATTGTTTATTTAGAAAACAACGCCTTGTTTATTTAGAAAACAACGGCATCAGGTTTATTTAAACAATTTAACGCCTTCGTTAAAAGAGCATAGAAATGTCATGCACGTTGCATTAACAAATTAATTACTAATATTGCACTGTAAGCATTCAACAATAGTTCAATAGGTCCATTTTAAAATTTGTTTTTATGCGATGTGGGCATTGCTGGCAAGGCCCAGCATTTATTGTCCACCCCTAGTTGCCCTTGAGAAGGTGGAGGTGAGCCGCCTTCTTGAACCGCCGCAGTCCGTGTGGTGAAGGTACTCCCACAGTGCTGTTAGGGAGGGAGTTCCAGGATTTTGACCCAGTGACGATGAAGGAATGGCTGATATATTTCTAAGTCAGGATGGTGTATGACTTGGAGGGGAACTTGGAGGTGGTGGTGTTCCCATTCACCTGCTGCCCTTGTCCTTCTAGATGGAAGAGGTCGCGGGTTTGGGAAGTGCTGCCGAAGGAGCCTTGACGAGTTGCTGCAGTGCATCTTGTAGATGGTACACACTGCAGCCACGGTACGCCGGTGGTGGAGGGAGTGAATGTTTAAGGTGGTGGATGAGGTGCCAATCAAGCGAGCTGCTTTGTCTTGTATGGTGTTGAGCTTTTTGAGTGTTGTTGAAGCTGCACTCATCCAGGCAAGTGGAGAGTATTCCTACACACTCCTTACTTGTGCCTTGTAGATGGTAGAAAGGCTTTGGGGAGTCAGGAGGTGACTCAGAATACCAGCCTCTGACCTGCTCTTGTTGCCACAGTATTTATGTGGCTGGTCCAGTTAAGTTTCTGGTCAATGGTGACCCCCAGGATGTTGATGGTGGGGGATTCGGCGATGGTAGTGCCATTGAATGTCAAGTGGCAGTGGTTCGACTCTCGCTTGTTGGAGACAGTCATTGCCTGGCACTTCTGTGGCGTGAATGTTACCTGCCACTTATCAGCCCAAGCCTGAACGTCGTCCCGGTCTTGTTGCATGCGGGCATGGACTGCTTCATTATCTGAGGAGTTGTGAATGGCACTGAACACTGTGCAGTCATCAGCGAACATCCCCATTTCTGACCTTATGTTGCAGGGAAGGTCATTGATGAAGCAGCTGAAGATGGTTGGGCCTAGGACACTGCCCTGAGGAACTCCTGCAGTGATGTCCTGGGGCTGTGCTGATTGACCTTCAATCACCACAACCATCTTCCTTTGTGCTAGCTATGACTCTAACCAGTGGAGCATTTTCCACCTCTGATTCCCATTGACTTCAGTTTTACTAGGGCTCCTTGATGCCACACTCGGTCAAATGCTGCCTTGATGTCAAGGGCAGTCACTCTCAGCTCATCTCTGGAATTCAGCTCCTTTGTCCATGTTTGGACCAAGGCTGTAATGAGGTCGGGAGCAGAGTGGTCTTGGCGGAACCCAAACTGGGCATCAGTAAGCAGGTTATTGGTGAGTAAGTGCCGCTTGATAGCACTATCGATGACACTTTCCATCACTTTGCTGATGATTGAGAGTAGACTGATGGGATGGTAATTGGCCGGATTGGATTTGTCCTGCGTTTTGTGGACAGGACATACCTGGGTAGTTTTCCACATTGTCGGATAGATGCCAGTGTTGTAGCTGTACTGGAACAGCTTGGCTAGATGCGCGGCTAGTTCTGGAGCACAAGTCTTCAGCATGATAGCCGGGATGTTGTCAGGGCCCATAGCCTTTGCTGTATCCAGTGTGCTCAGCCGTTTCTTGATATCACGTGGAGTGAATCGAATTGGCTGAAGACTGGCTTCTGTGATGGTGGGGACCTCAGGAGGAGCCCGATATGGATCATCCACACTGCAATTTTGGCTGAAGATGGTTGCAAACGCTTCAACCTTGTCTTTTGCACTCATGTGCTGGGCTCCACCATCATTGAGGATGAGGTTATTCATGGAGCCTCCTCCTCCCGTTAGTTGTTTAATGGTCCACCACCATTCACAGCTGGATGTGGCAGGACTGCAGAGCTTTGATCTGATCTGTTGATTGTGGGATCGCTTAGCCCTGTCTATAGCATGCTGCTTCTGCTTTTTAGCATGCATGTAGTCCTGTGTTGCAGCTTCTCCAGGTTGGCACCTCATTTTTAGGTATGCCTGATGCTGCTTCTGGCATGCTCTTCTACACTCGTCATTGAACCAGGGTTGGTCCCCTGGCTTGGTGGTAATGGTAGAGTGAGGGATATGCCGGGCCATGAGGTTACAGATTGTGGTGGAATACAATTCTGCTGCTGCTGATGGCCCACAGCGCCTCATGGATACCCAGTTTTGAGCTGCTAGATCTGTTCTAAATCTATCCCATTTAGCACAGTGTTAGTGCCACACAACACGATGGAGGGTGTCCTCAGTGTGAAGATGGGACTTCGTCTCCACAATGACTGTGCGGTGGTCACTGCTAGCAATACTGTCATGGACAGATGCATCTGCGAAAGGCAGATTGGTGAGGACGAGGTCAAGCAGGATTTTCCCTCGTGTTGGTTCTCTCACCACCTGTCGCAGGCCCAGACTGGCAGCTATGTCCTTCAGGACTCAGCCAGCTCGGTCAGTAATGGTGCTACCGAGCCACTCTTGGTGATGGACATTGAAGTCCCCCACCCAGAATACATTCTGTGCCTTTGCTACTCTCAGTACTTCTTCCAAGTGTTCAACATGGCGGAGTACTGATTCATCAACTGAGGAAAGGTGGTAGGTGGTAATCAGCAGGAGGTTTCCTTGCCCATGCTTGACCTGAAGCCATGAGACTTCATGGGGTCCAGAGTCAATGTTGATGACTCCCAGGGCCACTCCTTCCCGAGTGTATACCACTGTGCCACCACCCCTGGTGGGTCTGTCCTGCCGGTGGGACAGGACATACCCAGGGATGGTGATGGAGGAGTTCGGGACATTGGCTGAAAGGTATGATTCTGTGAGTATGACTATGTCAAGCTGTTGCTTGACTAGTCTGTGGGACAGCTCTCCCAATTTTGACATAAGCCCCCAGATGTTGGTGAGGAGGATTTTGCGGGGTTGACTGGACTGGGTGTGCCGTTGCTGTGTCCGTAGCCGGTGCCGAGGTCAATGCAAGGTGCTCCGACCGTTTTTTTTCTTATTGTTTATCGTAGCGGTCTTTTACAACTGAGTGTCTTGCTAGGCCATTTCAGAGGGCAGTTAAGAGTCAACCACATTGCTGTGGGTCTGGAGTCACATATAGGCCAGACCGGGTAAGGTGAAGATGTGTTTTGAGGCAAGATGTTTTCCTATAGTGGATTACTGAAACAATTGGCATAAATATAGAATCTGATCCCCAGCTGAGCACAACTCGAGTTAAAATGAACCGACCAAGTTAGATTTGTTCCAAATACTGAACTGAATTCATGCAAATTGCAAGCTGAAGCTTAAATATTGCATTGTTTAAACATTTTAAAATAGGCCTAACTGAAAATTAACAGTAAATTCACTGTCTGTCATCATCTAACAGAATACAATGTAGGTGGTGAATTCAGTGTGAAAAGACAAAAGTTCTCAGAAGTTGCAGTTTCCAAAATATATTACTGCCTTTGAGCACAGCCCACAAACTCAACAGCAACCAGACACTGTTAGATTGCACCCATTTTCAGTTACTTTTCACACTTTTTTTTTTCAAGTCAATCAGGTGTGTTACACACATGGAAACATAAGAACATAGGACGTAGGAGCAGGAATAGGTCATTCGGCCCCTCGAGCCTGCTCCGCCATTCAATAAGATCATGGCTGATCTGATCTTGGTCTCAACTCCACTTCCCTGCTCGCTCCCCATAACCCTTGACTCCCTTAGCGATCAAAAATCTGTCTATCTCCACCTTAAATATATTCAATGACCCAGCCTCCACAGCTCTCTGGGGAAGAGAATTCCAAAGATTCACGACCCTCTGAGAGAAGAAATTCCTCCTCATTTCCGATTTAAAAGGGGTTCCCCTTAATCTGAAATTATGCCCCCTAGTTCTAGATCCCCCCACGAGGGGAAACATCCTCCCTGCATCTACCCTGTCAAGCCCCTTCAGAATCTTATATGTTTCAATAAGATCCCCTCTCAGTCTTCTAAACTCCAATGAGTATAGGCCCAACCTGCTCAACCTTTCTTCTCGAGGAGGCGGGACCCGGCGCGGGTCGGCTACCCGCCCCCAAATTCTGCCATTTTCCTGGCGGTCCCGCTTCCAAACCCACCTCCCCAAGGCTGGCAAAATCCAGCCCATTGTCTCTCAGAATAACTTCAAACACACTAACTTCCCCCCAAGTAGGACAGTTATCAGCTGATCCTTAGATGACTTGCATTTACGGTTTTAGGCCTCACTAACCAGACAGGAAATGAGCAGCACAACTCACCATAAAATGTGAGTGCTTTGCCTCATTTTCCTGACTATGGCATGGGCCTACATCATCCTTCTCCATTCTCAGAGTGGTGCTGCATCAGCTATTCAGAAAGCCGATAGAGTGAATAAGAAATCACATAGAGATTTGTCAAAAGCACCACCCAGAACTTTGCTTTATTAGCCAACAGAGTACAGGGAGATTTACTCTGTATTTATCCTGTGCTGTATTTGACCTGGGAGTGCTTGATGGTGACACTGGGTTTTAAAATAGAAGCATATTTTATTCTGAGCTCTGACATCTGGAGAGCACCAGAAAGAGAGATCTGAAGAATACTTGAGCGTTGTGTTATTCAATTTCATGTTTTAATTTTTTATTCGAATAAACTTTACAGATGCTCCAATAGAAGCACAGGTATCTAAAGCACATGAAGACTGGATTGAAGGGAAATCACAGACTTTAACATGTCATGCAAAAGGGAACCCAGCTCCCCAGGTGTCCTGGAGCAAAGATGGAAAGATACTCAGCAGAGAGATACTCCACATCCCATCAGTCCAGCTGAGACATGGTGGTCAGTACATGTGCACGGCCATCAATGAGTATGGGTCCAGGAACGCCTCTCTGAGTGCAGTCATTTTGTGTGAGTAACAGATTTTATAGGAAGTCTTTGAACAAGTTCCTTTATTCTGAGGGCTGTGAATAGTGTGTCTGTTCTTAACAGCCAGTCACTGGATCTGATTGCTTATGTTGAATTTATATTGACACAAAGACACTGCATTTCACTCGGGCTACATAAAATAAGAGATGACTGGGAGTAAATTCCAAGCAGTTGCACTCTCTGAACTTCAATCCAACTGTAGGGAGGACAGCTGTTCTGGACGGGCTGTTGGAAGATGGATGAGAAGACAATACGTGGCTAAGTTCGGGCATCCAGCTAATCAAAGCACTGATGTGGTGCTGTGTCAGTGATCCCGTGGGCATGCCTGCCTATTTACATTGGTTATTTTCTCTTTTCCAGATAAACCACGAAACACAACCATAACCATATCAGTAAATAACAAACCCGTGTCAGTGTTTCCAGTAAATGTCAGTAAAGGTGATGCGGTTACAATGACCTGTGGCTCCAGTGCAAAACCCCCGGCTACATTAGAGTGGGAAGACCCCAGTAACGGCAGCAACGTTGAGATTGGCCCTCCTGGAGTCCTCCGTATTCCCCACGTGACATCAGAACATCAAGGAATTTATAAATGTCGAGCTACCAATAAATATGGAACTGATGAGAAGGAAGTGGATCTCAGGGTCACAGGTCAGTTTGTAAACTTGGTCACAATTCATATAAAAGGAAAAATAATTAATCCTTTGAGGACTGAAGCAGCATTTCTGTTACCCCCAATAAATCCTGATTGCTTTGTCGGTTTACTTAATTCTGTTATTTATTTATTTTACCCGAGTTTTCTTCTCTTCCCCTATCTTTAAGACTCCTGTTCCACTCCACACTTGCTGGCGAAGGGACAAATGGGCAAACTACTGCCTGCCTCTAACAATGCTGCTTTGTAACTGGCCTCTGGGACATTATTACGAGTGGCCCAGAGTGACACTCCCTTCCACTTGTCTCTCTTTGTGTGGAAGCCCCTTACTCCTGCTCTGTGTTTGCCCAGACTGACTGGGCAATAACTCGGCAGGAGGGGAGTTGCAGCTGTGAATCCACATGCTGCCAGTCCATGGTGCAGGGTGTTGGCAGCTCAGTGAGCTGCATCACACGGCTGGGCATCAATTCTAATAGTGAGGGGGGCAACCTCAGTGAAGAACAACAACAGGAGATGCTGCAAACACAGCAGGTCAGTCAGAATCTGTGGAGAGAATGGATGGTGCATGCTTTGGGCTGAAAAATGAAAGATGAACAAGAACTTTAATAGAATTAGAAGCAAATTGGAGGGACAAACAAACAGAGAGGAAATATCAGTGAAATGGCCTGGAACCTGCTTTAGAGAAAAATAGGAAATTGTTAGATGACCTTTATATCAGAGAATGGGAAGATGCATTAAATGAATTAAATGTAATAGAGGGACAAGGAGTGTGTGAGTAGGTAAAGAGAGAAAATGGGAGAGATTAAAAAGATGGAACACCTGCTGATCAGGCCTGAGATTGAAACAGAAAAGCCCGGTAAAACACATCTGCCAATTACAAAAAGAGAAAGGATGCCAATAACAGGGCTACAGACCAACCCCACCCCCATCAGTCTATGTTCTGACAAATTGCCTCCACCTCAATTATAAACACCCCACCCCTCCCCCAGACACTGAGAGGCTCACCCCATGCCAGTGAAGGAGATGGAGGCTAAAGTCTATGTTCACCAGGGAGCAGCTGATCTGCATCACCTACGTGCAGCTCCTTGCAGTGGTTTAAATGGGAACAGGCTGCCTGTCCTCCATGATAATCAGGAATGGCCCATGGTATGGAGAGAATGAAAGGAGGTGAAGAACACAACTTGAAAAACAGAGGGAATAGCTGAATGTAGCACACTAGACATTCCATGAAAAATTACAATAGTTAATAACGTGGATTTTGGAAATGAATCAGGAATTTTGTAATAAATATATTGCCCTGGGATTGCCAATCACTTATGTAACTTTTTTTGAATGTTTTCATAGATGAAATATGGATACTTCTGGTGATCCTAGGAATCATATTAACACTGATCTTAGTTGCACTCATTGTTGTCTTGTGCAAGAAATCCAGTGCCCATAAAAGAGGACAATATAAAGTACACAAAGCAAAACCCAACAACAATCCACAGGTCCCCAATGGAAATGAACATCAGGAGTCTCTGCCTTTAAAGAAACTTGATCCATGACCTGGTGGGATAACGACAGTTACGAACAGGTTGAACCAATAAAAATGATATTACATGTGGTGATTTTGGGGCGAAATCCCAAGGATCCTGTTGTTGAGATTGTTATTGAGGGAAGCCGCTGATTGCAGTGTTAAAGTCTACTCGCAGCAATTAACGTACTAACTAAGGACAGCTCATTGCTGAGATTGCTCTGTATTTTTGGGCTGTTTTTCAATCACTGTTTAAAAGTTTATTTTGATTTCCACAAACACTGGATATTCACCTGAACTCTGGTATCTAGAGGGGTTCAGCACTGATAACCACAGAGCTCTGCGAAAACAACTTTCTTTCTCACTAACTGAAATGAAGGCTAGACGTAAGACTTGTTTATACTGTACAATAATCTATTTCTGTCATTACTGTTTCAATGGCATAAATATTGCTTTTACAATGTATATTTTACAAGCAGATGAAATGAAGGCTAGATGCGAGACAACATCTCTATTGTAATATTCTCATCCTCATGTTTAAATGTCTCCATGGCCTCGCCCCCTCTCTATCTCTGTAACCTCCTCCAGTCCTACAACCCTCCGAGATATTTGCGCTCCTCCAATTCTGGCCTCTTGCACATCCTGATTTACATCACTCCACCATTGGTGGCCGTGCCTTCAGCTCCCTGGGCCCTTAGCTCTGGAATTCCCTCCCTAAACCTCTCCGCCTCTCTACCTCTCTCTCCTTTTAAGACGCTCCTTAAAATCTACACATCTTTAATATCTGCTTATATGGTGTCAAATTTTGTTTGATAACGGCCCTGTGAAGTATTTTGGGGCATTTTACTGCGTTAAAGGCGCTATATAAATACAAGTTATTTATACTGTACAATAATCTGTTTCTGTTATTGCATAAATATTGTTTTTATAATGTATATTTTACAAATGGATGCTACTGTTTTCTGAGCACATACTGTGTATACCGTGACAGTTCATTAATAATATACAGAAGCGCCACTTCTTGTGAAGGTATGAAGGTGTTTTTCTGCAATCTTGCTGATATTTGTACAGATAAAGAAGGATTGTAGGTAATGATATAACAACTGTTTATTACAAGTGCTGTTCATAGCCTACTGGTGTGATATATTTGAACAAGTAAACAGCTTTCACCTCAAACAGTTACCAGCCAGGATAGTCTGACAGCACAGAGCAAACTTTGATTACCTCCAGGAAATGAGCCCTTCTGTACCATCATCACAGTGATAAAGCTATTGAACAACCAACAGTGGGAGAAATGAAAATCATTGGTAGGGTGCTGTAGAAAAATCTGATCATCAGACTGGACGGAGGGAGAAGTTTTCACTTTTGTCTTTTAGCAGGAACTTTGTGGAATTGGGCATGCATTTTCAAAATCTCTTTCTTTTACTGCAACTAAAGCCTTGGATTGGCACCTCCAGTTTTTAAGGGCTGGGTCCAAATAGATTAAACTACAGGACCCATAAAATCAGTGAATGTCATCAACAAGTGTAGTCATAGCATGTGTACTGCTTGTAAATAGGAGTGTGATAGTAATGTATTGCACGTACACTACTGGAGCAATCTATCTGCATCAGCTGTGACCATGATGCTTCCTCTTTTGTTCTATATTGAATACTCCAGCATCCAATAAAGGAAAATCAGCTGTCTCCTGTCACTTTAGAGGGAATCTTTTGGGGAGGGGGGTCAGCGGGCGAGCTTAGTGGCGGGTCGGCTGGGAATTTTTTTTTTCACAGCGGGTAGGGAACCTGCTGTCAACCCACCTCCATGCTAGTCTCCCAGATGTCAGGTCCTCGCTGAACAGACCCGGAACCAAGCGGCAGGAGAGGCAATTTAGATTATTAAGAGCTTATTAACAGGCACTTCAAAACTATTTTAAGCTCACCTTTAGATTTTTTAGAGTTGGCCAACGGCTTCCCCGCTGCTCGGGGTTCACATCAGGTAAGGAGGTCAGTGTTGTGTCAGCATGGGATGATTTCTTAGCTTGACAGCTGCAAATGGTCTATAAAAGCTCCCATTTCATAGCTGTTCACTTTCCAAGGTTAGAAGCTGTTGCTTACTGCAGTTGCAAGACAGATTGAGCTTTATGCAGCTTCCAAGTGTTTGGAACAAATTCTCTATCCAGTGTCACCTCATTGGAACAACCTCTCTCACCATTGAGAGTTCGGTTCTGTCATCTCAACTTCACCTGCCATCTATTCCATTAGCATCAGTGCCCTTGAAAATATCTCACCTTGGTCTTCAGAATTCCACCACGATCAGCCCCAAAACTAGCAGCACCAGGCACACCAGCAGCACCAACAACAACACCAACCTTCCCGCAATCAACTGATGCTGCACAGGAGACAGGGCATCAGCACCCGGCCACATTGCTGCCCGGGACGCCAGGGATGGCCTCACCATAGCCTGATTTACTTCATTTGATGCTGTACATCATGGCACAACCCCACACCATAAAGCATCCCTATAATGCCCAAGCCATTCCTTTTACACTCATCACCATTGCGGGGGGGTACCATTATGGGTGGAGGTGCAAGGTAAGTTGGTGTGAGTAAGGATGTGCAGGAGTAGGGTAGGGAAGGCAGAGTGATGGGGATGTGATGAGTTGAGTGTGGCTTTGCAGTAATGTTTCGTGATCTACTAAGATCATTGAAAAGTTTGCGCCACTGCAGCCTGGTCCGCCTAACGGCATCCCTGCTTGTGATCTCCTGTGCAATGTGCAACCAGGCTCTGTTGCTCTCCTGGGGAGGTCTCTTCTACCCATGTGAAGGAAAGAGGACATCCCTGCGTGTTGTGACTCCCTCCATAAGCATATGGAGGGAGTCATGGGAGAGCCTGGGTGCAGCCCTGCACCTCTGTTCAGTGTTTGTCAGTGTTTGCAGCACCTCAATGCTGTAGAACACTGACAGCACAACTGTCAAAATCAATTTGCGCATGGTCCCTTTAAGGAAACCGGCTGATGACATGTCATCAAGTGACGTCATCAGACCCACTTCCTGCAATTGGCCAGGAAACGCGCTGGGCAAGCTTAACAAGCCCAATCATCGTAAGATCACTCTAGGGAGCGGGCTGGAGCCAGCAGCGGGGTCGCACTCCGCCACCAACCCCGGCCGCACCGGACCCACCTCGGTAGGCGAAATAGATTTTCTAATATGGGTGCAGTATAGTTAGGACTGGCTAGAAATGAGTGAAAAGGTCAGATAATGCCAGTTTGCTGATTGTAAACAATTTCTCATGGTCAGCTCATTATTATAACTATGCATAGCTTCAGTGATGGCTTTGGAGATATGCGGGGAGGTAGTTCAGTGCTGGGACTGGAAAGTGGCAGAATAGAAGGTCAAAGACTCAAAAGACATTTCTGCCTGTTGTCAGTTTTTTCCAAGGCTGAAAGCAAAGAGCAGAAAGAAGTGATGGGCAAAAATGAAAGGCTATTAATAGTTACAGTGACTATAGTGGGTTGTTGGGCAGCAGACAGGAGTGCGCACAGATCAAGATGGTGTTTGGCATGCACTCAATGTCACATATGATTGCTTCCTACTAACCATGTTCTATATAATACAAGATCCAATCAGAACAGCAACTTTTACTTGTATTTGTAAAGTGCTTTTAATGTAGTACAACGTCCCAAGGCACTTTACAGGAAGTGGGGAGAAACGAACACTGCGAGAGCAAGAAAATTGAGAGGAGGCAATCAAACACGTAGTTACAGAGATAACTTTAGAGGAAACTTTGAGTATGAGGAACAGCAGAGCAAGGCTGACGGTTTCAGAATGAGAATTCCAGAGTGCAAGGGTCAAAATGGATGCCACAAGTGGTAAGTGGAGTCTGGGAGTGGTGAGCCAAAGTCAGAGGAGTAAAAGATGTGAGTTGGGAAGCAAGGCTGGAGGAGGCTACTTCAGACCTTGTTACCCCCGCATGACAATAATAATCACCTGATTAAGTAAATTAGTACAAAAAATGCACTGTTTTCCTTTTTTAAATTTACTCTCATTCGCAGAGGTCGCAAGGGAAGGAGGTACTGTCAAAGGAATCTTGGTGAGTTGCTGCACTGCATCCTGTAAATCGTATATACTTCAACCACAGTGTGATGGTGGTGGAAGGGCGGATATTGAATCGGGCACTAATCAAGTGAGCCGCTCTGTCCTAGATGGTGTCGAGCTTCTTGAGTGTTGTTCCAGCTGCATCCATCCAGGTGAGTGGATAGTCTTCAATCACACTCCTGCCATGAGTCTCCTGGATAGTGGAGAAGCTTTCAAGGGCCAGGAAGTGATCCAACCTGAGGTGGTTGACTGCTCTTTTGCTACCAAAGCCTCATGGGAGTGAGGCGGCCTCCACTGGAGGCAGCTTGCTCCTGTGAGGGTATCTCTGGAGCTTGTTCACGGATACCCTACTGTTGCCTCCTGCATTCCACTGACAGGGAGCGAGGGAGAAGTCCAGAGGCTTCACGTGTGCTACTTTCCTGAGAGATGGCAGTATCAGGCAAGTCTCTTCCAGTTGTCACCAATCCACTTTGCCTGTGCCACAACTCATTAGCAGGATCAATGATCTAATGGCAGCTATCAGATCCTGAAAGCCCTGAGAGACAGAAGCCTGCAATCCTGCTGCCAGGGTCTTGAAGCTGGTACACAGGCACTCTCTATTCTGTCCCCGACAGCCACCAGAGTCTGTGAACTAACTGCCCACCAAAATCATCGGTATCATATAGAGAAATCGGCAAAGCTTTCAAAAAGCCTGGTTAGTGGAAAGTACAGAGAGGAAAGCACTTTTGGTTCCAACTTCTGAAATAATGGGGGTGATTCTGCCAGTCCTGGGGAGGTGGGTATGGCGGCGGGACTGCCGGGGAAATGGCAGAATCTGGAGGCGGGTACCCGACACTCGCTGGGAGCCGCCTTCTTGAGGCGGGAAGGGGATTAGTGCCAATTAACTGACTGTTAACAGGTAGTTAACTGGCAGTTTTTTGGATAATCTCTATTTTGACACCTAAAGTTGGGGCTTCCCGAAGACTCCGAACCTCGCCAGGGTCAGCGAGGCGAGCTGTGGATCTGCGGGGGTCGGAGGGGCCGAGATATCTGGTGTGCAGGTGAGTGATGGGTGCATGTGTGCAGAGGTAAATGTGTGAGCTGAGTGTTGAGCGTTTTCAAAGCTTTACTTACCTTTGCTTCTTCCTCCAGGCTTCATCCCTTCAGATCTCGGGAGTCCTTCATCTCACCGGCAGAGAAAGCAGAATGGCCGCTGCATTCTCAGCCTTCTGCTCAGTAAGGCTTTCTAATGGAGTCTTGAGTAAAGACTCAACTTAGAAGACAGATTGTCAGTGTTTGACAGCTGCACAGAGCTAACAATGACCATTCACCAGTAACCAGCTTTCCCTTAATTGTCTGCGGGCTCAACAAGGTCAATCAAGGGAAAACAGCATGGGTTTGCCATAAGTCGATGGAGGCGGGACTAAAACCCGACAAGTATGAGGCCCCCTCCAAAACCGCCCCATTGGCAAAATCAACCCAATGTTTTCAATTCCAAATAATGTCCCGGAAAGGCGGTGGCTGGTTCTTGATAACGATCTGCCTGTAACGGAACCCCTCTAACAGAGAACATCAGTCACAGTTTCGATCTCAGACTCCAGCCTGCGGACCGTTTACTACAGTGAGGGATCGTTCTCTCCAAACCCGGAGTTATGGATTTCAGGCTGATTTCACCGCTTGGATTCTGCGTGTTGACTGCCACTATAACTGGTGGGTTAAAACGCGTTTAAATATAAGTAGACAAAGTAAGTTGGTATTTATACTATATTCAGGGAAGGTACAGTTAGAACTTTGGGACCTGAGGGTAAATCTTGTGGTTTTTACGGATCCTGTTCTATTTTAATTCAACATTGGGAAATGTTAATTTGGGGTTGTCTGGGTTCTTTCTAAATAGTTGAGTGGTGAAGAACTACCAAGTGCCGCTCAGGCGAGGGCTCAACTTCTGCTCAAAGTTACGACCAAATTATTTTGCCTTGAAACAAATGAGTCAAACACTTCAGTGTAAAACACTGAGAGCATTATTCTGTACCCTTTATAGTAAGGATGAGAGATGGACTGCAAGGCTTTTGTGCCGAGTTTAGTAGCAGTGCCGGAGGCAGCCCGGTGCAGTGGGGAGCCCCGGCAGATCCCCTGCATGGAGCCTCCACACCCAGCTCCAGCTCTCGACTCTATTGTCATTGACAACTGGAGGGATATTCGACTCTTTTCAACCAGTAGGAATTGAAAGGCCCGCCAGCCTTTGTTTTAAAACATAAATTCCAAGTGGGCTCCGCCCAGCCGACGGTTACTGTTGATTGCTGCTGCCATCAGTTTGATACCAGCAGTTCTGACAGATTTGTACCAGGTTACAATGAGTAACCTAGAAGTGGGCGAACCAAAGGGTTCCAGTGACCAGGCTTTCACACAAAGGGTAGCAGTTTCCCAGGCACTCGAAGCAGACCAGTGCCTCTGCCATTCCTACACTGCTTCCTGTCCCTCCTCCTGTGCAATGGGATTATTACTGTCAGTTTCCAAACCTGAGTCATTTCCTCCATTCTGTGGACTGTATGGATGAGCCATCTTTGTAGCATTATTTTCAAAAGTTAGTGCTCCCTGTGCAGGCCTCGCTCAACAGGAGGGCAGGTCCTGATTTTCAGCCCTTCCAATTTTCTGGTTCCTAATTTTAATGCCTGAAATGTTGTGGGTGGTGAACCTGACGTGTTGACCTCCTTGCCCATTGTCCAGTTGCCCTCCTCTCAAGCGAGGTCCCGCACCAGAAGCGTTATCTGGTAACATTCACACCCTCTCCCGCACCTCCCCACCCGCCACCTCTTACATCTGGATTTCATACAGATCTAAACCTCGCAGAACGCTGAACTTGGTTACGATAGCTGACTCCTCTTTCTTCACCTCTGTTCCCCCTTCACTCTCCCACCCACCATTCTTAATAATTCAGCAATAATTCCCTATATTTGAATGGAAGGTTTTGGGAGAGTTGGTGCGGCTGCAGAAAATTTGGATGTTCTGAACAAACTCTTTGGTACCGGGCGCGTGAAAAGATTTGTGGGTGTTCATTGACTTTAAGAAGGGATATGCCTCCAAGTTGAAGTCTTTTGCGCACCATCTGCCGAATGTTTGGCGTAATTTGGATGTTCAGGGGCAGGAAATGGTCGAGGGGTGTCCCTGCCCCATTTTCAGTTTCAAATATCTGCTGGAAGTGATAATTAATGCACAGAGTGACTTACTGCCCCCCCCCCCCCCTATTTGTACCACCTCTGCTCCGTCTGAATATCACTGAACCTGGGAATTCCACTGCACTTGGCAGGTATAGTGGATGAAGAGGAACAGAAACAGAGGGAGACAAGGAGAGACCCGCTGTTGAAACACTAAGAAATTGTGTGGATTGTTCCGGATGTCGTCAGAGCCTGATTGAATTTAACAGCAAACTGGCTGTACAAAAACGGACCAAAAAATTGGATGCAGCAATATGGCTTATTGGTTAATTGGATAGCTCTTTCAAAGAGCTGGCACAGTCACGATGGGTCGAATGGCCTCCTTCTGTGCTGTATGATTGTATGGTTCACCACTCATTTTTTGATTGGTTCTGCTAGTTTGAGACTAGATTTTTTTTTTGATTCTTTCCTGGTATGTGGGCGTCGCTGGCAAGGCCAGCATTTATTGCCCACCCCTAATTGCCCTCGAGAAGGTGGTGGTGAGCCGCCACCTTGAACTGTTGCAGTCCGTGTGGTGAAGGTGCTCCCACAGTGCTGTTAGGGAGGGAGTTCCAGGATTTTGACCCAGTGACGATGAAGGAATGGCGATATATTTCCAAGTCAGGATGGTGTGTGACTTGGAGGGGAACTTGGAGGTGTTCCCATGTGCCTGCTGCCCTTGTCCTTCTAGGTGGTACAGGTCACGGGTTTTGGAGGTGCTGTCGAAGAAGCCTTGGCGAGTTGCTGCAGTGTATCTTGTAGATGGTACATTGCAGCCACGGTGCGCTGGTGGTGGAGGAATGGGCCAGAAATTCCAGGCCAGAAGCGTGAGTGCGCTCGGGGTACTCACGCTTCTGGCCGTTGGAAATGCCGGCGTTCAGCAGGAACAGCGCATGCGGGGAACGCCGGCATTTCCAGACCTCGAGCGCGTGCGACTGCACAGGCAGCGCTTGCGCAGTGAACTTCGTGGATTTCATTCATGAAATCCGTGAGGGTAAGTCCTCAGAACTTACACTGAAAAAAAGCAAGTGTAAAGTGGTTCATTGGCTGCGGAGGAAGATATATTTTATCGTGGAGCTTTTGAAATGCAATATTTTTGTTTGGGAAAGGGAGGGAAGTTATTTTAAGAAATTTTAAGTAAGTTTTAAAGTTAAAATTTTTTTTTTTTTTTAAAGGGTTTTCAGAACGGTAGGTAGAAGGAGCAATTGTGGCTGTGTGAATGGAATGTGAGAATGAGTTATGTATGTATGTCCACATATATTCCTTTACGTATATGCATGTATGTTTTATATTCCTTTACTAATGAATGTATGTTTTTAATTATGATTTTCCAATAAGTTACTTTCTCTGAAAGTCATAATTAAATAATACATTCATACACATAAGTAAAGGAATATATACATAACACGCAAAGGAATATATACAGACATACATACTTTCAGAAGCTCCACGATAAGAAATATCTTCCTCCGCAGCCTCTGTAGCAACTGTACCCATGCTTTTTTCATGTGTAAGTTGTAATGACTGGACCTCACTGAAAGCATTAATGAAAGCGGCGAATTATACTGCGCACGCGCTGCATGTGCAGTCGCACGCGTTCTGCCTCTGAACCCCTTCGTTCAGAGGACAGGAAATGCCGGTTTTCCCCACATGCACTGTGCATGCTGAAAACCGGCATTTCATCCGGCCAGATGCGTAAGTACCCCGACCGTACTAGAGCATTTGGAAGGGAATTATTGGGCCAACATTTTACATGTCAATAAAATAAAAAATTTAACACTTGCACGACTTGCCCCCTCGCATCTGCGACTGAGGGTCCAAGGAGGTGCATTGCGCAAGAGGTCATCATCGGACGTATCCTCACACTGTTCCCTTTGGGGAACTGTATGAAGTGGTGGAAGGATTTATGGCCGTGATTAACGCTCATTCCGTGACCGTAACCATCTTTGAACCAGCCATTAGGGTGGTTAGTCCTATGGCGGGAGGGTTTTACGGGCTCCCACAACCCATCTGAGGGGGGGGGGGCCACCAACACCCACGGACGCAAGTATCCCGCTGGATGTCCACCCAGAATTTAAAGTTGGAGCTCCGACTCCACTTGCCGGGACTGTCTGGAGTGGGGTTCAAAACCCTACTCCTTCTGGCCCAGCGGAGGGGATGCTTACTGCTACGCAAAAGGCCCACTCCGCACAAAAGGTGACACCCATACGTTTCCTGCGCCTTTTCCCTCCCCGTGACTGGAGCCCTATGCTGCCATTTCACGTTGCTAATCGGATTGGGCGTTTGTCATAGCGGTAGGATCCCCGCCGCTGGGCCAGATCAGGGTAGGGTTTCGAACCCCGCTCCAGACAGTCCCGGCAAGTGGAGTCGGAGCTCCGGCTCTAAATTCTGGGTTGACATCCAGTGGGATATTTGCGTCCGTGGGTGTGGGTGGCCCCCCCTCCTTGTATAGCTTGTGGGAGCCCGTAAAACCCTCCCGCCATAGGACTAACCGCCCTAATGGCTGGTTCAAAGATGGTTACGGTCACGGAATGAGCGTTAATCACGGCCATAAATCCTTCCACCACTTCATACAGTTCCCCAAAGGGAACAGTGTGAAGACACGTATGACGATGACATTGCTAAATAAATAAATGGAATTAAAAAAATTCTTTTAGGGCTTTTAAAAGTCTTTAAATTGCTTTAATTCTCTTTAAAACTACTTCAGATTACTCAAAATAATGTAAACATTTTAAAAATTTTATAAAAGTTACCAAAATCTTGAAAAAACTTCCAAAAACCTATTTAAACTGCTGCTTTGCATGTAAAAAAGCAAAGCAGCTTGACAGAAACATTGGGGGCGTGTCCAGTGAAACTGAGACCTCAAGGGGCGTGTCTCACTTACACTGCACGCTCCTGGGTCCGCGCTGGCTGCACTCCTGGGCGGCGTGACGTCATACGCTGCCCGGGATTCTTGTTTCAGTTTCTGGAAGTGCAGGCGTCCCTGGAGCTGATTGGCAGGAGCGCGGGGTAAGTGCAAATACGGGGCTTGCACGCGCTGCAAGCCCCGTTCTGGAATTTCTGGCCCAATGTTTAAGGTGGTGGATGGGGTGCCAATCAAGCAGGCTGCTTTGTCCTGGATGATGTCGAGCTTCTTCAGTGTTGTTGGAGTTGCACTCATCCAGGCAAGGAGAGAGTATTCCATCATACTCCTGACTCGTGCCTTGTAGATGGTGGAAAGGCTTTGGAGAGTCAGGAGGTGAGACATTTGCCGCAGAATACCCAGTCTCTGCCCTGCTCTTGTAACCACAGTATTTATGTGGCTGTTAAGTTTCTAGTCAATGGTGACCCCCAGGATATTGATGGTGGGGGATTCGACGATTTGAATGTCAAGCGGTGGTGGTTAGACACTCGCTTGTTGGAGATAGTCATTGCCTGGCACTTGTGTGGCACGAATTTTACTTGCCACTTATCAGCCCAAGCCTGAATGTCATCCAGGTCTTGCTGCATTCGGGCATGGACTGCTTCATTATCTGAGTTATACTAAACTTATATGAAGTTATGCTAAACTTGTATCAAACCTTGGTAAGAGCACACTTGGAGTATTGTGTACAATTCTGGTCACCATATTATAAAAAGGATATAGAGACACTGGCGAGTGTGCAAGAAAGATTTACAAGGATGATACCAGAAATGCGAGGTTATACCCATCAGGAAAGGATGAACAGGCTTGTCGGCAGCAAGTTCCAGGTCATTACCACTCGCTGCATAAAAAAGTTCTTCCTCTTGAGGGAGAAAGGATAGAAGGTTATGCTGAAAGGGTTAGATGAAGAGGGGTGGGAGAGGTTCGTGTGAAGCGTGGACCAGTTGGGCCAAATGCCCTGATTCTGTGCTGTGCATTCTATGTAATTGCTATTGCTGAGGGAACTTTATAGATTGGCACCTGCTTGTAAATCTCCAGCATCAGGTTGAGTAAACAGGCTAGGTTTCTGTTTCATTAAGAAAACACTTTTAAGGTGCTAATAGTTTACTGGTAGGTTACATATCAATTCGGTTATGATCGATTGCTGTTTACTGATATCAGGGTAGATTCATCGAAACAATAGCAAAATACTGCAGATGCTGGAAATCTGAAATAACAACAGAAAACGATGGAAAAACTCAGCAGGTCAGGCAGCATTCGTGAGGAGAGAAACAGAGTTAACGTTTCAGGTTGAAGACCTTTCGTCAGAACTGGAAAAAAGCAGGAAAAGGAACAGATTTTAAAGCAAGTTTAGGGGCTGGGAAAGGGGGGAGGGGATGAAAGAACAAAAGGGGAGGTCTGTGATAGGATGGAAGGAAAGAGAAGTAAAGAGACATTAAGAGATCTTCAAGGCAAGAGGAGATGGTAATGGGACAGGTTAAGAAACAAAGGATGGCTCTAGATGGAGTGTGAATTGCGCTGACAGAATGAAAGACAGCTGCCATGTGGGGGAGAAAAAAAAAAGCACAAACAGAAAGTGTGGATAAAAAATATATATGTGATAGGGGCCGAGGTTATGATCTGAAATTGTTTAACTCGATGTTGAGTCCAGAAGGCTGTAAAGTGCCGAATCGAAAGATGAGGTGCTGTTCCTCGAGCTTCATCGATCCTGTGCTCCCAGTGGGTAGTTGCTCTTGAAGGGAGCACAGATCAGAGATGGCGCTGCACCATGTTTCCATGTGTGACAATTTTAAGTATGACAGGCACACCAGACACAAGACTGTTAGGTGTATCCTAGCAGATCTTCCTTGGCAATACATTACATTGTTGTAAGAGGGTAATGATGCATGGAATTGAGAGAAAGGTGCACATGTCTAGTGAAAGAAATGTGTAAACATTTCATCCAAAAATGAAAATAATGAGTTCTGTCCTCACTGACTTCAGCTGCAACTGTGAATACCGATTGTTTTCAAAATCACAATATAATCAAAAAATAGGTGCTGTAATCATTTCCCTCTACCTCTCTTAGCTACTCTCTCTCTCAAATGATAAATTAAGCATTTAAGAAAGTTCATGCAACAGCTGGTTTTCAAATTATTTGGAAAAGCAAACTCAATTAGTTATAGCTTGAGGACAAACACACTTTTTAAATTGAGGTAAATAAATTAATCTTAATATAACAATCTTTTTTGAATTTTCAGTATAAACAAGAAAAAAGGCAGGTTCTGTATTTATTCCCCTCTATCTTTCTCCTTCCTCTCAGCCAGCTTTTCTCTCTGGATACCATTGAAAAATAGTTTTCCTGTAAAAACTTACAACAAAAACATTTCTCAAGTTTATGCTCCACATTTTCTTTTGAAGACATTTGAGAAAAAACTTAATTAGTGTTACAGTCCGAGGAAAAAACCTGCGTCAAGTTGTTGCACTGAGAAAATCCGACTCACACAAGCTGGCAGATTCTACTGCACATGCTCAGTCTGGGAACTGTGGGCACAGGTGTAGCTGTTACCTGTCTTCAGTGAGCAGAGCAACAGGTCTGTGAAAATGATCAACTCAAAACCTCGGCTTTTCAAAGTTGAGGAGTTACTTCATAAGATCTATAATTAAAAGCAGTTCCTTTTCCAATAAGGATAAACCCAGGAACAACAGGCCAGTCAGCTTAACCTCAGTGGTGGGGAAGCTCTTAGAAACGATGTGGGCGATTTTGCCAGCCCTGGGGAGGTGGGTATGGAGGCGGGACTGCCGGGAAAATGGCAGAATTTGGGGGTGGATGCCCAACCCGCCGTGAGTCGGATAGCATAGACAGCTGGTGGAATGGGCGGACACGTGGCAGATGAAGTTTAACTCAGAAAAGTGCGAAGCGATACATTTTGGTAGGAAGAACGAGGAGCGGCAATTTAAACTAAATGGTACAATTCTAAAGGGGCTGCAGGAACAGAGAGATCTGGGGGTATATGTGCACAAATCGGTGAAGGTGGCAGGGCAGGTTAAGAAAGCATACGGGATCCTGTGATTTATAAATGGAGGCATAGGGCAGGATTTTCATTCGGCCGTGGAGGCAGGATTGGAGGTGTGTGGGGGGTTAAAATCTCGAAATCGTGGGGCACGAACCCATGCCAGTTTCAAAGGAGGCGAATACCCGACCTGTGCTGGGACCCGCCTCCCCGAGGCGGGAAGGGGATTAGTGCCAATTAACTGCCTGTTAACAGGCAGTTTTTAGCCTAATCCCTATTTTTATCCCTGAAGTGTGGGATTCCCGACAGCTCCAAACCACGCCAACTTAGCGAGGCGGACCGTCGGGCTGAATGGCTTGGAGGGTACGAGATGTCCGGTGTTCAGGTGAGTGATGGGTGCATGAGTGCAGAGGTAAGTGTGTTTGGTGTGTGTAAAGTGTTTAAAGAAGTTCTACTTACCTTTATTTACCTTTACAGCCTTCCTTCCTTCAGGTCTCGGGAGTCCCTCATCTCACCGGCACAGAAAGCAGAATGGCCGTGAGCTGTCAAAAGTTGCAGCATTCAGCTTTCTGTTCTGAAGAGATCTCTAAATCAGCCTGAGAGGAAGGAATTAACTTAGCGTACAGATTGTCAGTGTTTGACAGCTTCAAAGAGCTGTCAAATGTTGATATTTCATCTGTCAAAAGCTCTTGACAGATGAAATATCAATCTGTGACATCACCTGTTGCCAGGTGGCCCTTATTTGGCCTGCTGAGCCCGCTGGGCGGGCTCAACAAGGTCAATCAAGGGAAAATCGAGTGGGTTGGCCACAATTCGATGGAGGCGGGACTACAACCCCGAAAGTTGTAGTCCTGCCTCCTACGCGCCTCCAGTATCAAAATCCAGCCCATAGAGTACAAAAGCACGGAAGTTATAATGAACTTTTATAAAACACTGTTCGGCCACAACTGGAGTATTGTGTCCAATTCTGGGCACCGCACTTTAGGAAGGATGTGACGCTTTAGAGAGGATGCAGAAAAGATTTACAAGAATGGTTGCTGGGTTGAGGGACTTCAGTTACGTGGATAGACTGGAGAAACTGGGGTTGTTCTCAGAGCAGAGAAGATTGAGAGGAGATTTGATAGAGGTGTTCAAAATCATGAGGGGTATGGGCAGAGTAATTAGAGAGAAACTGTTCCCATTGGTGGAAGGGTTGAGAACCAGAGGACACAGATTCAAGGTGATTGGCAGAAGATCCAAAGACATGAGGAAAAACTTTTTACGCAGCGAGTGGTTAGGATCTGGAATGCACTGCCTGAAGGAGGAGGCAGACTCAATCGTGGCTTTCAAAAGGGAATTAGATAAGTACTTGAAGGAAAAAAATTTGCAGAACTACGGGGAAATGGCAGGGGAGCGAGACTGGCTGAAGTGCTCTAGCAGAGAGCCGGCAGAGAGCCGGCATGGGCTCGACGAGCTAAATGACCTCCTACTGTGCTGTAACCATTCTATGATTCTATGATTTACTGTGATTTCTTTCCCTGGCAGCAAACGTGGCTGAATTTGAGGTTTGGATCGACACAAACCCCTCAGCTGTGGAATTTGGAGACTCTCTGGAGGTGATCTGCCGTACAACATGTGCACAGCCAATATTGACTGTGGAATATAAACCAGGGATACATCCGAACAGAACACGTGGTATTAACTGGTCCACAGACTATTTCACGAGTGTCCAGGAATGGGATTTTGCAGCACCTTGCAATGTAATCTGTAAATCAGACAGTTTTCAGCAGAAGGAGGCGAAAAAGGTGGTCACAGTATACAGTAAGTGAAAACTCTTGTTCTAACATTCAATCACAAAATATAAAGTGAGGTGAAAGGCAGTAAGTGAAACCATTTTAGGCTGTGAAAAATCTCCCTGGTTTACACAAATCAGAAGCTGCAGTGTATTAGCTGAGGTAATGAAGTGCACTGGTGGGAAATGGGTTTACACTCAGTGCCCACTCCAGTGAGTTCACAATCTGAGTCAGGTTAAGAGAGTGGCACTGAGTGGAGGCAATTCTGCAGAAATAGGGAAAGGAAGAACAGAGTGTAGGTAAACTCAGTCTCGGGTGAAGAACCAGGGATACATCCTAAGAGAATAAATAGTAGTAAATGGACCACAGACTATTTCCCGAGTGTCCAGGAATGGGATTTTGCAGCACCTTGCAGTGTAATTGTTTACCAGACAGTTATCAGCTGAAGGAGGAGGAAAAGGTGGTCACAATATACAGTAAGTGAAAACTCTTGTTCTGGCATCAAAGGGAGGTGGAGATGGGGTAAACTCTTTCAGGATGTCCAGAATGTTTCTGATTTAGGGTAGCCTGGTGCTGGTGAGATACTGAACTGTGGTGCAGAGTGGTATGAAGTGGGTTTACACTCACACACAGTTTGATCCTAATCTCAGCTGGGTTAATGGACAGTCATCGAATGAAGGTGAGGCTAGTAAACCAGGTCTAAGACTTAACAGAAGGAAGTTCATATCCTACCATTCCATGGTGTATCATTAGAATCTTTAAGTAAATGTATTGAAACCCTTTGGAAACCCAAGTTTCTGAACAGTGTTTGAAGAAGCAGCATTTTTACTTTGTTCAACTTCTATATATAAATATGATGAAGTGCCTTCATTTCATGGGGAGAAGTCACCTCGGGATGTTGTTGCTTTCACAGAATATCAGTCGATCTGTCCCCAGCTCTGCCTCAGTTTGGTTGGACATTTAGGGCTGGATTTTGCCAGGCCCAAGGAGGCGGGAATGGAGGCGTGTGGGGTGTTAAAATTGAAAAAAGTGGCGGGCAAGCCCGACCCCGCCTCCATCCTGCCTCCAAGCAATTTTCCCAAATGTGTGGTTTCTGATCCCGTCTCCGTCCCACCTCCAAGAGGCGGGATAGGCCCTTAAGGCCCTTAACAACCACTAAATTGCCTCTCTAATCCCATTTTGAGAGGCCTTTCCGATTTTAACACATTTCCCACGTGATTCACGTCTCCTCTGAAACACGACAGTGAAACCTGGCAGGAGCACAATTGGATTGCTGACTATCAGCTGCAGCTCCACCATTAAATAGGAGATTTGATCAGTCATCATTTGCAGGTGGCAGGACTTTGTTCTCTCAGGTCTGTGGGAACTTTTAGCAGGCATAACCACAGCTGTGGATGTTTGGAGCCTGACACCCATCTCCAGTGTGACCTCCTGGGAAACCCCTCTCGCCACCTTGACTGAGGCATATACCAGAAGCATGGGAACCATTTATTCCCTTTCCTCCTGGACATCAGATGAGGATGAAGACCAGCCGCAGCAGCAGCAGAACTATGAACAACAGCAGCAGCAACAACAGGAGCGCCAAGCTGCTGCTCACCCACCTGAAGCTGCACAGGCCAGAAGGCGCCAGCGCATGGAAGCCTGTCGGCACAGAAGATACCTCCCAAACAGGGTCTACAGACAGAGGATCAGCTACCTCAACATGAGTGAGCAGCAGTGCCAAAGGTGGCTCCGACTTTTGCGAGAGGTAGTGGGTGACATCTGCGCAATGGTGCAGCAAGACCTGGAGCCCAGAGGAGCAGGTGGACACCCCTTACAAGTGGCCGTCAAAGTCACCACCGCACTCAACTTTTTTGCTTCAGGCTCATTCCAGGGATCAGCAGCAGACATCAGCGGCATCTCCCAGGTGGCCGCACACACTTGCATCATGCAGGTAACCGATGCCCTCTTTGCCATCGTGCACAATCACATCCATTTCTCCAAGGATCAAGCAAGTGTCATGGCGCGTGCGGTTGGATTAACTAATCTGACAGGCTTTCCAAGGGTGCAGGGCGTCGTTGACTGCACACATGTGGCTCTTAAGGCACCCCATCGTAATCCAGGTATTTTTGTCAACCGCAAGGGCTTCCACTCCCTCAACGTGCAGCTGGTGTGTGAACACGAGAAGGAAATTTTGCATGGTTTGTGCCAAGTACCCTGGCAGTTGCCATGACTCCTTCGTACTGCGCCAGTCTAGTGTGCCTCCGCTCTTCAGTCCGCCAGACCAACGTAACGGATAGCTACTTGGAGACAAGGGCTATCCCCTGAAGACGTGGCTAAAGACGCCGTTGAGGAGGCCATCCAGCGAAGCTGAGGAGAGCTACAATTACAGCCACATTTCCACCAGATCCATAATCGAGCAAACCATCAGCATGCTGAAGATGCGCTTCAGATGCCTGGATAGATCAGGTGGAGCCCTGCAGTACTCCGCAGCCAGGGTCTCCAGAATCGTCGTGGTTTGCTGTGCACTTCACAACATGGCACAGCGTCGTGGCTTGCAGATTCCTGAGGACCAAATGGCTCCTCACATATCCTCCTCAGATGAGGAGGAGGAGGAGAGCAAAAACGAACATCTTGCAGAGGCCCATCAAGCAGCGGCAGCAGTACGCGAGAACATTGCTGCCCAGGATGCAAGGAACGCACTCATCTTGGCCAGATTTGCTTAGCCTAGCCAATCAAGCACTTTTGCCTCGCAGCTTCTTACCAGAGCATCGATAATGGCCAAGAACCAGAGGATTCCTAGCACTCTGACCACCATACTGACAATTGCAAGTAATCCTAAGCCCACAATGTGGAAGTCCCATTTGCGAAATGACACACGCCACAACTGCAACAGTTGCCATCAGAATTTTTATTTACAATAACCAACTGATGGCATTTTAAAAATAAACAAAACATTTCACCCAAGTGACTACCCTTGTGACTATTTGTGCAGTATCTTTCTCTTACGCGTGCTCCTACGTGGTGCTTCCCCTGTGGCAATGTGGTAAACCACTGCTAACTCTGTACATGTCTGTGTGGTAAACCACTGTTAACTCTGTACAGGTCTGGGCATGTCTCCGCCCCTGGCTCCACCCCTAAGCCCGGGTATAAAGGTGACTCACCACCCTTCCCCCGGGAGCTCTTAGGATGGATCCACTAGCAGAGGCATGCTCCAGTTCTTAGTCAATAAAAGCCTACTTCGTATAAGTTCAACTCGTAGTCTTTGGTGTTGTTGATAGTGCATCAATTTTAGTGGAGCAAATCTTGAAGCCGAAACGTTTAGACCTGGATCCTCAAGCAACAGATGCAGCCAATAACTTTGAACACTGGCTGAGCTGTTTCGAAGCCTTCCTGGAGGCCTCCAGCACTACCGTCACTACAGATGACGCGAAACGGCTTGTCTTGAACTCACGGGTGAGCCACCGAGTCTACTCGATCATCCGAGACGCCACAACTTACGCGGCCGCCATCGCGACGCTAAAGGAACAATACGTGAGGCCTGTTAACGAGGTCTACGCCAGACACCTCCTGGCTACCTGAAAACAGCGCCCCGGGGAATCGGGCGCCGAATATTTACTGGCACTGAGAGTCCTCGGCCGGGCCTGTAATTGCAAAGCGGTGACGGCCAAGGAATGCACAGAAGACCTGATCCGAGACGCCTACGTAGCCGGCATCAGGTCCAACTATACTCGGCAGAGGCTGCTGGAACAGAGGGGGCTCGACCTGCAGAAGACGGTGGCCCTCGCTAACTCGTTAGACGTGGCCCTCCAGAACATGGACGCCTACCCCCCTGACCGGATGGCCACGTGGATGTCACAGGAGCAGCCATCTTGGGACCCGGTAAGGCCACAAGCCGCCAGCAGCCCAACTACAGCTGCAATGACCAGAGGCCAGAAATGCTACTTCTGCGGCCAGGCCAAGCACCCCAGAAAGCAATGCACAGCAAAGGACGCGACCTGCTCCAAATGCGGCAAGAAAGGCCACTACGCGAGAGTGTGCAGGGCGAAATCGACCCCCAATTCCAGCAGCGCCGCATGTGAACCGTGCAGGCCGCCATTTTGGACCCCACCAACCACGTGTGAGCCGTGCGGGCCGCCATTTTGGGCACCATTTCGGGACCAGGCCCCCGGCACGGGCGAATACTACAGCGACCCACCGACCTCGACGATGGCCTCCATCACCCTGGACCAATCTAGGCCCCATCAACTAGCCAGGTCCATGATGAACGTAAAGGTAAATGGCCATGCCACAAATTGCCTTTTCGGCTGCGGAAGCACGGAGAGCTTCATCCACCCCGACACGGTGCGACGCTACTCCCTATCGGTTATGCCCACACGCCACCAGGTCTTTATGGCCTCAAAGTCCCATACGGCGGACGTCGGCGGCTACTGTGTAGCGAGTCTGACGGTGAACGGCGTGGAGTACAGAGATTTTAAATTCCTCGTCCTGCCACAGCTCTGCGCTCCCGTACTGCTAGGATTAGACTTCCAGTGCCATCTGGAGAGCGTCACGATGGCATATGGCGGGCCCCTGCCCCCACTTACAGTCTGCAGCCGGCAGAATTTAAACACGGCGCCGCGTAAAGTATGCAGCCTGTCCACCCTGAAGGTCAAACCGCCCCCGCCCCCCCGTTCGCTAACCTCGCCAAAGACTGCAAGCCAATTGCTACTAAAAGCAGGCGGTACAGTGCCGGGGATAGGAGCTTTATTAAATCAGAAGTAGAAAGACTCCTGAGGGAAGGGATTATCGAGGGCAGCACCAGCCCATGGCGAGCCCAAGTGGTGGTAGTGAAGACCGGCGAAAAACAGCGCCTGGTTATTGATTACAGCCAGACGATCAATCGATACACGCAATTAGACGCATACCCACTTCCCCGCATATCTGACATGGTCAACCAGATAGCACAATACCGGGTATTCTCGACGATTGATCTGAAGTCGGCATACCACCAGCTCCCCATCAGGCCTGAGGATCGCCAGTACACGGCCTTCGAGGCCGACGGTCGCCTCTACCACTTCCTCCGAGTCCCCTTCGGCGTCACCAACGGGGTCTCTGTCTTCCAAAGGGAGATGGACCGGATGGTTGACCAGAACGCGCTGCAGGCCACCTTTCCCCAATCTAGACAACGTCCCCATCTGCGGCCATGACCGGCATGACCACGACGCCAACCTAGAAAAATTCCTCCGTACGGCCCAACGGCTGAATCTGACATACAACAGAGAAAAATGTATGTTCCGCACCATGCACCTCGCTATTCTTGGCTGCGTGGTGGAAAACGGAGTCATTGGCCCCGACCCCAACCGAATGCGCTCCCTCCTGGAACTACCCCTCCCCCACTGCCTAAAAGCCCTGAAGAGATGCCTAGGGTTCTTCTCTTACTACGCCCAGTGGGTGCCCAACTGTGCGGACAAAGCCCGGCCCCTCATCAAGTCAACCTCCTTCCCCCTGACGGCAGAGGCCCGTGCGGTCTTCACCCTCATAAAAGAGGACATTGCGAAGGCCACAATGCACGCAGTGGATGAGTCCATCCCTTTCCAAGTGGAGAGCGATGCATCCGACTTCGCCCTAGCCGCAACCCTTAAGCAGGCGGGGAGACCCGTGACCTTTTCACGGACCCTCCAGGGCCCCGAAATTCGACACTCCTCAATCGAGAAGGAGGCCCAGGCGATAGTGGAGGCTGTACGGCACTGGAGGCATTACCTGGCCGGTAAACGTTTCACCCTGCTCACTGACCAACGGTCAGTAGCATTTATGTTTAACAACAGACAAAGGGGGAAAATCAAAAATGATAAGATATTGCGGTGGAGGATCGAGTTATCCACCTACAACTACGATATCTTATACCGGCCTGGGAAACTTAATGAGCCCCCAGACGCCCTATCCCGTGGGACATGTGCCAACGCACAAGTCGATAGGCTACGGACCCTCCACAATGATCTCTGCCACCCGGGGGTCACCAGGTTCTTCCATTTTATTAAAGCTCGCAACCTGCCTTACTCCATCGAGGAGGTCAGGACCATGACCAGGAACTGCCAGGTCTGTGCCGAATGCAAACCGCATTTTTATAGGCCAGACAGGGCACACCTGATTAAAGCCACCCGCCCCTTCGAACGTCTCAGCGTTGATTTCAAGGGGCCCCTTCCCACCGACCGCAACACGTACTTCCTCAATATTATTGACGAGTACTCCCATTTCCCCTTCGCCATCCCCTGCCCGGACATGACCAGCGCCACAGTCATCAGGTGCCTCAACGACCTGTTTGCCATATTTGGCTTCCCCAATTACATCCACAGCGACGGGCTCGTCGTTCATGAGCGACGAGCTGCGCCAGTACCTGCTCGAGAAGGGCATAGCCACGAGCAGGACTACCAGCTACAACCCCCGGGGTAACGGACAGATAGAGAGGGAGAACGCAACGGTGTGGAAGACCGCCATGCTCGCCCTAAAATCCAAGGGCCTCCCAATCTCCCGCTGGCAAGATGTCCTCCCCGATGCGCTCCACTCCATACGATCACTGCTCTGTACTGCCACAAACGCCACCCCTCACGAGAAGATATTCGTCTTCCCCAGGAAATCCACCTCGGGGACATCACTACCGCCATGGCTGACGTCTCCGGGATCCGTCCTGCTCAGGAAACACGTGAGGAGCCATAAGATGGACCCCCTGGTCGAAAAGGTTCACCTCCTCCACGCCAACCCACAGTACGCCTACGTGGCGTATCCTGACGGGCGGGAGGACACAGTCTCAATTCGAGACCTCGCACCCTCAGGTACCACCCGAAACACCATCGATCACCATCCACTACCTCCACCCACCACCACTACCCACGACGCACCACCGGGGTGTCTACCACAAACTGACGACATGCCGGTGCCATCCCTACCCCGAGAGGACGACACGCCAGTGCTCCGTCCCACGCGAGAAGCGGCCGCGGGCAAATAACCGCCGCAACCGGCACCACGAAGATCATTACGGCAGACAAGACCTCCGGCGAGACTTTCGTATACGAACTTTTGAAACACTTCACCCCGCCGGACTCTTTTTTAAACGAGGGGTGGATGTGGTAAACCACTGCTAACTCTGTACGTGTCTGTGTGGTAAACCACTGTTAACTCTGTACAGGTCCGGGCATGTCTCCGCCCCTGGCTCCACCCCTAAGCCCGGGTATAAAGGTGACTCACCACCCTTCCCCCGGGAGCTCTTAGGATGGATCCACTAGCAGAGGCATGCTCCAGTTCTTAGTCAATAAAAGCCTACTTCGTATAAGTTCAACTCGTAGTCTTTGGTGTTGTTGATAGTGCATCAGGCCTCAGCAGATGTGGAGGCCCCTTGCTCACTTTCTTGCTGCTCCTGTCTCGACACCTTTGGCGGGCGTCCACTGGGGTTGTGAACCTGTGAGGGCTCGTCAACAGTCTGCTGCTCCTGCGGCTGTGCAGGGGTTGAGACGCCGATCTCGGTTGGGTGGGGACTCTGGTGGGGCTCTGACCGAGGGCTCTGCAGTGGCATGGAAGTGTGAGCGCTTGGAGAGGAGCCCCCACTTCCTTGATGTCTGCCACCAACTTCCCTCTCATGGGTCAGGTCCCCTTCAGCGCTTGCAAGTGGCTTGAGAGCACCTTGCTGCACATCAGGGGGGACCATGGGGACCCGTATCTGCACTGGCAGTACTACTCAGAAGGACTTCCATGAAGCTCTGGTTTCTCTGTTCAATAGCTGACCATCGCTCCTCCAGAGATGTCAGTCTATTCTGAACACTCACCATGTTTTCCTCACTCCGGCGACTTACTGCCTCCATGGCCGTAGCCAGCCTTTCCACGGAGGTTGCCATCCTTTCCGTGGTGCTGCGTTCATGCGCCAATGACTCCACAAAGGCTCTGCTCATGATCGCGATGGACTCCTCCATTCGCTCCACACTCGCAGCGACCCTGGAGACAAAACCTGCCCGAGACTCCTGCACCTGTTCCTGGAGTTCCAGCACCGCTGTTCTGCTGGATGGACCCAGAGGCAGAGGTTCGACATGCAGCTGAGCCGAGCTGGGAGAGTCCTGCGCCCTCCGACTAGGACTCTCCACTACTGTCCCTGTCTCCACAATCTGCTGATGCTCACTTGTGAGCTGTGATACACCAGGTGACAACACTACTCTATCTCGCGATGGTCCTACCGAGGTGTGAGAGTCTGCGCTGGTGCTGGGTTGGCTGAATTCTGCTGACACTGCGCCCTCGGAGGTTGCAGCTTCCTCTGAGGAGTCTGGAGACTCAGGCTGTTCTTCCTGGATAGTGGGGACGGGTGCTTGCGATGGTCCTGTGAGGGAGTAAAGGAAAGAGTCAGAGATGTGAGGCCAAGGTTACATGCATATTGCAGATGATCATCTGTTAGAGCTTCAGAATCATTATCAGCGACTCATGCAATGTCAATGAGAGATGAAAAACTATTCTGTCACCAGCTTTCTCTGATGCACCCGTCTGTCCGTCCCCCACTTGCGCACCGTCCTCGAGTCCCACTATCTCCAGGACCGCCTCCTCCCAAGGGGTGAGGTGGCTACTGAGGGTGGCCCTCCTCCTGTCCTCGCTCTTTGCCTCTTATTGTGAGCTCTCTTTTCCTGCAATGAGGGAGACAAGTGGAGGTTGAGTGAGAATGAAGGAGTGAGTGTAGAGAAGCCATAGCATAGGTGCTTAGAAGGAGACAAAGATGGAGAGAGTTGGCAAGAGCAAGGGCCCTCCCTGTGTTTTGTATGTTGTTTTCATTGCAGCCCTCACACTCCCTATCATTGTGATGCTTAGTCAAATAGTGAGGTGAATGTGACCATAGAGAGAGAGGGAATGGGTAAGGGTGCAGGGATGTCAGTGTCAAGTGGGATGTGGAGGAAGAGGTTGCTAAAGCTGAGTGCTGGTGAGGAGAGGCAATGGGGATCAGATTGAGGGTGATGGCAAAGTCATACTCACTTTTCCAGTGCGCAGAAGGTCATGAAACCTCTTCCTGCACTGAAGCCAGGTTCTGCGGATGAGGGACGAGTTCACCTCCTGGGCCACCTAGGCCCATACAGCCTTCGTCTGCTGGGGAGGCTTCTTCCTCCCTGAAGAAAGGAAGAGCACCTCCTTACTAGCTCTTGCTCCCCCCACCAAAGCTTGCAGGGCGACGTCATCAAATCTGGGAGCAGACTTGGGTCTCCCACTGCTCATTCTGCCTCCAGGTCCCTCTCGCTGCAAAGACCAAAAGGTTGGCAGTCTGCAGAAGAAGCAAGGCTTCTTGCAGACCTTAAATGCAGCAGCAATGATGACGTCATTGGAGGCGAGTTTCAGACTGAAAAAAAACTAATTGGGCCATGGGTTCTCACACGCTGGAACTCAATTGCCCAATTATGTGAAAATCTCATCAATCTCCCACATCGATTTGGAATCGGGTCGATAACACGAAAAGCGGATGACACGACCCCAGCCCGCTCCAATGACAAAATCCAGCCCTGAGTGTTATTTCCTCCATTGGGAGCAACAGTACTGTTCACTCGTATAATAAGGGAAGCTCTGTCAGTGAATTGTTTCTGGATGTGAATCATATATTGAATTGCAGGGGAGAGTGGTATGAATATTCAGACACATTATTTCAGTGAATTCTGTTAACTGTGATCCTCTTTTAACAGATCGAGAGTTAAACATTACTTCACCTCCTGAAGGGCTGGAAGTTAACAAAACATATAGTCTGGAGTGCACTGGTCCCAGGGTCTATCCAAACAATAAGCTCATACTCACATGGCTGAGAGGGAGGGAGATTGTTCAGAACGTTTCCACAGAAGAACCAGGTTTCCCGGATGATGATCAAAGATTGAGGAATGTTTTCAATTTCACTGCAAGTACGTCAGATGACGGAAAGGAGTACGCCTGCTTGGCAGAAGTGGACTTGGGCTCTAACATTACAAAGCCAATCACAAACTCCTCGGTGACTCTGAAAACTTACTGTAAGTTCCACTTCAGTAGTAATGGGTTGGTTTTCCTCTTTTAGAGAATGGGTTAAAACCTCATGAACCTGAGTGAGGGAAACAAGCAGTGGGTGCAGAAAATAAATAGGAACAGTCTACTGGAAACAACACAGGAGAGGTATCAGGATGGGGAGGGGGGATATTGGTAAACTGCAATAATCCATCAGCACAATGTGCAGTGATGGAAAGGCCAATGCAATCTCAGGATCGGTAGCTGGAGGGACAGAGCACCAGTCCTTGGAAATACTAGGCAGCTTTTACAAAGCAGTAGCCCACTCCAGCTCGAGTAGTGTGTACAGTGCTGGTCACGGGACCACAGGGGGACATCCTGGCCTGTGGGGAGCACACAGGACAACTCAGGTGATGAATGGGATTGGGTATTGAGCAATGGGCACTGGGGATATTTACACCGAAGGGTTTAGGACTTTCAAGGGAACAGATAAATTCGATCCCAGAGCAATGTTTAGTATTAACACAAGTTCTTGGAAATGGCAACATGGACTCAAACGTAGACAGGAAAAGGTCAATGCATGTCGCACGGGCGGAGTGTTTTGTCTCAAATGAGCTGTAACGGTGCCAGGCAGAGGCTTCCCAACAGGAATGGAAATCTGTGGGAGAGTCATACTGGACCCGCTCGCACACCTCCTCATGGTCAATAGAGGCTGAGATCGACAACAACAATGGTCAGTAATTTCCCCGTATCTGCCGCCATGACTTTGCCGAAATTCGGCGTAAATGGACTTTCTGCCTCATTCCGGTCAAGTTATGGTGGCAGAATGGGAGAAACTCTGGGAAAATTACTGGCCAATAACAACTTTCATTTATATATAAAAATGTCCCAAGGTGCTTCACAGAGTAGTAATAAAATACGATGGATGGCGAGTCAAAGGAGGAGATATTAGGAGGTGAGGGAGCGTTTTAAGGAGAGTCATAAAGGATGAGAGTGAGGTGGAGAGGCAGAGGGATTTTGGAAGGGAATTCCTGGGCATGGGGCCTACATGAGAAATACTGGGGACTTAAGCTCGCGCTGCGACACGGAACTCACAGCCGGGAGCGCCGAGAGGTTTGTGGGAATGAGAATCCCTGAGTTCAGCCTGGAGTGCAGGGAGTGTTTGGGGGGAAAACATACTGAATAAGGAAACTGTGCCTTGGTCTCAAGTGCTCAAAACTCATGAGAGTCGGTGATATAACATTTGATGCAATATCTGAGTGGGTGCACAATTTCTTTCGGATGGGGATCCAGAGGCAACTTTGGGGGGATGGCCTCAGGGCATGGAGGTTTAAAAAGGCTGCTTTCTGAATGCAGTGAGAGACTTTTTAATATCGACCTTTACTGTGCATTGCCACCCAGTGGATCTGTAATGGGGCTGTATGCTGACACACGGCTGACTTCATAGAAAGAAATACAGTTGCACTGCTGGGTTTGGCACTAGCATTACATGACAGGTCTTCATGCCTTTCCCAACACAGCTGACTCCTGCCCTCATCCAGTCATCAAACGGTCTTGCATAGGATTACATAGGATACACGGCACAGAAACAGGCCATTCGGCCTAACCAGTCCAGGCCGGCGTTTATGCTCCACACGAGACTCCTCCCATCTTTCCTCCTCTAACTCTATCAGCATAACCCTCTATTCCCTTCTCCCTCATATGCTTGTCCAGCCTCCCCTTCAATGTATCTACACTATTCACTTCAACCACTCCCTGTGGTAGCGAGTTCCACATTCTCACCACTCTCTGGGTAAAGAAGTTTCTTCTGAATTCCCTATTGGATTTCTTGGTGACTATCTTATATTGACGGCCTCTAGTTATGCTCTTCCCCACAAGTGGAAACACTCTCTCTGTATCCACTCTATCAAAACCTTTCATAATTTTAAAGACCTCTATTAGGTCACCCCCTCGGCCTTTTTTCAAGAGAAAAGAGACCCAGCCTGTTCATCCTTTCCTGATATGTATACCCTCGCATTTCTGGTATCATCCTTGTAAATCTTCTCCGCACCCTCTCCAGTGCCTCTATATCCTTTTTTTATAATATGGTGACCAGAACTGTACGCAGTACTCCAAGTGTGGTCTAACCAAGGTTCTATAGAGCTTTAGCATAACTTCCCTACTTTTCAATTCTATCCCTCTAGAAATAAACCCTAGTGCTTGGTTTGCTTTTTTTATGGCCTTGCTAACCTGTGTCACAACTTTTAGTGATTTGTGTATTTGTACTCCGAGATCCCTTTGTTCATCTATCTACACTTGCACCCTCCAAGTGATAAGTGACCTCCCTATTCTTCCTACCAAAATGTAATACCTCACATTTGTCTGTGTTGAACTGCTTTTGCCAATTATTTGCCCATTCTGCAAGTTTATTAATGTCCTCCTGTAATTTGTTGCAGTCCTCCTCAGTATTGATTATCCCCCCCCCAATTTGGTATCGTCTGCAAATTTAGAAATTGCATTTTTGATTCCAAAGTCTAAATCGTTAATGTACACCACTTTGGGTACTGTTGGGGGGGATGGCTTATCAGAGGAAGGCAGCAGCAGCCAACTTCCTGGCACCAGGGGTGGCTCTGCTGCACAGAATGGGAGGAAAAAGAGGGGTAGAGCTATAGTCATAGGGGATTCAATTGTAAGGGGAATAGATAGGCGCTTCTGTGGCCGCAAACGAGACTCCAGGATGGTGTGTTGCCTCCCTGGTGCAAGGGTCAAGGATGTCTCCGAGCGGCTGCAGAACATCTTGGAAGGGGAGGGTGAACAGCCAGTTGTCGTGGTGCATATAGGCACCAACGATATAGGTAAAAAGCGGGATGAGGTCCTAAAAGCGGAATATAGGGAGTTAGGAGATAAATTAAAAAACAGGACCTCAAAGGTAGTAATCTCAGGATTGCTACCAGTGCCACGTGCTAGTCAGAGTAGAAATAGAAGAATATTTCAGATGAATACGTGGCTAGAGGAATGGTGCCAGGGGGAGGGATTCAAATTCCTGGGACATTGGAACCGGTTCTGGGGGAGGTGGGACCAGTTCAAACCGGACGGTTTGCACCTGGGCAGGGCTGGGACCGATGTCCTAGAGGGAGTGTTTGCTAGTGCTCTGGGGGAGGGTTTAAACTAAAATGGCAGGGGGTTGGGAACCTGAGCAGGGAGACAGAGGAAAGGGAAACAAGGATAAAAGCAAAAGATAGGAAGGAGAAAAACAAAAGAGCCAGTCAGAGAAATCAATGGTTTAAATCAAACGTGGCCACAGTAGATAATAATTCTAATAGGTCTAAGAGCGTTAAAAAAACAAGCCTGAAGGCTTTGTGTCTTAATGCGAGGAGCATTTGTAATAAGGTGGATGAATTGGCTGCACAAATAGAGGTAAACGAATACGATTTGGTTGGGATTACGGAAACGTGGCTCAAGGATGGCCAAGACTGGGAACTCAACATCTAGGGGTATTCGATATTCAGGAAAGATAGGCAAAAAGGAAAGGGAGGTGGGGTAGCATTACTGGTTAAAGAAGGGATTAACACAATTGTAATGAAGGATATTAGCTCTGATGAGGTGGAATCTGTATGGGTAGAATTGAGAAATACTAAGGGGAAAAAAATGTTAGTGGGAGTGGTATATAGACCTCCAAACAGTAAGGCGGAGGTTGGGGATGGCATTAAAAGGGAAATTAAAGTAGCGTGTAATAAGGGCACAGCAGTCATCATGGGTGGCTTTAATCTACATATAGATTGGGCCAACCAAATTAGTAACAATACTGCGGAGGAAGAATTCCTGGAGTGTTTACGGGATGGTTTCCTGGACCAATATGTCGAGGAACCAACCAGAGATCAGGCCATCTTAGACTGGGTATTATGTAACGAGAAAGGATTAATTAGCAATCTTGTACGAGGTCCCTTGGGTCGGAGCGATCATAATATGATCGAATTCTTCATTAAGATGGAGACTGAAGTAGTTGAATCAGAGACTAGGGTCCTCAATTTAAATAAAGGAAACTACGATGGTCTGAGGCACGAGTTGGGTAGGATTGAGTGCCATTCCCCAATCAAAGGGTTGACAGTGGATAGGCAATGGCAAACATTCAAAGACCAAATGGATGAGCTACAGAATTTGTTCATCCCAGTTTGGCATAAAAATAAAACAAAAAAGGTGACTCCACCGTGGCTAACAAGGGAAATTAGGGATAGCATAAGATCCAAGGAGAGGACATATAAATTGGCCAGAAAAAGCAATAATCCTGAGGATTGGGAGCAGTTTAGGATTCAACAAAGGAGGACAAAGGCATTAATTAAGAAAGGGAAAATAGAATGAGAGAGTAAGTTTGCAGGGAACATAAAAACTGACTGTAAAACTTTTATAGATATGTGAAGAGAAAAAGATTGGTGAAGTCAAGCGTAGGTCCCTTGCAGTCAGAATCAGGGGAATTTATAATGGGGAACAAAGAAATGGCAGACCAACTAATTACATATTTTGGTTCTGTCTTCACAAAGGAGGACACAAATAACCTCCCAGAGATGCCGGGGAACATAGGGTCTGATGAAAGGGTGGAACTGAAAGAAATCAGTATTTGTAGGGAAATGGTGTTAGGAAAATTGATGGGACTGAAGGCCGATAAATCCCCAGGGCCTGATAATCTACATCCCAGGGTACTTAAGGAAGTGGCCCTAGAAATAGTAGATGCATTGCTGGTCATCTTCCAGAACTCGATAGACTCTGGAACAATACCCATGGATTGGAGGGTAGCTAATGTTACCCCACTATTCAAAAAAGGTGGTGGAGAAAAAGCGGGGAATTATAACCGGTAAGCCTGACATCGGTAGTGGGGAAAATGCTAGAGTCCATTATAAAAGATGTAATAGCAGAGCACTTGGAAAGCAGTGACTGGATCGGACAAAGTCAACATCGATCTACAAAAGGTAAATCGTGCTTGACTAATCTACTTGAATTTTTTGAGGATGTAACTGGTAAAATAGATAAGGGAGAACCAGTGGATGTGGTGTATTTGGACTTTCAGAAGGCTTTCGATAAGGTCCCGCATAAGAGATTAGCGTGCAAAATTAAGGCACATGGGATTGGGGGCAAGGTATTGACTTGGATAGAGAACTGGTTGGCGGACAGAAAGCAAAGAGTTGGAATAAACGGGTCGTTTTCCGAGTGGCAGGCAGTGACTAGTGGGGTACCGCAAGGATCGGTCCTAGGACCCCAGCTGTTCACAATATATATTAATGATCTGGACGAGGGAATTGGATGTAATATATCCAAATTTGCAGATGAGACAAAGCTGGGTGGGAGGGTATGCTGTGAGGAGGATGTCGCGAAACTCCAGTACGATTTGGACAGGTTGGGTGACTGGGCAGAAACATGGCAAATGCACTATAATGTGGATAAATGTGAGGTTATCCACTTTGGTGGCAAAAACAGGAAGGCAGATTATTATTTGAATGGCAATAGATTGGGAGAAGGGGAAGTGCAAAGAGACCTGAGTGTTCTTGTGCACCAGTCGCTGAAGGTAAGCATGCAGGTGCAGCAGGCGGTTAAGAAGGCAAATGGTATGTTGGCCTTCGTAGCAAGAGGGTTTGAGTACAGGAACAATGATGTCTTGCTACAGTTGTACAGGGCCTTGGTGAGGCTGCACCTTGAGTATTGTGTGCAGTTTTGGTCGCCTTACCTGAGGAAGGACGTTCTTGCCATGGAAGGCGTGCAGCGAAGATTCACCAGGCTGATACCTGGGATGGCAGGAATGACGTTTGAGGAGAGATTGTGTCGATTGGGCTTATACTCACTGGAATTTAGAAGATTGAGAGGGGATCTCATCGAAACTTATAAAATTCTGTCAGGCCTGGACAGACTAGATGCAGGAAGGATGTTTCTGATGGCCGGGGAGTCCAGAACTAGGGGTCATAGTCTAAGGTTAAGGGGTAAGCCATTTAGGACTGAAATGAGGAGGAATTTCTTCACCCAGAGAGTGGTGAACCTGTGGAATTCTCTGCCACAGAGGGCAGTGGAGGCCAGTTCATTAAATATATTCAAGAAGGAGTTGGATATATTTCTTAAGGCTAAAGGGATCAAGGGATATGGGGAGAAGGCAGGGACAGGGTACTGAATTTGGATGATCAGCCATGATCTCATTAAATGGCGGAGCAGGAGCAGGCTCGAAGGGCCGAATGGCCTACTCCTGCTCCTATATTCTATGTATCTATGTAAATTGTGAACAGCAGTGGTCCCAGCACTGATCCTTGTGGCACACCACTACCCACCTTCTGCCATTGTGAATAGCTACCCTTTACTCCCACACTCTGCTTTCTGTCCTGAAGCCAGCCAGCAATCCATTCTGCTACTTGTCCCCGGATTCCGCACTCTCTGACCATGTTCATCAGTCTATTATGGGGTACCTTATCGAAGGCCTTTTGAAAATCCAGATAAATTACATCTACTGCATTACCATTGTCTACTCACTCTGATAACTCTTCAAAAAATTCAATAAGGTTGGTCAAGCAAGACCTTCCCTTTTGAAATAACAGAAAATGCTGGAAAAACTCAGCAGGCCAGGGTAGCATACAGCATCCGTGGAGAGAGAAACAGAGTTAACGTTTCAGGTCGATGACCTTTCGTCAGAACTGGAAATCCTTTTGGAATCCATGTTGACTGTTCATTATTATATTTTTGGTTTCTAAATGTTCTTCTGTTTTCTCCTTTTGTAGAGATTCCTAGTCTTGAGCCTAGAAATTTGATTGCGCTCTTGGCCTGTTTTCAGGAGCAGAGTGCACAGTAGGCAGGACACGCAGGGGACAGAGCACTCGGCAAGACGCGCAGGGGGCAGGCCACACAGGAGGCAGGGAATGCAGGGATCTGGTGCACAGGGGTCAGGGAGCGCAGGGGTCAGGACACACAGGAGACGGGGCGCACAGGGGTCAGGGAACACGGGTCTAGCGCACAGGGGTCAGGGAGCACGGGTCAGGACACAGGGCGCACGGGGCAGGGAACGCAGGGGTCAGGGCGCACGGGGCAGGGAGCGCAGGGGTCAGGGAGTGCAGGGGTCAGGACGCGCAGGAGACGGCGCACAGGGGGCAGGGAACGCAGGGGTCTCGCGCACCTGGATCAAGGTGCGCAGGGGTCAGAATGTGCACTGCTCACGCCTGGTAACTTGGTCCCAAGCAGCATGTTAAATTTGCGCTGGGACCTCATTAAAATGAGTCAGAGGTGGAGCTAGTGCCTCCCATACTATTCAATGGCTGCACGGCTTTTGCGGGGTGGACCGGTGAGCGGAATTTGGGCGTCTCTGACGCCACTTAATGGCAGCCAGCACCTCTTAAATGGGTGGTGCACTCTAGCTGTAGACTGTAGGAAATGATTGTAAGGAGTAAATTGCTGTAAGATCTGCAGATCAGGTCCCCAGGATCTCCGATACTGTGTTGGAGGCCCTGGACTAAGCAGTAGACACGGGGCGGCGGGGGAGCTACTGTTACTCCCAGGAGGCACAAATCCCTCCAGGCAACCCCTCCAGCACCAGTGAGAAAAGGTAGCTGAGGAGGTCAACTCCAGGAGCTTAGCTTCCCGGATAGAGGTGTACAAGATTATGACGGGGTTGGATAGGCTGGATGGGGAAAGCGGGTGCCCACTAGTTGATGCTACAAGGACTAGGGGACACAGATTTAAGGTTTTGCGCATGAGATACAGGAGGTGTTATAAATCTCATCATCAAGAAACTGCTCATGAAATAACGCTGGACGGCCAGCTGGTGGCGCCGTCTAAGGAGTATAAATACTCGGGCGTGGGCCCAGCTAACCAGGGACATTTTGTAAGACGAGGAACTAGTGAAGTACAACTAGACCTCCATGTTCTGAAACAAGTTGATTAAAGCCTTGCTTTATACTCAAACCAAGTGCGGAGTGAGTTTTATTACGTCAATTTAATCAACTTTATATCGACTCCACGCTTTGGGTGATTTCGGGAACAGCCAGCTACAACTCGAACCGTAGAAGGGAACTCAGACAAATAATCAATCCATCATGGAGAAACTACTCAGACCCGCCCGTCTCGACCTGGACCCGAATTCACTTACAGCTGCTAAGGTATGGAAACACTGGTATCCTACCTTTAGCTACTTCCTTGAGGAGTGTGGTGAGAATGTTCCTAACAAGTTACGAATGCTTGCTAATTATGTATCCCCTCATGTGTTTGATTATATCGAAGACTGTGTAGACTATGACGGCGCTATCCAAATACTACAGCAGCTATATGTCAAGTCTCCAAATGAAATTTTTGCTCGGCATCTACTGGCCACAACTCGATAACAACCCGGGGAATTACTTGATGAATTCCTTCAGAAACTTCGCAGGCTCAGCAAGGATTGTAACCTTAAAGCTGTTACAGCTGAGCAGTGCCAGGAGGAGTTAATTCATGATTCCTTTATTAATGGGATTGCGTCTCCCTTCATACGCCAGCGCCTGTTGGAGAATAAAATCCTCAAGTTACAGGCTGCCTATGACCAGGCATGTTCTCTGGACTTGGCAAAGAGGAATGCAGACACCTATCTTTCACCATGTGCACGGGCTGCTGCTATCACGTTTAGTGATTCCTTCGATAGGCCTCGGACGGTAGCCCTCACGGATGACGACTCCAACCTGGCTGATGAGAACCCTACCCTAGAACCCTACAGTGATGACGACCCCACCCTAGCGGCATCTTGGCAATCTGGAAGGAAGTGTTTCTTCTGTGGCGGTGCGTTCCATTATAGGAAATTTTGTCCTGCTCGTAACGCAACCTGCAATCATTGCAGCAAGAAAGGTCACTTTTCTAAGGTATGCCGGTCAAGAGCCACTGTTAGTAAGAAAGGCCACTTTACTAAGGTATACCGGTCGAGAGCTCCTGTTAGTTTTGCAGCTACTATCTATAAAACTACTGCTCCCCCAAGAGTCACTACTAAGGTTACAGCTGCAATCTATAAAACTGCTCCTCCCCCAAGAACCACTACTAAGGTTACAGTTGTCAAGGGTAAAACTGCCCCTCCTCCCATCACAGCTGTTTTTCCCCAAAGTTTGTCCCATGCAGCCACGAAGGTTTCGGTAAATGGACACATTTTGAGTGCACTAATCGACTCATGCAGCTCTGACAGCTTCATTAGTGAGCGGGCTGTCAGTAAGTTAAAACTGCGTATTTACCCCTCGGACAGGGAAATTGCAATGGCTCTGACGACACTGACCACCAATTCTTCCAGCTTTTGTCTTGTCGACCTTATTTTCAATGGCCACACTTATTTCTCCACCCGGCTCGGGGTGCTCAAGAACCTATACAGTGATGTGCTCCTGGGACAGGATTTCCAGAAACAACACAAAAGACTCACTTTCGAGTTTGGAGGGTCAAAGCCGGAGCTTACTATTTCCAAAGTACCGTTTTGTGCGCTTTCGGCGGCTTCGCTCGACGAGCCCTCCTTGTTTGCCAATCTTTTCCCCCGATGTAAGCCCATAGTCACCAAATCACGACGTTTCAGCCAGGATGATCGATCCTTTATCGAGGCAGAAATCTCTCGCCTTCTAGCTGACTGTATCATTGAGCTATGTTCATCTTCCTGGCGGGCTCAAGTCGTCGTCAAAAATCCTCTGAAGCAACACAAGAAACGTCTTTGCATCGATTACTCGCAAACTATTAACCAGTATACCGACCTGATGCCTACCCACTACCACGCATCGATGACATGGTCAATAACCTTGCTAACTACAAGGTATTTTCAAACTTTGATTTAAAGAGCGCATATCATCAAGTACCGTTAAAGGACTCTGACCAAAAGTATACGGCCTTTGAGGCCAATGGTCGGCTTTACCAGTTTTGTCGCCTTCCATTTGGGGTCACCAATGAGGTGGCCGTCTTTCAACAGGCAATGGATAGCCTAGTCAAACAGGAGAACTTAACGGACACTTTTCCATATCTGGATAATATCACCATTGCTGGTCATGACCAGAAGGAGCATGATGCCAACCTCCAGAAATTTTTTGACGTTCTCCGTCGTCGCAACTTAACCTTAAATGAGTCCAAATCTGTGAAATCAGTACCGTCAATCAACATCCTTGGCTACTGGGTGGGCAATGGTGTCATCAAACCGGATCCGAAGCGACTTCGTCCGCTTCAGGAGCTCCCTCCCCCTACGAATCTCGGCTCTCTTCGTCGGGCACTCGGGATGTTCGCCTATTATGCAAAATGGATGCCCCACTTCTCCGACAAGATCCAGCCCCTGCTTCATGCAAAGTCATTTCCATTGGAGGCAACGGCTATTTCAGCTTTCAACCTCCTCAAGCGACAATTGGAAAAAGCCACGCTTCGTTCCATTGATGAAAATCTTCCTTTCGTGGTCGAGTGCGATGCATCGGATGTGGCGATCTCTGCTACCTTGAATCAAGGTGGTCGACCCGCTGCATTTCTGTCCAGAACTTTGCAGGGTAGCGAGCTCCATTATCCTCCTGTCGAGAAGGAGGCTACGGCCATCATCGAAGCGGTACGTAAATGGAGTAATTATCTTGCTCGTCGCCATTTCACACTTATAACCGATCAGCGCTCTGTGGCCTTTATGCTGGATAACCGGAAACACACTAAGATCAAGAATAACAAAATACAACTCTGGAGGATGGAATTGGCTGCCTTTGGATACACCATACATTATCAACCCGGCAAAGAGAATGTGGCCCTGGATACCCTCACGCGGGCATTCTGCTCTTCTATGTCAACTTCGACTCTTGCGGATCTTCATACTGACTTATGCCATCCTGGCGTTACCCGTATGTTGCACTTTGTGCGATCTAAAAATCTCCCATTTTCTACGGAAGATGTGAAAAGAACATGCTCCTCCTGTAGAATTTGTGCGGAATTAAAACCGCAATTCTTCCGTCCATCGGATGGCTCGCTCATACACGCTATGCAGCGACTCAGCATTGACTTTAAAGGGCCATTGCCTTCCTCAACGTGAAACACCTACATACTGACTATGGTGGACGAATATTCACGCTTTCCCTTTGCTTTCCCCTGTCCCAATATGCTTGCTTCCACAGTGATCAAATGCCTTGATCAAGTCTTTTCCCTTTGCGGTACAGCCAATTTCATCCACTCTGATCGGGGTCCCTCCTTCATGTCAAGCGAACTCAGAAGTTATCTGTAGTGTCCGTGTGTAGATAAAGACACTGAAGACAGGAGTTGGTTCATAGGTATTTACTAAGCAAGTCTGGGGGGGGTTCTAAAGGATATACACAATACACAGGCTTATGTAGCCCAAGTGGCAATTACCGGCATTACGCACACCTGGGGCTCTTAAAGGCACATACACCACAATTCCTCCCCTTTTAGCTAACCAGTACATCATATTTTAAGTAATTATTAATTACATGTTATATGCAAAATAATATACATTGCTGTAATTAATTAATTATAAGTAAGTCTCTCAGGAGGCTTCCTGACTCGGTCCGGATAACGCCTCGGGGGTGTAGTAGTTTCTGGTGGTGTAGTAGGTTCTTCTGGCAAGGCTGATTCGGCTTGAATGCCAGTGTCGGGTTCATCGGGTTCCAGTATCACCGGATCGGAGGTAGATATGGGTATCTCCACTTCATCATTAGATGTATAGAGTGGTGGTGTAGGTTGTCCCTTTTCGGATGACTTGATGATTTGGTCAGCATGGCGCCTTATTATGCTTTCTCCGATGTCCACGGTATACATCAGTGGTCCTAGTCGTGTGCAGATAGTTCCAGGCTGCCATTTCTCGGTACGGCAGTCCCGGGCCAAAACCTGTTGGCCTATCTAGAAGGCCCTAGTTGGCCTTTTCAGTCATGCCTTGAAACTGCCGGTTCTCCACGTCCCTTCGGATGTTGGGCTTGACCAAATCCAGCCGGCATCTTAGGTTTCTATTGAAGAACATCATGGCGGGAGTTTGGTTGGTAACCATATGTGTTGCATTCCTGTATGCGAATAAGAAGTTATCCACCTTGTGCTGAAGTTTTATGTCTTCATTACCCATGGCGTTTATGGCCTTCTTGAAGGTCTGGACAAACCTTTCAGCCAATCCATTGGTGGCAGGATGGTATGGGGTGGACGTGTAGTGCTTTACCCCATTGTTTTTTAAGAACTTTCTGAATTCTTCGGACACAAATTGCGGTCCATTATCAGAACATATCTGTTCCGGCAGCCCATTCCTGGCAAATATGGTCCTTAATACTGTGATGGTTTTTTCCGTGGTGGTGGAGGACATCTTTATTACCTCCGGCCACTTGGAGTGTGCATCAAACGTGATTAAGAACATTGAGTCCATAAATGGACCAGCAAAGTCGATGTGCACCCTTTGCCAGGGAGATGAGGGCCACTCCCATGGATGTAGAGGGGCCTGTGGTGGAGCGTTTTGGACCTTCTGGCATCCTAGGCAGCTCTTGGTCATGTCTTCGATGTCTCCATCGATACCTGGCCACCATACAAATGCCCTAGCTAGGTTCTTCATTTTCACTCCACCCAGATGCCCCTCGTGAAGCTCCTTTAGCACTTTATCCTGGAGTTTGGGTGGAATCACCACTCTGGATCCACACATCAAGGTTCCTCGGCACACTGACAGCTGTTCTCTTCTTTGCGAGAATGCTGGCAACAGTGGTTCGCCATGTGCTGGCCATCCCTTCACTGTTAAATCGTAGACCTGTGAGAGAGTCGGGTCATTTCTTGTCTCCCTTTCAATGGCAGAATTTGTCACTGGTAGACATTCCACTATGGTAGAGTGGAATATCTCTACTGGGTCGACTGTAGGTGCCTCTTCTATCGTTGGCAACGGTAGGCGCGATAAACCGTCAGCATTCCCATGCTGTTTTGACCCTTTGTATTCTATGTTGTATTGGTGTGCCCCTAGAAAAAGGGACCACCTCTGTAGCCTTTGTGCTGTCATAATGGGAACACCTTTTTTAGGGTTGAATATGGAGATGAGGGGTTGATGGTCAGTCAACAAGGTAAATTTTTGTCCGTGTAGGTAATGGTTGAATTTCTTCACTCCCCATACCAGGCTGAGTGCTTCCCTGTCTATTTGGGCATAGTTACGCTCAGCTGAGTTTAATGAGCGTGACGCAAAAGCTATCAGCCGTTCTGAGCCATCAGGGAATTTATGGGATAATACTGCTCCTATGCCGTAAGGGGATGCATCGCACGCCAGTCTGATTGGTAGTGATGGGTTGTAATGAGCCAAAACTTCTTCGGATGTGATTAAGTCTTTACATTTATGGAAGGCACGTTTACAGTCTTCGTTCCATTTCCAAATCACTCCTGTCTGTAGAAGTTCATTAAGAGGGTGTAGAAGAGTTGATAAGTTCGGTAAAAATTTATGATAGTAATTTATTAATCCCAGGAATGACCTTAATTGTGAAACATTTTCAGGTGCTGGGGCTTTTTTAACTGCTTCAATTTTTTCAGGTGACTTATGCAACCCTTCATTATTAATTATGTGGCCACAATATGATATCTGATTTTGGAAAAATTCGCACTTGGGGCGATTTGCTCGTAGGCCCCGTTCTTTCAGCCTAGTGACCACCTGCTCCAAATTGGCAAGGTGCTCGTTGTCGTTTTCTCCTGTTATAAGGATGTCGTCTAGGTAGCATTGAGTCCCCAGAATCCCTTGCAGGACTTGCTCCATAGCTCTTTGCCAGATAGCTGGAGCTGATGCTACTCCAAAAACCAGTCGATTGTACTGGTACAGGCCTTTGTGTGTGTTTATTGTGAGATACTTTTTAGAGGCGTCCTCAACCTCCATCTGTAGATATGCCTGTGCCAAGTCAATTTTGGTGAAACGTTTCCCTCCGGATAGTGAGGCGAAAATATCCTCTATCCTCGGAAGAGGATACTGTACTGTGTGAAGGACCGGGTTTACAGTCACCTTGAAGTCACCACAGATGTGAATTTTTCTCTGTTCTTCAGAGTTATTTTTCAATGCTTTTTTCATGACTGGAACGATGGGTGTTGCCCATTCGCTCCAATCTATTTTGGATAATACACCTGCTTTTTCCAAATTCTCCAGCTCTGCCTCGACTGCTGGACGTATTGCGTATGGCACCGGTCTTGCCTTAAAAAATTTGGGAATTGCTGCATCTTCCACTTTTATTGAGGCGGTGATGCCTTTCAAGGTTCCTAGTTTCTCTTGAAACACTTCTTTGGCGTTGGCCAAGATGTCTTTTAATCGTTCAGGTATGATGTCATCATTGTTTTTTTCCTTACTGGTCACCGTCAGTGCCTGAATGGAGTGCCAGTCTAAACGTATCTTCCTGATCCATTCACGTCCCAACAACGGTGGACCACCATCTTGTAGAATGTATAAATACAACTTTTGTATTTCTTTGCCGTTGTATACAACAGGCACCCTTATTTTTCCTTTGGGGTATACTTTCTGCCCCGTATATGTTTTTAAGATAATGGATGTGTCTTTTAGAGGTATATGCGAAAATAGCCCCTCGTAATCTCGTCGATTTATTACGGTTAGAGCTGATCCTGTATCTAGCTCCATTTTAACTGGGGACCCTGCTATTGTGAGGGTAACCCAAATGGTTTGGTAATCCTCTTTGGCAAGTACATTATGTAATTTGAGACAGCTTAGTCTCTTGTTTCCGGAGTCGCTATCGCTCTTCTGGTCTTCGGAGCTACTGTCCGTCATCATTTGTACCTTCCTGGACTTTTCTTTATTGATTTTTTGTTTTCTGACGGTGGATTTATTTTGTCCAGATTGGCATACCCGTGCAATGTGTCCAATCTTCCCGCATTGCCTGCGTGCTTTGTCCACACCTGGGGCTCTTAAAGGCACATTATCTCTCCCAACAGGGAATCGCCACAAGTAAAACGACACCGTACCATCCCATCGGTAACGGACAGGTTGAGAGATACAACGCTATCATTTGGAACGCTGTTCATTTTGCGCTGAGGTCATGCAACCTACCAGACCAGCAGTGGGAAACTATGCTCCTTGACGTGTTGCATTCCATCAGGTCTCTCCTTTCTTGTCTACCAATGTCACACCTCACGAGCGATTCTTCAGCTTCCAGCGTCGCTCCACCCATGGGACGTCTCTACCGTCATGGTTGGCAGCTCCCGGCTCCGTGCTGCTCCGAAGATTTGTCCGATCTTCTAAAAATGATCCTCTCGTCGACGAGGTAGAACTCACGGACGTCAATCCCACATACGCGCACGTGCGGTACCCTGATGGCCGGGAGTCCACCATTTCACTCCGGGATCTGGCTCCCTGTCTAGCCAGTTCCACGGACCCAACTGATAGAGGGACCCACGGGGATGATTACGACACTCTGCGCTCCCCGAAGATGATGCCCTACCTGGGACATCGAGAGATCTGCCAGCTGCCCCACCGACGCTCCCTGTGGGATGGCCACCCGAGGCCAGGACGCCGGTCAATCCCTGGCTATCAAACAGGATGAAGCCAATTCTGTGGCTGTGGGGACGCGCACCCGGAGTCACGATCACCCCAGCCTCCCTCGGGTCAATCAGAGCAACACAGGCCCTGTCGATCCACCGGTACGGATCAAGCAGCCCAGGGACCAAGACACGGTCCGGGGAGACATGTGTTCTAGCCATAAACAAAAATCTAAAAGACTGCGGCTATTCGTGGTCCACCTAATCCGTTAAGAGGAAGTCGTCAGACTTCCAAATCTTTTAGGCAGGAAGAATGTTATAAATCTCATCATCATCAAGAAACTGCTCATGAAATAACACTGGACGGCCAGCTGGTGGCGCTGTCCAAGGAGTATAAATACTCGGGCGTGGGCCCAGCTTACCAGGGACATTTTGTAAGACAGGAACTAGTGAAGTACAACTAGACCTCCATGTTCTGAAACAAGTTGATTAAAGCCTTGCTTTATGTTCAAACCAAGTGCGTAGTGAGTTTCATTACGTCAGGGGGGATGTGAGGAAAAACTTTTTTATGTAGCGAATGGTATGGACCTGGAACCTGCTGCCGACGGAAGTGGTGGAAGCGGACACAATCAATGTTTTCAAGGGGAGACTGGATAGGCACTTGAGGGAAATAAACTTGCAGGGCTATGGGGATAGGGCGGGGGAGAGGGGCTTACTGGATTGCTCTGCAGAGAGCTGGCATGGACTAGATGGGCCGAATGGCCTCCTTCTGTGCCATTATGACTCTGAGCTTGATTTTTGCCAGGCTCGGGGAGGCGGGATTGGAGACGTCTGAGGTGTTAAAATCGCAAAAAATGGCGTGCGGGCCCAATCCCGCCTCCGAGCAATTTCCCCAGAATCAGGGTTTCAGACCCCGCTTTCATCCCGCCTCCAAGAGGCGGGATCGGCCCTTAACAACCGGTTAAGTACCTCTATAATCCCATTCTAAATCAAAAATCAAATCAACTTTTATTGTCATTGTTAGTGCACAAGTGCAGTATGTAGGCTTGCGTCTCCCGAGAGTGTACATTTAGATTTAGAGGCCTTTCTGAATTTAACACTTTTCCCCGTGCTACATGCCTCCTCTGGAACACGCCAGGTAATCCTGGCGGACTCACAAGTGGATTGCTTACTAACAGCTGCAGCTCCACCATTAAAAAGGAGTTTTCACCAATCATCATTTGCAGGTGGCAGAACTCTGCTGTCTCAGGTCTGGGGGAGCTTTTAGCAGCCTACTCATTGTTGTGGAAGTTTGGAGCCTAAGACCCCTCTCCAGTGTGACCTCCTGGGAAACCCCTCTCCCCACCTTGACTGAGCGCTTCCTCAACTGAGGTATATACCAGAAGAATGGGAACCATTTATTTCCTTTCCGCCTGGACATCAGATTCAGGCGAAGACCAGCTGCGGCAGCAACAGAACCCTGAACAACAGCGGCAGCAACAGAACCCTGAACAACAGCAGCACCAACAGAAGGAGCAACAACAGGAGCGCCAAGCTGTTGCTCACCCACCTGAAGCTGGACAGGTCAGAAGGCACCAGCGCATGGAAGCACGTCGCTGCAGGAGATACCCCCAAAACAGGGTTTACAGACAGAGGATGAGCTACCTCAACATGACTGAGCAGCAGTGCCAAAGGAGGCTCAGACTTTCGCGAGACGTAGTGGGTGAAAGCAGCAAGACCTGGAGGCCAGAGGAGTGGGTGGACACCTCTTACCAGTGGCCGTCAAAGTCATCACCACACTCGACTTTTTTGCTTCAGGCTCATTCCAGGGATGAACAGCAGACATCAGCGGCGTCTCCCAGGTGGCTGCACACACTTGCATCACGCAGGTAACTGATGCCCTCTTTGCCCTCGCGCACAATCACATCAACTTCTCCAAGGATCAAGCAAGTGTAACTGCTCGTGCGGTTGGATTTGCAAATCTGGCAGGCTTTCCAAGGGTGCAGGGCATCGTTGATTCCACACATGTGGCCCTTAAGACACCCCATCACAATCCAGGTATTTTTGTCAACTGCAAGGGCTTCCACTTCCTCAACGTGCAGCTGGTGTGTGACCACAAGAAGGAAATTTTGCATGTTTGCGCCAAGTACCCTGGCAGTTGCCATGACTCCTTCATCCTGCGGCAGTCTAGTGTGCCTCCGCTCTTCAGTCTGCCAGACCAACTTTGCGGATGGCTACTTGGAGATAAGGGCTATCCCCTGAAGACGTGGCTAATGACACTGTTGAGCCCATCCAACGAAGCTGAGGAGCGCTACAACTCCAGCCACATTTCCACCAGATCCATAATCGAGCAAACCATCGGCTTGCTGAACATGCGATTCAGATGCCTTGATAGATCAGGTGGAGCCCTGCAGCACTCCGCAGCCAGGGTCTCCAGAATTGTCGTGGTCTGCTGTGCACTTCACAACATGGCACAGCATCGTGGCTTGCAGATGCCTGAGGTTCAAGTGGCTCATTGCATAGCCTCCTCAGATGAGGAGGAGGAGGAGGAAGAGGAGGAGGAGGAGGAGATCAACAACGAACGGCTTGCAGAGGCGCATCAACCAGTGGCAGCAGCACGCGAGCACACTGCTGCCCGGGATGCAAGGGACGCACTCATCTTGACCAGATTTGCTTAGCCTGGCCAATGAAACACTTCTGCCTCGCACCTTCTTACCAGAGCATCGACAATGGTCAAGAACCTGCGGATTCCTATCACTCTGACCACCATGCTGACAATTGCACGTCGCCCTAAGCCCTCAATGTGGAAGTCCCATCTGCGAAATGACACAGGCCACAACTTCAACAGCTTGCCATCAGAATTTTTTATCACAACAATCAACGGATGGCATTTCAAAAATAAAGACAACGGAACACCCAAGTGACTACCCTTGTGACTACTTGTGCTTTATCTTCCTCTTATGTGTGCTCCTACATGGTGCTTCCCCTGTGGCTTCAGCAGATATGGAGGCCCCTGTAGGGAGTTCGCAATAATTTCAAAATTTCCTACAGTTCCGAAGATTAATTTTGATTAAAGAATACCTGGGTGATATACCTTTAAAAATCCAGGGACCAAAATGGCCGTCGGACCGCATGGCAGAAGATAAAGGACTTGAAAAGGCAGCTTGGATGTGTCTGTGAAAAGGTTCAATGGGGCAGTCAATCTGCCAATCAAAGGGGAGTTCCCCTCCCTGCAGCAGACAATCGATGTGTTTACAGAAACTACTACTTTGTGTACATCGAAGGATTAACCACTTGACTGCGGTTTCAGTTGACCACAGGACAATGACTTTCTGTTTACAATACTTTCAAGGCTATTTACTCAAGCAATCAAGGAAATAGCTTTATTCAATAGCCCATCACAGACAATGAGGACACATTTCAAACCACTGCAGCTTTATTCAAAGCCATCACAGACAATGAGGACACATTTAAACTGTGACGTAATTCAAAGCCATCACAGACAATGAGGACAGTTTGGATCCTTTTTGTTTAGCCCAGAGACAACTGGATTTGGGCGGGGAAGATTTCGGCCCCAAATGGGGTATAAAAGATAGCTTCTCCGAAGCCATCTCTCTCTCTCTCTCTCTCTCTCTCTCTCTGGCCTCACCTCCGTGCCTCTACAACGTGGGAGCCTGCCTAAAGGAGTGGAACACCAGCAGTTTACTTTTAAAATACTGGGGTGTTTTTACTTCGGGGCAGTGAAGATCAAAGCTCGCAGGGCACGGAGCAGGCATTTTCATTGGTGAGCATATATTTTTCTGGCCTTTTACAAGGCAACTTAGAATAGGTATAGGGGTGGGAATTTTGTTAGAACTGTGATTTTAGTCGATTGTCCCTCGTTGTGTCCGTTTCTTCTCCCCTATTTTAAGTGAGAAGTGCTATAGTGAACACTGAGTTCTGTATTGAAACTGTATTAAAAAGGGTGTTGCACCAACAGAGAAGTGCTGTGGTGAACACTGTAGCTGTTTTTTAAAAGTGTACTGTATGTAAAGGAGTGTTGCACTGAGCAAGGAGTGCTCTAGTGGACACTGAGTGTACTGCGTTAAGCAAAAGTGCTGTACCAGGCATAAGTGCTGTATCGATTACATTTTAAGTTGTTTCTTTCTTTTTGTTTCAATAAATACTGGTCTGTTTTGCACCCAAACCACGAGTCACGTTTTCTGTCCACATCGCTACCGAATAAGTCTGGCGGTCAGAACCAGGAATAGGGGAGCGCTTCGAAACCGCACGGGGGTCCCTGGAGCAGCTCCGAGGCTTCTGACTGACCAGAGACAAATAACCCCAACCCCGTTGTTTAATTCCTACACCCCTTGCTCACTTTCTTGCTGCTCCTGCCTCAACACCTTTGGTGGGCGTCCTCTGGGGTTGCGAGCCTGTGAGGACTCGGCAACAGTCTGCTGCTCCTGCGGCCGTGCATGGGCTGAGACGCCGATCTCAGTAGGGTGAGGACTCTGGTGGGGATCAGACCGAGGGCTCTGCATGGTCGTGTGAACGCTTGGAGAGGAGCCCCCACTTCCTTGTTCTCTGCTGCCAACATTCCTCTCATGGGTCAGCCCCACTTCAGAGCTAGCAAGTGGCTTGACAGCACCTTGCTGCACTTCAGAGGGGCCAGGAGGACCTGTTTCTGCACTGGAAGTCCTACTCCAGAGGACTTCCATGAAGGTCTGGTTTCTATGCTCAATAGCTGACCATCGCTCCTCAAGAGATGTCAGTCTAATTCTGAACAATGACCATGTTTTCAAGACCCTGGCGTGTAAGCTCCTCCATGGTCGTAGCCATCCTCTCCTCTACGGTAGCCAGACTTACCACGGAGGTAGCCATCCTTTCCACGGAGGTTGCCATCCTTTCCGTGGTGATGCGTTCATGCGCCAATGTCTCTGCAAAGGCTCTGCTCATGTTAGTGATGGACTCCTCCATTTGCTCCACACTTGCAGCGACCCTGGAGACAAAACCTGCCAGAGGCTCCTGCACCTGTTCCTGGAGTTCCAGCACCGCTCTCCTTCTGGATGGACCTAGAGGCACAGGGTCAACATGCAGTGGAGCCGAGCTGGGCGAGTCCTGAGCCCTCCGACGAGGACTCTCCACTGCTGTCCCTGTCTCCACCACCTGCTGATGCTCACTTGTGAGCTGTGATACACCAGGTGACAACTCTACTCTATCTCCCGAAGGTCCCACCGAGGTGTGAGTGTCTGCGCTGGTGCTGGGTGCGCTTAATTCTGCTGACACTGCGCCCTCAGAGGTTGCAGCTTCCTCTGAGGAGTCTGGAAGCTCAGGCTGTTCCTCCTGGACAGTGAGGAGGGGGGCTGTCGATGGTCCTGTGGGGGAGTAAAGGAAAGAGTTAGACATGTGAGATAAACGTTGCATGCACATTGAATTGTGCAGATGATCATAAGTCAATCCGTTAGAGCATCAGAATCAATATCAGTCATTCGTGCAATGCCAATGAGAAAGATGAAAAACTATACTGTCACCAGCTTGCTCTGATACGCCTGTCTGTCCGTCCCCCACTTGTGCATCCTAATCCACTCCCACGATCTCCAGGGCCCACTCCGCCGAAGTGGTGAGCTGGGCTATTGAGGGTGGCCCTCCTCCTGTCCTCCCCCTGTCCCTCTTATTGTGGGCTCTTTTCCTGCAATGAGGGACACAAGTGGAGTTTGAGTGAGAATGAAGGAGTTTGAGTGAGAATGAAGGAGTGAGTGTAGAGAATCCATAGCATTGATGCTTAGAAGGACACAAAGATGGAGTGAGATGCCAAGACCAAGGGCCCTCCCTGTGTGTTGTAAGTTGTTGTCTTAGCATCACAGTGATAGGTAGGGTGAGGGCTGCATAGTCGAATAGTTAAGTAAATGTGAACATACATAGAGAGGGAATGGGAAAGGGTGCAGGGATGTTACGGTGAAGTGGGATGTGGAGGAGGAGGTTGACAAAGCAGAGTGCTGGTGATGAGAGGCGATGAGGAACAGATTGAGGGTCATGGGGATGGAATACTCACTTTTCCTGTGCGGAGAAGGTCATGAAACCTCTTTCGGCACTGCAGCCAGGTTCTGCTGCACATTGAAATGGCATTCACCTCCTGGGCCACTTACAGCCACACAGCTTTGGTCTGCTGTGGAAGCTTTTTCCTCCCTGAGGAAGGAAAGAGCACTTCCTTGTTTGCTCTTGCTCCCTTCGCCAGAGCTTGGAGGGAGGCCTTGTCGAATCGGAGTGCACACTTTGGCCTGGTGCTGGACATACTTCTGAAGGGATTCCTACTGCAACTATGTTGAGAAAGTTGTAAGGCTGAAAAAGAACCAAGGCTGCTTGCAGGCCTTAAATCCAGCTGCATAGATGACGTCATCGGAGGCGAGTTTCAGTATCAAAAGACTCATTGGGTCGTGGGGTTCACACACACTGCAAATCAAGTGCCCAATTAGGGCAAAACTGCACTTTTGTCCCGCCTCACATCGGAGGCGGGGTCCTGACACGCTGACACGCCCCCAGCCCCCAATGACAAAATCCAGCCCAATGACTCTACATGGCTGCACCACCCAAAGAAGTTCAATGTCCTCACCAGAGTCATTAAGGTATGAATTCTCCTCTCTCACTGTCCGCTCACACATCCAACACCTGCAGCTTTACCACTCACAATACTCTCCTCCCGGCTTCCCTTTACTCTCCGACAATCACTGCACCAAACTTCACTCCACCTGCTTCTCCTCATACCCATACTCACCGCTATTGCAACTCTCCCTTCCACACACCTCACATCTTACACACTGCATACCAACTATTTGACCATGACAGCCACATACTCTAAACACCTCACAAGACTGTCACTAACATACTCTCTTCTTTCTTGCTCGATGACATTTCTGGTGGCAGCATGATGTCCGTTGGCCTGCTCTGCATCTGTGTCCGGGTTCTTGACGGGAGTCATGAGCCACGTCTGAATGAGATCACCTTTGTCGCCCAGAAGCCAGCCTGTAAGCTGACGGCACAGAGGACTGGCGAAGAATAGATTAATAATTTAAATGAATCATGACTGCTGCCAGGAAACCGGACACAGAGCTACATAATGCACTGCCTGTGGTCATAAACCAGCTGGAGCTTGAGGCAGTGGAATCCCTTTCTATTGACAAAGATGCCATGCTGGTGATGGGGAGCATGCAAGGCAATATAAGTGCAGTCCATGGCACATAAGACCTTGAGGAAGATAGCCATGCGGGCAAAGCCTAGTGTTTTCTTGTCCTGCTTTGCTTTGTCCATGAGGAAAGTAATATAGCTGTTCCACCTCATGTCGAGAGCCTTGTGACCTCCCTGGTACAGCGGTGGACTGCAAACTGTGAGTTGTGGCTGCTGCTAACTGAAAGGAGCCTGTGGCATAAAAGCTAAAGGCCACGGTGACCTTGACAGCCGCAGACAGTGTTGTCCATGCTGTGGTAAGAGGTTTGAGTTGTGGCTGCAGCTGTTCCGAAGGAATCTAAAAATGGTGCAGCACCAGCAAAACCACCTTCTCAGCAGTCAGAATAAAGTTATCACAGTCAGTAAACAGGCCAGAAAATGCTCAAATGTTAATCAGCCTCAACTAACCTGTAAGTACTGGATGAGCCCTTTAAATAGCACTGCTGAAGGGTCCTTCCTGCCCGTTAGTGCCACGAGTTGCTGGGTGAGTTTACCATGTGGCAAATCTGGCACTGGCGCAGCCCAATATCACAAAAGGGGACAACAAGCATCAGGCCCTAATCTGAATAATTTATTCAGCAACAACTTACATTTACATAGCGCATTTAACGTAGCAAAACATCCCAAGCTGCTTAACATTCATTGTTTTAAATAGTTCTGGCCTGTGCCCTGGGCGACTAAGGAGCAGCCTGATCCAATCTGGTGGGCTGCGCACTTCCGGCACCATATTGGATGCTTAGACAGCTGTTTAATACATTTGAATTTCTAGGCCTTGGTTTCTGTACCAACAGAGGAATGTGTCCCACATTGACACGGCTGGGATTGGGAACTCACTGGCAATGAGGTTGAACTTGTGTCCCACAATGCTGTGCTGCTGCTCCAAACACCCTCCTACTCTCATATTTTTTAACATTTCTTTTCCAGATAAACCACAAGACCCAAACATGTCAGTAAATAACAAAACCGTGTCAGTGTTTCCAGTAAATGTCAGTAAAGGTGATGCGGCTACAATGACCTGCAACTCCAGTGCAAACCCCCCCGGCTACATTAGAGTGGGAAGACCCCAGTAACGGCAGCAACGTTGAGATTGGCCCTCCTGGAGTCCTCCGTATTCCCCAAGTGACATCAGAACATCAAGGAATTTATAAATGTCGAGCTACCAATAAATATGGAACTGATGAGAAGGAAGTGGACCTCAGGGTCACAGGTCAGTTTGTAATCTTGGTCACAATTCATATAAAAGGAAAAATAATTAACCCTTTGAGGACTGAAGCAGCATTTCTGTTACCCCCAATAAATCCTGATTGCTTTGTCGGTTTACTTAATTCTGTTATTTATTTATTTTTACCCGAGTTTTGTTCTCTTCCCCTTTCTTTAAGACTCCTGTTCCACTCCACACTTGCTGGCAAAGGGACAAATGGGCAAACTACTGCCTGCCTCTAACAATGCTGCTTTGTAACTGGCCTCTGGGACATTGGTACGAGTGGCCCAGAGTGACACTCCCTTCCACTTGTCTCTCTTTGTGTGGAAGCCCCTTACTCCTGCTCTGTGTTTGCCCAGACTGCCCGGGCAATAACTCGGCAGGAGGGGAGTTGCAGCTGTGAATCCACATGCTGCCAGTCCATGGTGCAGGGTGTTGGCAGCTCAGTGAGCTGCATAACACGGCTGGGCATCAATTCTAATAGTGAGGGGGGCAACCTCAGTGAAAAACAACAACAGGAGATGCTGCAAACACAGCAGGTCAGTCAGAATCTGTGGAGAGAACGGATGGTGCATGCTTTGGGCTGAAAAATGAAAGATGAACAAGAACTTTAATAGAATTAGAAGCAAATTGGAGGGACAAACAAACAGAGAGGAAATATCAGTGAAATGGCCTGGAACCTGCTTTAGAGAAAAATAGGAAATTGTTAGATGACCTTTATATCAGAGAATGGGAAGATGCATTAAATGAATTAAATGTAACAGAGGGACAAGGAGTGTGTGAGTAGGTAAAGAGAGAAAATGGGAGAGATTAAAAAGATGGAACACCTGCTGATCAGGCCTGAGGTTGAAGCCTGGTAAAACACATGGGGGTGATTTTGCCAGCCCTGGGGAGGTGAGTTTGGAGGCGGAACTGTCGGGAAAATGGCAGAATTTGGGGGCAGGTGCCCGACCCGCCCCCAAGCCATCTTACCAGGAGGCGGGTAGCCGTCCCGCGCTGGGTCGCGTCTCCTTGGAGGCGGGAAGGGATTACATCCACTTAACTGCCTGTTAACAGGCAGAAAATAGGATTATGCCCATTTTGCCCACATAAGTGCGGGCTTCCCGAAGGCTCCGAACCCCGCCAGGGTCACCAAGGCCAGTAGTGGGTCTGCGGAGGTCGGAGGGGTCCAAAAGTGTGCTGTGGAGGTGAGTGATGGGTGCAAGAGTGGAGAGGGGAGTCTCTGAGGTAAGTGCAAAGTGTTAGAAAAAGTGTACTTACCTTTGTTTCTTCCTGCAGGCTTCAGTCATTGAGGATGCAGAGATCTCGGACCTCCGCGGCAGAGATAACAGATGGCCGCTGCATTCTCCAATGCAACAACCATCTCATTTCTACAAAAGAAAGAGGTTTGATGAGGTCTTGATTTCAAGAACTCATCAATTTGTAATAAAGATTTGTAATAAATATATTGCCCTGGGACTGTCAATCATTGCTGAAACTAATTATGTCAATGTTTTCATAGGCAAAACATGGATATTTATTTTGGTGAGCGCAGGAATATTAGCAATTATCCTATTGGTTGCAGCAGTCGCCTTGTACAGAAAGTTAATGGGCCGATAAAGCAGACAATACAAAACCCAACAACAATCTACAGATCCCCAATGGAAATGAACATCATGAGATGTGATCCAGAACCTTTTTTGATAACACTCCTGTGAAGCGCCTTGGGACGTTTTACTGCGTTAAAGGCGCTATATAAATACAAGTTGTTGTTTATACTGTACAATAATCTGTTTCTGTTATTGCATAAATATTGTTTTTATAATGTATATCTTACAAATGGATGCTACTGTTTTCTGAGCACATACCATGTATACCGTGACAGTTCATTAATAGTATACTGAAGCGCCACTTTTTGTGAAGGTATGAAGGTGTTTTACTGCAATCTTGCTGATATTTGTACAGATAAACAAGGATTGTAGGTAATGATATAACAACTGTTTATTACAAGTGCTGTTCATAGCCTAAGAAGAAGGTGTGGTATATTTGAACAAGTAAACAGATAATTCTTTTGAAGAATGCTTGTGCTAAATGATTTTACTTTAATAGTGAATTAAGATCAAATGGAAATGTTGGAAAAATCATCTTTTCAAACTAACATTTTCTTTGAAAGTAACTGCTCCCTCACCTCTGCCTTCAATGTGCTTGTTCTCACCACATCACCCACTGTCTCCCACTCCTGCTGTTCCCTGGTACAGTTCCTTGAAGTCCAAAGGACCATAAACCCGACTGCACCCAGCGTATAACTGGCTCAGTGTTTCATCGCCAGGTCAGCTCAACCATGTTAAGTTCATCTTTGAGTTACTCTCCTCACCTAAAACCGATTACTCCAGGATTGCCCTGAAGAGCAAGGATACCCCAATGACTCCTTCAGCTCTGTATCCTGTCCCACAGAAAATCCCACTCACCCATCACTTCTGTCCTTGCTGATCTATACTGGCTCTCTGTATTCCAACACATTAAATTTTAAATATTTAACCGCATCTTAAATCTCTCCAGGGCCTTGTCCAACCCTGCCTTTGCAACTTCCTTCTGGCTTACATCCTGAATCCTTTGAATCTGCCTTCTGTGTATCTCCCCTTCCCTTGGCCCAACCTTCAAACTCCTCAGCCCCGCTCTCCGAAACTCTCCCTTCATCTCTCCACCTTTATAAGCCTTCCTAAAATCCATCATCTCAAACAAGCTTTCAGTCATCCCTCCTAACTCTCCCCCATTACTCTGCGTTCATTCATTTCTTACTTTTCCTCTGTGAGGGGCTGTGGAATGTTTTTGTACTTTGAAAGCACCATATCAATGCAGGTTGTTGTTAACATTCACTTCAAATACAAACATTTATTGCTTTTTCTCCTGTCAACCCGCCTCCACGCCAGTCTCCCAGATGTCAGGTCCTCGCTGAACAGACCCGACACCAAGTGGATGGGGAGGCAATTTAGATTATTAAGAGCTTATTAACAGGCACTTCAAAACTATTTTAAGCTCACCTTTAGATTTTTAGAGTTCGCCAACGGCTTCCCCGCTGCTCGGGGATCACGTCAGGTAAGGAGGTCGGTGTTGTGTCAGCATGGGATGATTTCTTAACTTGACAGCTGCAAATGGTCTATAAAAGCTCCCATTTCATATCTGTTCACTTTCCAAGGTTAGAAGCTGTTGCTTACTGCAGTTGGAAGACAGATTGAGGTTTATGCAGGTTGCAAGTGTTTGGAACAAATTCTCTATCCAGTGTCACCTCATTGGAACAACCTCTCTCACCATTGAGAGTTCGGTTCTGTCATCTCAACTTCACCTGCCATCTATTCCATCAGCATCAGTGCCCTTGAAAATATCTCACCTTGGTCTTCAGAATCCCATCACGATCAGCCCCAACACCAGCAGCACCAGGCACACCAGCAGCACCAACAACAACACCAACCTTCTCCACAATCAACTGATGCTGCACAGGACACAGGGCATCAGCACCCGACCACATTGCTGCCCGGGACACCAGGGATGGTCTCACAATAGCCAGATTTACTTCACTTGACGCTGTACACCGTGGCTGCCACATGATGCGCCAGGTTGGCACCACCCCACACCCCAACACCATAAAGCATCCCTACAATGCCCAAGCCATTCCTTTCACACTCATCGCCTTTGCGGGGGGTACCATTATTCCTGGGCGCCGGAATTAGCGCTGCGCACGGAGCCACTTGCGCCCGCCGGAAATTCATCTTGTGCGCCCCAAGAGGGACACGGGCCGCTGCTTGAGGCGCTCCGCATCCCTCTTAGGGCGTTGAAACTGAATATCAAAGCGCAACGTGCCGCAGCACCACACGCTGCGGCACGGCGCGCTGCGGTACTGCAGGCCTTCCTCCCATTCTTAAGGGGGAGGGGCCTGCACCAGCGCGATCAGAGATCGCAAGTGCCGGCAAAAGAGCCCGGCACCGAGGAGAAGTGCCGGGCTCTCGGAAAATAGCCGGCACTGCCGTGGGGGGAGATCAGGAGGCCGGGGACGGAGGTGCTGGCAGGCGGCCGCCGAAAAAAACGGCCGCCCCGCACCTCTACCTTAATTTGCACCACTCCCGCCACAGGTAGGCCCCGTGAACCGGGCGCGATTTGCGGCCAGATTAGCGTAGGCGGTCGCAAACAAATATCGCGATCGGGGCGGTAGTGGGGCGCTGCGCACACCAATGACATCATCGGTGGCAGCGCAGCGCTACAGGCTAACGCCGCCATTAGCGCCCCCGACAAATATCGCAGGAGGCGCGGCCAGTGGCGCTACAGCCACTGGCTGCCCTCTTTAGGCGCTAACTGGTGGCGCTACCCACCGAATTTTTAGCCCCAAGTGCCTACACTTGTGTGTTGTTAGTTGGTATGATTGGACTAGGTTGAGGGTGAATGTGAGGGGTGGCTAGTGAGATGGGGAAGTGATAATGTAGATAGAGAGGGATGGGTGGAGGTGCAAGGTAAGTTGGTGTGGGTAAGGATGTGCAGGAGTAGGGTAGGGAAGGCAGAGTGATGGGGATGTGATGAGTGGCACAGCAGGATGAGTTTGAGTGTGGCTTTGCAGTAACTTTTCATGATCTAGTGAGATCATTGAAAGGTTTGCGCCACTGCAGCCTGGTCCTCCTAATGGCATCCCTGCTTGTGCCCTCCTGTGCAATGTGCAACCAGGCTCTGTTGCTCTCCTGGGGAGGTCTCTTCTACCCATGTGAAGGGAAGAGGACATCCCTGCGTGTTGTGACTCCCTCCATAAGCATATGGAGGGAGTCATGGGAGAGCCTGGATGCAGTCCTGCACCTCTGTTCAGTGTTTGTCAGTGTTTGCAGCACCTCAATGCTGTAGAACACTGACAGCACAACTATCAAAATCAATTTGCGCATGGTCCCTTTAAGGAAACCGGCTGATGACGCGTCATCAAGTGACGTCATCAGACCCACTTCCTGCAATTGGCCAGGAAACGCGCTGGGCAAGCTTAACAAGCCCAATCATCGTAAGATCACTCTAGGGAGCGGGATGGAGGCAGCATCGGGGTCGCACTCTGCCACCAACCCCGGCCGCACCGGACTCGCCTCAGTAGGCGAAATAGATTTTCTAATATGTGTGCAGTATAGTTAGGACTGGCTAGAAATGAGTGAAAAGGTCAGATAATGCCAGTTTGCTGATTGTAAACAATTTCTCATGGTCAGCTCATTATTATAACTATGCATAGCTTCAGTGATAGCTTTGGAGATGTGCAGGGAGGTAGTTCAGTGCTGGGACTGGAAAGTGGCAGAATAGAAGGTCAAAAATTCTTACAGGTTTTAGAAAGACTCAAAAGACATTCCTGCCTGTTGTCAGTTTTTTCCAAGGCTGAAGGCAAAGAGCAGAAAGAAGTGATGGGCAAAAATGAAAGTGTGGCGGAACCACCAGAGGATTACGGACAATTGTATATAATTCCTTTTACAGCAATGTAGTACAGCTGGGGGCTGCACCTTTAATGTATCTGTTAACTGTACTATGGCTTCTTTCCTGTACTCCGCGTGATGACGTCATGCCACCCGTCACGTGATCTCTCAACGGCGGGAAGAACGTGATGACGTCATGACGTCAGAGCTCGGAACCTTCTAGCAGTTCCAGAGAGGCTTTCAAGCAGACCAGACCTATTTGCATTGTATCCTATGGTTTACTGTACAGCTTCGTTTGTTCATTAATTGTTATTGTTTTTGATTCTCTGAGTCGATCTCAATTCTTCAGCTAGGAACCCCAGTTCCCTCATTGGTGACCCTGATTTCTTTAAACAATTTTCGTTGAAGTTACATCATGGACACGAACGCCGTCACCCTCAAACTGCCGCAATTTTGGGAGCAACAACCGGCCGCGTGGTTTTTCCAGGCGGAAGCCCAATTTGCAATCCGGGGAGTAGCAGCGGATTCGACCCGTTATTATTACGTGGTCTCCACCCTTGACAGCGCCACGGCCTCGCGGGTCGTCAGCCTCCTCGAGAGTCCACCGAACGATGGCAAGTACAAAGCTTTAAAAGCACGTTTACTGCAGATTTTCGGTCTGTCCAAGTCGGAGCGCGCTCGCAGACTTATCGCCATGCCCGGCCTCGGGGACTCAAAACCCTCAGAGCTCATGAGCCAAATGCTCACGCTTTTGGGCTCGGAATCGCAATGTTTTCTGTTCCGCGAGCTGTTTCTCTGTCAGCTGCCAGAGCCAGTACAGACGGCCTTGGCCAATTCCGCGATCACGGATTGTGCTGAACTCGCTGCAGAAGCAGATAAAATATTCACCGTCTCACAACAATCTTGTGCAGCCACGAGGCGCCAAAACTGTGCTGAACTCGCTGCAGAAGCGGACAATATATGCTCCGGCGCACAGCAGTGTTGTGCAGCCACGAGGCGCCCATCCCCCACAAGAGCGAAGCCGACTCCTCCTCCTGCAGGCTGGTGTGCATACTACGCTCGTTTTGGTGCGAGAGCCAGATGCTGCCATCCGCCCTGCAGTTTTTCCCCAAGAAAAAAACCTACCTCAAACCAGCGGTTTCTGAGAAGATCAATAAGGCCTAAGGGACACGCCGGAGTTGCGATGGCTGTCGGGTCCGCAGGGAAACTCCTATACATTACAGACTCCCTGTCAGGGCGACGTTTTCTCTGTGATACTGGCTCCCAGTGCAGTATCCTACCAGCGTCGAAGCTCGATCTTCAATCCGGTGGTCAAGGTCCCTCCCTCGAGGCAGCAAATGGTGCGGCCATCCGCACGTTCGGAAAGCGCAGGGTCCAGTTGAGATTTGGCGGTCAACTTTTTGTTTGGGAGTTCATCACAGCGAAAGTCTCACAGGCCATCCTGGGGGCAGATTTCTTCTGCGCAAATGGTTTTCTTGTCGACGTCCGACACTGCCGGCTAATCAGCGCCTCCACTTTTCACTCGGTCCCCTGCCACCGAAGCATCGCGATGTCTTGGTCAGTTGCCTGTGCAGTCCCATCTCCAAACGAGTTCTCTCATCTTCTCAAGTGAGTTCCCTGAGCTCACCAGGCCCACATTTTCTTCTTCAGTCACGAGGCACGGGGTGGCGCACCACATTACCACGACAGGATCCCCCGTTTATGCGAGAGCTCGACGGCTGGAACCCGGTAAACTCGCGGCCGCCAAGGCAGAATTCCATACCATGGAACGCCTTGGCATCATTCGACGTTCGAATAGTCCTTGGTCCTCGCCATTACACATTGTTCCTAAGCCGGGCGGCGGTTGGCGACCATGCGGCAACTACAGACGCCTGAATGAAGCTACCACACCGGATCGGTACCCAATTCTTCACATACAGGATTTTTCGGCCCATCTGGCAGGGAATTCCATCTTTTCCAAAGTAGACCTCGACTGAGGTTATCATCAAGTGCCCGTGCATCCTCAGGACGTCCCCAAAACTGCCGTCATCACAATTTTTAGGGCTCTTTGAGTTTCTTCGTATGCCGTTTGGGCTGAAGAATGCAGCACAAGCCTGCCAACGTCTCATGGATTCCGTCTTGCGCGATCTGCCGTTCATCTTCGTCTACCTAGATGACATCCTTATCGCCAGTAACAGCACAAAAGAACACATTACGCACTTGCGTACCCTTTTTTCTCGTCTCAGCCAACACGGCCTTATTATCAACCCGGCCAAGTGCCAGTTTGGGTTGCACAGCATTGATTTTCTGGGACACAGAATCACCTCCTCAGAAGGCGCCGTCCCGCTGGCCACGAAGGTGGAAGCAGTCACCTCGTTCCCTCTTCCTCAGACCGCCGGGGCCCTCCAGGAATTTCTGGGAATGGTCAACTTTTATCATCGGTTCGTCCCCAATGCGGCCCTGTTGATGCAACCGTTGTACGAGGCCCTAAGAGGTAAATCAGGTAAAGACCCGATCGATTGGACACCCCAGATGGACCTGACTTTCCTCGACACTAAGAACGCTTTGGCTGCTGCGACCATGTTGGCACATCCCCTTCTGGGTGCAACCATTGCCCTACCACAGACGCATCTGATTATGCCATCGGGGCAGTACAGGAGCAGTGGGTCGACGGCACATGGCAACCACTGGCTTTCTTCAGCCGCCAATTGTGGAAGAACGAACGCAAGTATAGTACTTTTGATAGGGAGTTGGCATTGTTTCTGGCCATCCGCCATTTTCGCTTCCTACTGGAAGGACGCCCATTCATGGCTTTTGTAGACCACAAGCCACTTACTTTTGCGATGGCCAAGACGGCGGAACCATGGTCGGCACGGCAACGATGTCATCTTACGTACATATCAGAATTTACAACCGACATACAACATGTCTCTGGCAAGGATAACCTGGTGGCGGATTGTCTCTTCCGCGCCCAGCTCCACGCAGTACACCTGGGAGTCGACTATGTTGGTTTGGCAAAAGAACAGAAGGCAGACCCTGAAGTGCAGGCATACCGGACCACACCTTCCAGCTTACAAGTGGCTGATGTCAGTTTCCAGGGCGCAGGGACCACACTCCTTTGTAACATCTCGATGGGAGTCCCCCGTCCAATCGTTCCAGTCGAATGGCGCAGGAGAATTTTCAACACAATCCACGGGTTGTCACACCCTGGCATGAGAGCGTCACAACGACTCATGGCAAAGAAATTCGTCTGGAAGGGCATGCATCTCGACGTCCGTGACTGGACCAATACCTGCGTGAGTTGCCAGAAGTCCAAAATCCAATGCCATGTTAAGGCCTCAGTCGCCACTTTTCCGGTTCCGGAGCGCCGATTCGACCATGTGCACGTGGACCTGGTTGGTCCTCTCCCTTCTTCTCGGGGGTACACTCACCTCCACACCATGGTAGACCGCACCACCAGGTGGCCAGAGGCAATTCCTTTGGTTGCCACCACAGCGGCAGACATCGCCAGAGCCTTCATCTCATCGTGGGTAGCTCGGTTTGGGGTACTGGCTGACATCTCCTCCGACCGGGGGCCTCAATTTACCTCTGAGCTGTGGAACACCGTAGCCCAAGGTTTGGGCACCAAGTTTCATCGTACCACCGCCTACCATCCACAGGCGAACGATCTGTGTGAGAGATTCCACAGGTCCCTTAAAGCGGCACTGCATGCTAGTCTCCGTGGGCCTAGTTGGGTGGACAGGCTCCCTTGGGTGCTGCTAGGTCTTTGCACAGTGCCCAAGGACGACCTGCAGTCTTTGTCAGCGGAGCTGGTTTACGGCCAACCACTCAGAGTGCCGGACGATTTTCTTCCTCCCCACACGGAGCCCTGGTCCCCAGCTCAGCAACTCGTCAGCCCCCAGGAAGCGGCTAAGAATTTCATCCCGGTGCCTACGTCGCATCATGACCTGCAGCGCTCCCATGTCCCGGTGGATCTGAAGAGCGCAGAATACGTGTTCATTCGGCAAGATGCTCGCAAAGACCCGCTCAAACCACCTTACACAGGTCCGTTCCGCATCATCTCATCAGGAGACAAGTCCTTCACAGTCGACGTCGGCGGTACGCCTGACCACATCTCCATCGACCGGTTGAAACCGGCACATCTGGATCTGAGCGAACCAGTCGTCACCGCTCAGCCGCCTCGTCGTGGTTGTCCACCGTCGACTGCCAGTCCAGTACAGCCACAGTCATCCGCCGAGTCGCCAGTGCCCGCCTCACCTGGGGGGGCGGATGTGGCGGAACCACCAGAGGATTACGGACAATTGTATATAATTCCTTTTACAGCAATGTAGTACAGCTGGAGGCTGCACCTTTAATGTATCTGTTAACTGTACTATGGCTTCTTTCCTGTACTCCGCGTGATGACGTCATGCCGCCCGTCACGTGATCTCTCAACGGCGGGAAGAACGTGATGACGTGAGAGCTCAGAACCTTCTAGCAGTTCCAGAGAGGCTTTCAAGCAGACCAGACCTATTTGCATTGTATCCTACGGTTTACTGTACAGCTTCGTTTGTTCATTAAATTTTATTGTTTTTGATTCTCTGAGTCGATCTCAATTCTTCAGCTAGGAACCCCAGTTCCTACAAAAGGCTATTAATAGTTACAGTGACTATGGTAGGTTGTAGGGCAGCAGACAGGAGTGGGCACAGATCAAGATGGTGTTTGGCATGCACTCAATGTCACATATGATTGCTTCCTACTAACCATGTTCTTTATATTACAAGATCCAATCAGAACAGCAACTTTTACTTGTATTTGTAAAGTGCTTTTAATGTAGCAAAACGTCCCAAGGCACTTTACAGGAAGTGGGGAGAAATAAACACTATGCGAGATAGAAAATTGAGAGGAGACAATCAAACACGTAGTTACAGAGATAAATTTTACATATTACATCGGATATTCAGCACAGAAACAGGCCATTCCACCCAACCAGTCCATGCCGGTGATTATGCTCCACACGAGCCTCCTCCCGTCTTTCCTCATCTAACTCTATCAGCATAACCCTCTATTCCCTTCTCCCTCAGATGCTTCTCCAGCCTCCCCTTCAATACTATACTGTTCACTTCAACCACTCCCTGTGGTAGCAAGTTCCAAATTCTCACCACTCTCTGGGCAGAAGAATTCGCTATTGGATTTCTTGGTGACTATCTTATATTGATGGCCTGTAGTTATGCTCTCCCCCACAAGTGGCAACATTCTTTCTGTATCCACTCTATCAAAACCTTTCATAATTTTAAAGACCTCTATTAGGTCACCCCTCAGCCTTTTTTCAAGAGAAAAGAGACCCAGCCTGTTCATCCTTTCCTGATATGTATACCCTCACATTTGTGGTATCATCCTTGTAAATCTTCTCTGCACCCTCTCCAGTGCCTCTATATCCTTTTTATAATATGACACCCAGAACTGTACGCAGTACTCCAAGTGTGGTGTAACCAAGGTTCTATAGAGCTTTAGCATAACTTCCCTACTTTTCAATTCTATACCTCTAGAAATAAACCCTAGTGCTTGGTTTGCTTTATTTATGGCCTTGCTAAACTGTGGCACAACTTTTAGTGATTTGTGCATTTGTACTCCGAGATCCCTTTGTTCATCTACCCCACCCAGACTCGCACCCTCCAAGTGATAAGTGACCTCCCTATTCTTCCTACCAAAATGTAATACCTCACATTTGTCTGTGTTGAACTTCATTTGCCAATTATATGCCCATTCTGCAAGTTTATTAATGTCTTCCTGTAACTTGTTGCAGTCCTCCTCAATATTGACTATCCCCCCCAATTTAGTATCATCCGCAAATTTAGAAATTGTGTTTTTGATTCCAAAGTCTAAATCATTAATGTAAATTGTGAACAGCAGTGGTCCCAACACTGATCCATGTGGAACACCACTACCCACCTTCTGCCATTGTGATAGCTACCCTTTACTCACACTCTCTGCTTTCTGTCCTGAAGCCAGCCAGCAATCCATTCTGCTACTTGTCCCCTGACCCCGCATTCTCTGACCTTATTCATTAGTCTATTATGGGGTACCCAATCGAAGGCCTTTTGAAAATCTAAATAAATTACATCTACTGCATTACCATTGTCTACTCTGTTACCTCTTCAAAAAATTCAATTAATATCGGGGTAGTTGAAATCCCCTATGATTATTATTCTATGTTTTTTTGCTAATTTCCCTAATTTGTCTGTATATTTCATCCTCCACCTCCCTTCCACTATTAGGTGGTCTGTAGACTATGCCTATTAGTGTGATTGATTCTTTATTATATTTTATCTCTATCCATATGGATTCTATTTTTGTCTTGCTGATATCTACGTCCCTTTTTTCTACTGCCATTATGTTATCCCTAATAAGTACAGCCACTCCACCTCCCCCTTTCCCTCTCTATCTTTTCTAAATATGTTATACCCTGCAATGTTTAATTCCCAGTCCTGATTTTTCTGTAGCCATGTCTCAGTAATCCTTACTATGTCTGGTTCTTCCCAGTGCATGACTGCCTCCAGCTCGCCTGTTTTATTACGGACACTGTGTGCATTGCTGTACAGACAGTTTAACTCATTTTTAATAGGATTTCCTCTCACTTCATGTTTAACCAACTTTTTAGACTCCTGTTCTATAACTCTATTTATTCCCTTGCCGTCAATGTCCTCCCTTACTTTATTCTTTCCTATGCTCACTTTTCCTGTTTTGTTTATATTTAGGCTGCTTACGTTTCTTGTACATCCCTCCGCCCTTCTTACATAGAAACATAGAAGATAGGAGCAGGAGTAGGCCATTCGGCCCTTCGAGCCTGCTCCGCCATTCAATGAAATCATGGCTGATCATCCAAATTCAGTACCCTGTCCCTGCCTTCGCCCCATATCCCTTGATCCCTTTAGCCTCAAGAAATATATCCAACTCTTTCTTGAATATATTTAATGAACTGGCCTCCACTGCCCTCTGTGGCAGAGAATTCCACAGGTTCACCACTCTCTGGGTGAAGAAATTCCTCCTCATTTCAGTCCTAAATGGCTTACCCCTTATCCTTAGACTATGACCCCTGGTTCTGGACTCCCCGGCCATCCGAAACATCCTTCCTGCATCTAGTCTGTCCAGACCTGACAGAATTTTATAGGTTTCGATGAGATCCCCTCTCAATCTTCTAAACTCCAGTGAGTATAAGCCCAATTGACACAATCTCTCCTCGTACGTCATTCCTGCCATCCCAGGTATCAGCCTGGTGAATCTTCGCTGCACTCCCTCCATGGCAAGAACGTCCTTCCTCAGGTAAGGTGACCAAAACTGCACACAATACTCAAGGTGCGGTCTCACCAAGGCCCTGTACAACTGTAGCAAGACATCCTTGTTCCTGTACTCGAACCCTCTTGCTACGAAGGCCAACATACCATTTGCCTTCTTAACCGCCTGCTGCACCTGCATGCTTACCTTCAGCGACTGGTGCACAATAACACCCAGGTCTCTTTGCACTTCCCCTTCTCCCAATCTATTGCCATTCAAATAATAATCTGCCTTCCTGTTTTTGCCACCAAAGTGGATAACCTCACATTTATCCACATTATAGTGCATTTGCCATGTTTCTGCCCAATCACCCAACCTGTCCAAATCGTACTGGAGTTTCACGACATCCTCCTCACAGCATACCATCCCACCCTGCTTTGTGTCGTCTGCAAATTTGGAGATATTACATCCAATTCCCTCGTCCAGATCATTAATATATATTGTGAACAGCTGGGATCCTAGGACCGATCCTTGCGGTACCCCACTAGTCACTGCCTGCCACTCGGAAAACGACCCGTTTATTCCAACTCTTTGCTTTCTGTCCGCCAACCAGTTCTCTATCCAAGTCAATACCTTGCCCCCAATCTCATGTGCCTTAATTTTGCACGCTAATCTCTTATGTGGGACCTTATCGAAAGCCTTCTGAAAGTCCAAATACACCACATCCACTGGTTCTCCCTTATCTATTTTACCAGTTACATCCTCAAAAAATTCCAGTAGATTAGTCAAGCATGATTTACCTTTTGTAAATCCATGTTGACTTTGTCCGATCCTGTCACTGCTTTCCAAGTGCTCTGCTATTACATCTTTTATAATAGACTCTAGCATTTTCCCCACTACCGATGTCAGGCTTCCCGCTTTTTCTCTACCACCTTTTTTGAATAGTGGGGTAACATTAGCTACCCTCCAATCCATGGGTACCGTTCCAGAGTCTATCGAGTTCTGGAAGATGACCAGCAATGCATCTACTATCTCTAGGGCCACTTCCTTAAGTACCCTGGGATGTAGACCATCAGGCCCTGGGGATTTATCAGCCTTCAGTCCCATCAATTTTCCTAACACCATTTCCCTACAAATAATGATTTCTTTCAGTTCCTCCCTTTCATCAGACCCTATGTTCCCCGGCATCTCTGGGAGGTTATTTGTGTCCTCCTTTGTGAAGACAGAACCAAAGTATGTATTTAGTTGGTCTGCCATTTCCTTGTTTCCCATTATAAATTCCCCTGATTCTGACTGTAAGGGACCTACGCTTGACTTCACCAATCTTTTTCTCTTCACATATCTATAAAAGCTTTTACAGTCAGTTTTTATGTTCCCTGCTAGCTTACTCTCATTCTATTTTCCCTTTCTTAATTAATCCCTTTGTCCTCCTTTGTTGACTCCTAAACTGCTCCTAATCCTCAGGATTATTGCTTTTTCTAGCCAATTTATATGTCCTCTACTTGGATCTTATGCTATCCCTAATTTCCCCTGTTAGCCACGGTTGAGTCACCTTTTTTGTTTAAAGCCTTTGCCACCTCCCTATTTACCCTTTCCGTGAGGACACGGATCCCATCCCAGTTCAGATGGCGCCCGTCCCATCGGTACAGATCCTTCCTGTCCCAGAACTGGTGCCAGTGTCCTATGAAAAGGAACACCTTTCCCACACTAGCCCTTTAGCCACATGTTAATTCTGCTGAACTGTCTGCTTCTATGCCAATTTGTACGTGGCTCGGGCAATAACCCGGAGATTATTACCCTCAAGTTCCTGCATTTCAATTTAGAAGAAACTTTGAGTATGAGGAACAGCATAGCAAGGCTGAGGGTTTCAAAATGAGAATTCTAGAGTGCAAGGGTCAAAATGGATGCCACCTGTACCACAAGTGGTAAGTGGAGTCTGGGAGTGGTGAGCCAAAGTCAGAGGAGTAAAAGATGTGAGTTGGGAAGCAAGGCTGGAGGAGGCTACTTCAGACCTTGTTACCCCCGCATGACAATAATAATCACCTGATTAAATAAATTAGTACAAAAAATGCACTCTTCCTTTTTAAAATTTACTCTCGTTAGCAGAGGTCGCAAGGGAAGGAGGTACTGTCAAAGGAATCTTGGTGAGTTGCTGCACTGCATCCTGTAAATCGTATATACTTCAACCACAGTGTGATGGTGGTAGAAGGGCGGATATTGAATCGGGCACTAATCAAGTGAACCGCTCTGTCCTAGATGGTGTCGAGCTTCTTGAGTGTTGTTCCAGCTGCATCCATCCAGGTGAGTGGATAGTCTTCAATCACACTCCTGCCATGAGTCTCCTGGATAGTGGAGAAGCTTTCAAGGGCCAGGAAGTGATCCAACCTGAGGTGGTTGACTGCTCTTTTGCTACCAAAGCCTCATGGGAGTGAGGCGGCCTCCACTAGAGGCAGCTTGCTCCTGTGAGGGTATCTCTGGAGCTTGTTCACGGATACCCTACTGTTGCCTCCTGCATTCCACTGGCAGGGAGCGAGGGAGAAGTCCAGAGGCTTCACGTGTGCTACTTTCCTGAGAGATGGCAGTATCAGGCAAGTCTCTTCCAGTTGTCACCAATCCACTTTGCCTGTGCCACAACTCATTAGCAGGATCAATGATCTAATGGCAGCTATCAGATCCTGAAAGCCCTGAGAGACAGAAGCCTGCAATCCTGCTGCCAGGGTCTTGAAGCTGGTACACAGGCACTCTCTATTCTGTCCCCGACAGCCACCAGAGTCTGTGAACTAACTGCCCACCAAAATCATCGGTATCATATAGAGAAAAATCGGCAAAGCTTCCAAAAAGCCTGGTTAGTGTGTAAAATGTTAAATGAGAGGAAAGCATTTCTGGAATTTCCCCCATTCAGTTCCAACTTCCGAAATAATGTTTTCAATTCCAAATAATGTCCCGGAAAGGCGGTGGCTGGTTCTTGATAACGATCTGCCTGTAACGGAACCCCTCTAACAGAGAACATCAGTCACAGTTTCGATCTCAGACTCCAGCCTGCGGACCGTTTACTACAGTGAGGGATCGTTCTCTCCAAACCCGGAGTTATGGATTTCAGGCTAATTTCACCGCTTGGATTCTGCGTGTTGACTGCCACTATAACTGGTGGGTTAAAACGCGTTTAATTATAAGTAGACAAAGTAAGTTGGTATTTATACTATATTCAGGGAAGGTACAGTTAGAACTCTGGGACCTGATGGTTAATCTTGTGGTTTTTACGGTTTCCTGTTCTATTTTAATTCAACATTGGGAAATGTTAATTTGGGGTTGTCTGGGTTCTTTCTAAATAGTTGAGGGGTGAAGAACTACCAAGTGCCGCTCAGGCGAGGGCTCAACTTCTGCTCAAAGTTACGACCAAATTATTTTGCCTTGAAACAAATGAGTCAAACACTTCAGTGTAAAACACTGAGAGCATTATTCTGTACCCTTTATAGTAAGGATGAGAGATGGACTGCAAGGCTTTTGTGCCGAGTTTAGTAGCAGTGCCGGAGGCAGCCCGGTGCAGTGGGGAGCCCCGGCAGATCCCCTGCATGGAGCCTCCACACCCAGCTCCAGCTCTCGACTCTATTGTCATTGACAACTGGAGGGATATTCGACTCTTTTCAACCAGTAGGAATTGAAAGGCCCGCCAGCCTTTGTTTTAAAACATAAATTCCAAGTGGGCTCCGCCCAGCCGACGGTTACTGTTGATTGCTGCTGCCATCAGTTTGATACAAGCAGTTCTGACAGATTTGTACCAGGTTACAATGAGTAACCTAGAAGTGGGCGAACCAAAGGGTTCCAGTGACCAGGCTTTCACACAAAGGGTAGCAGTTTCCCAGGCACTCGAAGCAGACCAGTGCCTCTGCCATTCCTACACTGCTTCCTGTCCCTCCTCCTGTGCAATGGGATTATTACTGTCAGTTTCCAAACCTGAGTCATTTCCTCCATTCTGTGGACTGTATGGATGAGCCATCTTTGTAGCATTATTTTCAAAAGTTAGTGCTCCCTGTGCGAGCCTCGCTCAACAGGAGGGCAGATCCTGATTTTCAGCCCTTCCAATTTTCTGGTTCCTAATTTTAATGCCTGAAATGTTGAGGGTGGTGAACCTGACGTGTTGACCTCCTTGCCCATTGTCCAGTTGCCCTCCTCTCAAGCGAGGTCCCGCACCAGAAGCGTTATCTGGTAACATTCACACCCTCTCCCGCACCTCCCCACCCGCCACCTCTTACATCTGGATTTCATACAGATCTAAACCTCGCAGAACGCTGAACTTGGTTACGATAGCTGACTCCTCTTTCTTCACCTCTGTTCCCCCTTCACTCTCCCACCCACCATTCTTAATAATTCAGCAATAATTCCCCATATTTGAATGGAAGGTTTTGGGAGAGTTGGTGCGGCTGCAAAAAATGTGGATGTTCTGAACAAACTCTTTGGTACTGGGCGCGTGAAAAGATTTGTGGGTGTTCATTGACTTTAAGAAGGAATATGCCTCCAAGTTGACGTCTTTTGCGCACCATCTGCCGAATGTTTGGCGTAATTTGGATGTTCAGGGGCAGGAAATGGTCGAGGGGTGTCCCGGCCCCATTTTCAGTTTCAAATATCTGCTGGAAGTGATAATTAATGCACAGAGTGACTTACTGCCCCCCCCCCCCTATTTGTACCACCTCTGCTCCGTCTGAATATCACTGAACCTGGGAATTCCACTGCACTTGGCAGGTATAGTGGATGAAGAGGAACAGAAACAGAGGGAGACAAGGAGAGACCCGCTGTTGAAACACTAAGAAATTGTGTGGATTGTTCCGGATGTCGTCAGAGCCTGATTGAATTTAACAGCAAACTGGCTGTACAAAAACTGACCAAAAAATTGGATGCAGCAATATGGCTTATTGGTTAATTGGATAGCTCTTTCAAAGAGCTGGCACAGTCACGATGGGTCGAATGGCCTCCTTCTGTGCTGTATGATTGTATGGTTCTGCTAGTTTGAGATTATAATTTTTTTTATTCTTTTCTGGTATGTGGGCGTCGCTGGCAAGGCCAGCATTTATTGCCCATCCCTAGTTGCCTTTGAGAAGGTGGTGGTGGTGAGCCGCCTTCTTGAACTGCTGCAGTCCGTGTGGTGAAGGTGCTCCCACAGTGCTGTTAGGGAGGTCATTCCAGGATTTTGACCCAGTGACGATGAAGGAACGGCTGATATAATTCCAAGTCAGGATGGTGTGTGACTTGGAGGGGAACTTGGAGGTGGTGGTGTTCCCATGTGCCTGCTGCCCTTGTCCTTCTAGGTGGTACAAGTCACGGGTTTTGGAGGTGCTGTCGAAGCCTTGGCGAGTTGCTGCAGTGTATCCTGTAGATGGTACACACTGCAGCCACGGTACGCCGGTGGTGCAGGGAGTGAATGTTTAAGGTGGTGGACGGGGTGCCAATCAAGCAGGCTGCTTTGTCCTGGATGGTGTCGAGCTTCTTGAGTGTTGTTGGAGCTGCACTCATCCAGGCAAGTGGAGAGTATTCCATCATACTCCTGACTTGTGCCTTGTAGATGGTGGAAAGGCGTTGAAGAGTCAGGAGGTGAGATAGTTGCTGCAGAATACCCATCCTCTGCCCTGCTCTTGTAACCACAGTATTTATGTGGCTGGTCCAGTTAAGGTTCTGGTCAATGGCGACCCCCAGGATATTGATGGTGGGGCATTCAATGATGGTAATGTCGTTGAATGTGAAGCGGTGGTGGTTAGATACTCGCTTGTTGGAGATAGTCATTGCCTGGCACTTGTGTGGCGCGAATGTTACTTGTCACTTATCAGCCCAAGCCTGAATGTCATCCAGGTCTTGCTGCATTCGGGCATGGACTGCTTCATTATCTGAGTTATACTAAACTTGTATGAAGTTATGCTAAACTTGTATCAAACCTTGGTAAGATCACACTTGGATTATTGTGTACAATTCTGGTCACCATATTATAAAAAGGATATAGAGACACTGGAGAGCGTGCAAGAAAGATTTACAAGGATGATACCAGAAATGCAAGGTTATACCTATCAGGAAAGGATGAACAGGCTGGGCCTCTTTTCCTTTGAAAAGAGAAGGCTGAGGGGTGACCTAATAGAGGTCTTTAAAATTATGAAAGGTTTTGATAGAGTAGACTCAGAGAGAGTGTTTCCACTTCTGGTGAAGAGCAAAACTAGAGGCCATCAATATAAGATAGTTATGTGGTGAGTTGTGGAACTCGCTACCATAAGCAGTGGTTGAAGCGAATAGTATAGATGCATTTAAGAGGAGGCTAGATAAGCATATGAGGGAGAAGGGAATCGAGGGTTATGCTGATAGATTTAGATGAGGAAAGACGGGAGGAGGCTCGAGTGGAGTATAAACGCCAGCATGGACTGGTTGGGCCGAATGGCCTGTTTCTATGCCGTATATCCTATGTAAAATGAACACAATGGGTCAAACCACCAGGTCACTTGAGTTCAATCCCCAGAGGTTATGCTAAAGCTGTGGAGATGCCATACCTGAACTATTCACTATTGTGCTGGTCATCACAAGACAAAAGTCCATCCACATCCTGAAGATGGCCCAGAGGAGACCCATGAAATTGATCCCAGATGAAAGAACTTTGAAGGACAACAAAATAATCTGGGGCTCTTCAGTCTCAAAACAGAGCTGTTTCTGTAGTGGCTTTATAGAAGTACATAAGGTATTTACCAGGACAGAAAAAGTTAACTGAGAAGTCTACATGCAGATAATCCAGGCCAATAGGAGAACAGGACGGTATTGAAGCTGAAGTAAGATAGGGATCAGCAAGTAATTATTTACACAGAGGAAAGTCATCAGCTCGAACAAGTTGCCAAGAAGGGCAGAACACTGCATGTGGCCAGGACACAGCACTAATCTGTAAAATAGCTAAATTGGGAGATTGTAAGGTAGAAAGATCAAAATAAATTGGCTAAAGGGCTCTCTTCATCTGAACCACACTTGAGATCTTGCAAACATTCACAATCTCCATTTTGCCATCATGTTTGGCTCATCATTTGGTTTTTGGATAATGCCTGCATATCCTCTCTTAGGCAGTCCCTCGGAACCGAGGATGACTTGCTTCGCCACTGAAAATGAGTTCTCAGGTGACCGATGAGTCCAATGCGGGAGCTACAGTCTCTGTCACAGGTGGGGCAGACAATTGTTGTAGGGGTGGGTGGGTGGGGTGCTGGGGTTGACGTGCGCTCCTTCCGCTGTTTGCGCTTGGCTTCCACTTGCTCCCAGCAAAGAGACTCGAGGTGTTCAGCGCCTTCCCGGATGCTTCTCCTCCACTTTGTGCGGTCTTGAGCCAGGGATTCCCAGGTGATTCCACTGAAAATGTGCTCTGATTCAAAATGAAATGTGCAGTTACCTTAGAGTCATAGAGTCATTATGGCACAGAAGGAGGTTATTCGGCCCATCGAGTCCATGCCGACTCTCTGTAGAGCAATCCAGTCAGTCCCATTCCCCCGCTCTATCTCCTTAGCCCTGCAAGTTTATTTCCCTCAAGTGCCTATCCAATTTCCTTTTGAAATCACTGATCGTCTCTGCTTCCACCACCCTTGTTGGCAGCGAGTTCCAGGTCATTACCACTCGCTGCATAAAAAAGTTCTTCCTCTTCAGGGAGAAAGGATAGAAGGTTATGCTGAAAGGGTTAGATGAAGAGGGGTGGGAGAGGTTCGTGTGAAGCGTGGACCAGTTGGGCCAAATGCCCTGATTCTGTGCTGTGCATTCTATGTAATTGCTATTGCTGAGGGAACTTTATAGACTGGCACCTGCTTGTAAATCTCCAGCATCAGGTTGGGTAAACAGAGAGGGTTGATGAGGACAATGCGTTGATGTGGTATACATGGACTTTGATAAAGTGCCATCTAATAGGCTTGCCAGCAAAGTTGAAGCCCATGGAATAAAAGGGACAATGGCAACATGGATACGAAATTGGCTAAGTGACAGGAAACAGAAAGTAGTGGTGAACGGTTGTTTTTTTGGACTGGAGGAAGGTATACAGTGGAGTGCCCCAGGCTTTGGTACTAGGACCACTGCTTTTCTTGGTATATATTAATGACTTGGACTTGGGTGTACAGGGCACTATTTCAAAATTTGCAGATGACACAAAACTTGGAAGTTTAGTGAAGAGTGAGGAGGATAGTGGTAGACTTCAAGAGGACACAGACAGCTGGTGGAATGGGCGGACACGTGGCAGATGAAGTTTAACGCACAAAAGTGCGAAGTGATACATTTTGGTAGGAAGAACGAGGAGCGGCAATATAAACTAAACGGTACAATTCTAAAGGGGCTGCAGGAACAGAGAGACCTGGGGGTATATGTGCACAAATCGTTGAAGGTGGCAGGACAGGTTGAGAAAGTGGTTAAGAAAGCATACAGGATCCTGGGCTTTATAAATGGAGGCATAGGACTCGAATTTCCCTGGGCCGTGGAGGTGGGAATGGAGGGCTGTGGGGTGTTAAAATTGCAGAATCGGGGAGCATGAACCCTTCCCGCCCCCAACCCACCTCCATGCCCGTTTCCCAGGATGTGGATACCCGACCTGTGCTGGGACCCGCCTCCCTGAGGCGGGAAGGGGATTAGTGCCAATTAACTGCCTAATAACAGGTAGTTAACAGGCAGTTTTTAGTCTAATCCCTATTTTTAGCCCTGAAGTGTGGGCTTCCCGACGGCTCCAAACCACGCCAAGTTAGCGAGGCGGACCGTCGGGCTGAAGGGCTTGGAGGGTTTGAGATGTCTGGTGTTCAGGTGAGTGATGGGTGCATGAGTGCAGAGGTAAGTGTGTTTGGTGTGTTTAAAGTGTTTAAAGAAGTTTTACTTACCTTTACTTACTAATGCAGGCTTCCTTCCTTCAGGTCTCGGGAGTCCCTCATCTCACCGGCACAGAAAGCAGAATGGTCGCGAGCTGTCAAAAGTTGCAGCGTTCAGCTTTCTGTTCTGGAGAGATCTCTAAATTAGCCTGAGAGGAAGGAATTAACTTAGAGTACAGATTGTCAGTGTTTGACAGCTTCAAACAGCTGTCAAACGCTGATATTTCATCTGTCAAAAGCTCTTGACAGATGAAATGTCAATCTGTGACGTCACCTGTTGCCGGGTGGCCCTTAATTGGCCTGCTGAGCCCGCTGGGCGGGCTCAACAAGGTCAATCAAGGGAAAATCGAGTGGGTTGGCCACACCTCGAGGGAGGTGGGACTACAACCCCAAAAGTGGGAGTCCCGCCTCCTACTCGCCTCCATTGATAAAATTAGCCCATAGAGTACAAAAGCAAGGAAGTTATAATGAACTTTTATAAGACACTGGTTTGGCCACAACTGGAGTATTGTGTCCAATTCTGGGCACCGCACTTTAGGAAGGATGTGAAGGCTTTAGAGAGACTGCAGAAATAATTTACAAGAATGGTTCCAAGGATGAGGGACTTGTTATGTGGATAGACTGGAGAGGCTGGGGTTGTTGTCCTCAGAGCAGAGAAGATTGAGAGGAGATTTGATAGAGGTGTTCAAAATCATGAAGGGTCTGGACAGAGTAGAGAGAAACTGTTCCCATTGGCGGAAGGGTTGAGAACCAGAGGACACAGATTTAAGGTGATTGTCAGAAGATCCAAAGACAACATGAGGAAAAAAAATTTACGCAGCGAGTGGTGAGGATCTGGAATGCACTGTCTGAAAGGGTGCTGGAGGCAGATTCAATTGTGGCTTTCAAAAGGGAATTGGATAAGTACCTGAAGGAAAAAACATTGCAGGACTATGAGGAAAGGGCGGGGGAGTAGGACTAGCAGAAGTGCTCCAGCAGAGAGCCGGCATGGGCACGACGAGCTAAATGACCTCCTACTGTGCTGTAACCATTCTATGATTCTATGATTTACTGTGATTTCTTTCCCTGGCAGCAAACGTGGCTGGATTTGAGGTTTGGATCGACACAAACCCCTCAGCTGTGGAATTTGGAGACTCTCTGGAGGTGATCTGCCGTACAACATGTGCACAGCCAATATTGACTGTGGAATATAAACCAGGGATACATCCGAACAGAACACGTGGTATTAACTGGTCCACAGACTATTTCACGAGTGTCCAGGAATGGGATTTTGCAGCACCTTGCAATGTAATCTGTAAATCAGCACCTTGCAGTGTAATCTGTAAATCTGACAGTTATCAGCCGAAGGAGGCGAAAAAGGTGGTCACAGTATACAGTAAGTGAAAACTCTTGTTCTAACATACTTGATTACCTGGCATCAAAGGAAGGTGGAGACGGGGTAAACTCTTTAAGGATGTCCAGAATGTTTCTGATTTAGGGTAGCCTGGTGCTGGTGAGATACTGAACTGTGGTGCAGAGTGGTATGAAGTGGGTTTACACTCACACACAGTTTGATCCTAATCTCAGCTGGGTTAATGGACAGTCATCGAATGAAGGTGAGGCTAGTAAACCAGGTCTAAGACTTAACAGAAGGAAGTTCATATCCTACCATTCCATGGTGTATCATTAGAATCTTTAAGTAAATGTATTGAAACCCTTTGGAAACCCAAGTTTCTGAACAGTGTTTGAAGAAGAAGCATTTTTACTTTTTCCATCATTTGTACAACCTCTATGTACAAATATGAAGTGCCTTCATCTCTTGGGGAGAAGTCACCTCGGGATGTTGTTGCTTTCACAGAATATCAGTCGATCTGTCCCCAGCTCTGCCTCAGTTTGGGTGGACATTTAGTGGTTTTTCCTCCATTGGGAGCAACAGTACTGTTCACTCGTATAGTAAGGGAAGCTCTGTCAGTGAATTGTTTCTGGATGTGAATCACATATTGAATTGCAGGGGAGAGTGGTATGATTATTCAGACACATTATTTCAGTGAATTCTGTTAACTGTGATCCTCCTTTAACAGATCGAGATTTAACCATTACTTCGCCCCCTGACGTGCTGGAAGTTAACAAAACATATACTCTGGAGTGCACTGGTCCCAGGGTCTATCCAAACAATAAGCTCATACTCACATGGCTGAGAGGGAGCGAGATTGTTCAGAACGTTTCCACAGAAGAACCAGGTTTCCCGGATGAAGATCAAAGATTGAGGAATGTTTTCAATTTCACTGCAAGTATGTCAGATGATGGACAGGAGTATACCTGCTTGGCAGAAGTGGACTTGGGCTCCAACATCACAAAACCAATCACAAACTCCTCGGTGACTCTGCAAACTTACTGTAAGTTCCGCTTGAGTAGTAATGGGTTGGTTTTCCTCTTTTAGAGAATGGGTTAAAACCTCATGAACCTGAGTGAGGGAAACAAGCAGTGGGTGTAGAAAATAAATAGGAACAGTCTACTGGAAACAACACAGGAGAGGTATCAGGATGGGGAGGGGGGATATTGGCAAACTGCAATAATCCATCAGCACAATGTGCAGTGATGGAAAGGCCAATGCAATCTCAGGATCGGTAGCTGGAGGGACAGAGCACCAGTCCCTGGAAATGTTAGGCAGCTTTTACAAAGCACTAGTCCACTCCACCTCGAGTAGTGTGTACAGTGCTGGACACGGGACCACAGGGGGACATCCTGGCCTGTGGGGAGCACACAGGACAACTCAGGTGATGAATGGGATTGGGTATTGAGCAATGGGCACTGGGGATATTTACACCAAAGGGTTTAGGGCCTAGAATTTCAGTGGTGTTAGCGCCCACTTAGCGCCTGAAGAGGGCGTTAGCGCCGGCGCTGTTGGTAGCCCGGAATTCACTGTAGCGCAAATGGTGGCGTTAGCCGGTAGCGCTGCGCCGGCTCCGATGACGTCATCGGTGTGCGCAGCGCCCCGGTTCCAACGCGATGCCGGCCCAACGCCCAAATTCACTTGCCGCCGCATCACCCGTAGCGGGCGCAAGCAGCGTTTGTAAAACGGGGCCTTGCAGCTCCGAGAGGCCGGGGCGTAAAGGTGGAGGTGTGGCCGGCCGCTTTCCCGGCGGCCGCTTGGCCGCTCCTTCCTCCCCGGACTCCCACACCACCCCCCCGCGGCATTGGTCTCTGACCCCCGCGAGCCCGGCACTTCTCCGTGCTGCCGGGCTCATTTGCCGGGGGAATCCAGCGGCGATCTCACGGCTGCAGGCAGCTCCTCCTTAAGAGAAGGAGGAGGCCTGCAGTACCCCAGCCTGCCGCACCACATCGGGTGGCGCAGCGGCAGCTGGACGCATGAAATTGACTTTCAGCGCCCCAAGCGAGGCGGCCAAACCCTGCAATAGCGCCCGCCTCCGTCTTGGGGCGCTGCAACTGAATTTCAGGCGGGCGCTACGGGAATCCGGGCGAGCACTAAATTTCGGGCGCTAAAGACCTGGCGCGGCGATAGTGAAATTCTAGGCTTGGACTTTCAAGGGAACAGATAAATTCGATCCCAGAGCAATGTTTAGTATTAACACAAGTTCTTGGAAATGGCAACATGGACTCAAACGTAGACAGGAAAAGGTCAATGCATGTCGCACGGGCGGAGTGTTTTGTCTCAAATGAGCTGTAACGGTGCCAGGCAGAGGCTTCCCAACAGGAATGGAAATCTGTGGGAGAGTCATACTGGACTCGCTCGCACACCTCCTCGTGGTCAATAGAGACTGAGATCGACAACAACAATGGCCAGTAATTTCCCCGTACCTGCTCCCACTCTGCCACCATGACTTTGCCGAAATTCGGCGTAAATGGACTTACTGCCTCATTCCGCTGAAGTTACGCAGCTGGGAGAAACTCTGAGAAAGTTACTGGCCAATAACAACTTTCATTTATATATAAAAATGTCCCAAGGTGCTTCACGGAGTAGTAATAAAATACGATGCATGGCGAGTCAAAGCAGGAGATATTAGGAGGTGAGGGAGCGTTTTAAGGAGAGTCATAAAGGATGAGAGTGAGGTGGAGAGGCAGAGGGATTTAGGAAGGGAATTCCTAGGCATGGGGCCTACATGAGAAACACTGGGGACTTAAGCTCGCGCTGCAACACGGAACTCACAGCCGGGAGCGGCGAGAGGTTTGTGGGAATGAGAATCCCTGAGTTCAGCCTGGAGTGCAGGGAGTGTTTGGGGGGAAACATACTGAATAAGGAAACTGTGCCTTGGTCTCAAGTGCTCAAAACTCATGAGAGTCGGTGATATAACATTTGATGCAATATCTGAGTGGGTGCACAATTTCTTTCGGATGGGGATCGAGAGGCAACTTTGGGGGGATGGCCTCAGGGCATGGAGGTTTAAAAATGCTGCTTTCTGAATGCAGTGAGAGACTTTTTAATATCGACCTTTACTGTGCATTGCCACCCAGTGGATCTGTAATGGGGCTGTATGCTGACACACGGCTGACTTCATAGAAAGAAATACAGTTGCACTGCTGGGTTTGGCACTAGCATTACATGACAGGTCTTCATGCCTTTCCCAACACAGCTGATTCCTGCCCTCATCCAGTCATCAAACGGTCTTGAGCCTAGAAATTTGATTGCACTCTCGGCCCGTTTTATAGGAACAGAGTGCGCAGTGGCTGAGAACGCAGGGAGCGCAGGAGAGAGGGCGCGCAAGGTGGAGGGAGCACAGGTGGCAGGGTACTCGGGGCAAGATGCGCGGGAGGCAGGGAACGCAAGGGGCAGGGAGAGCAGTGGGCAGGGAGTGCAGGGGTCAGGGAGCGCAGGGGACAATGCACTCGGGGCAAGACGTGCAGGGGGCAGGGAACACACGGGTCATGGCGTGCGGGGTCAGGGAGCGCAGCGGGCAGAGGTCAGGCGCGCAGGAGTCAGGGTATGAAGGGGTCATGGCGCGCAGGGTCAGGGGGCACAGTGGGCAGGGCGGGAGGGGTCAGGGCACTCAGGGAAGCAGGGCGTGTAGGGGGCAGGGTGCGCAGGGGCCAGAGAGTGCAGGGGTCAGGAAGAGCACTGCTCACACCTGGTAACTTGGTCCCAGGCAGCATGTTAAATTTGTGCTGGGACCTCATTAAAATGAGTCAGAGGTGGAGCTAGTGCCTCCCATACTATTCAGTGGCTGCACGACCTTTGCGGGGTGGACCGGTGGGCGGAATTTGGACGTCTCTGACACCACTTAATGGCAGCCAGCACCTCGTAAAGGGGCGGTGCACTCTAGCTGTAAGTGCTAGGCAGCTTGTACACTAGCACTAGCCCACTCCACCTCAGGTACACTACACTATAGGACAGAGTATAAATCAAGAAATAATGGGGGTTGTAAGAAAGGTACTGAAATAATCATGGGCGATCTTAATCTTCATATAAATTGGACAAATCAAATTGGCAAATGCAGCCTTGAGGACGAGTTCATAGAATGTATTCGGGACAGTTTCTTAGAACAATACGTTGTGGAACCGACCAGGGAGCAGGCAATTTTAGATCTGGTAATGAAACAGGATTAATTAATGATCTTGTAGTAAAGGATCCTCTAGGGAAGAGTGATCATAACATGATGGAATTCCACATTCAGTTTGAAGGTAAGAAACGTGGGTCTGAAACTAGAGTATAAACTTAAATAAATGCAATTACAAAGTTATGAGGAGAGAGTTGGCTAAAGTGGACTGGGAAAATAGATTAGAAGGTAAGACGGAAGAAAAGTAGTGGCAGACATTTAAAGAGATATTTCATGACTCTCAACAAAGATATATTTCATTGAGAAAGAAAGACTCGAAGAGAAGGATGAACCATCCGTGGCTAACCAAGGAAGCTAAGGATGGTATCAAATTGAAAGAAAAGGCATGCAATGTTGCAAAGATTAGTGGCAGGCCAGAAGATTGGGAAAATCTTAGAAACCAGCAAAGGATGACTAAAAAAATAATGAAGAGGGAGAAAATAGCTTATGAGAGTAAACTAGCAAGAAATATAAAAACTGACAGTAAGAGCTTCTACAAGTATATAAAAAGGAAGAGAGTAGCTAAAGTAAACGTTGGTCCCTTAGAAGACGAGACTGGGGAAATAATCATGGGAAACAAGGAAATAGCAGAGATATTGAACAAATATTTTGTATCTGTCTTCACAGTAGAGGACACTAAAAACATCCCAGTAATAGTAGAAAATCAAGGGGCAAAAGGGAGGGAGGAACTTAAAACCAACACTATCACTAGAGAAAAAGCACTAGGCAAACTAATGGGTCTAAAGGCTAACAAGTCCCCATGACCTGATAACCTGCATCCTAGGGTCTTAAAAGAAGTGGCGACAGAGATAGTGGATGCATTGGTTGTAATCTTCCAAAATTGCCTTGACTCTGGAAAAGTCCCAGCGGATTGGAAAACCACAAATGTAACGCCCTTATTCAAAAAAGGAGGGAGACAGAAAGCAGGAAACTATAGGCCATTTAGCCTAACATCTGTCATTGGCAAAATGCCCGAATCCATTATTAAGGAAGTAATAGCATGGCATTTTGAAAATCATAATACAATCAAACAGTGTCAACATGGTTTTATGAAAGGGAAATTGTGTTTGACAAATCTATTAGAGTTGTTTGAGGAGGTAACGAGCAGGGTGGATAAAGGGAAACCAGTAGATGTAGTGTATTTGGATTTCCAAAAGTCATTCAACAAGGTGCCACATAAAAGGTTACTGCATAAGATAAGAGCTCATGGTGTTGGGGGTAATGGCCCAGAAATTCCGTTCACAGGCCTCCCACGGGCGGAGGGCTGCGATCTGGAAAAATCTGCGCCTGGACCGGAGGGCTCCTGGGAGGCGCAGAGTTCCGATGCTGGGCCTCTCCAAACTGCCGGTGCGCAGGGCACACGTATCCCAGAGGCGCAGGCGGTTTGCAGCATCCCTGGGATCATGTTGGCCACGGGGAGCCAATCAGAGAAGGGAATCTCCATTCATACATTTGACAGGAAGACCTGTCAAATATATAAATAGAGATCACTCCCAAAAACATAGTAAAACTTTAAATAATTTTTTTTTAAATCACATTTTTAAAATGACTTTAAATTACATAAATTAAGTATTTTAAACAAAAATTTTATTTTTTGAAAAAAAAATTCAAGTTTTTAACGGGTTTTTAGTGGGTTCCCCTGGGCAAATTAGGCTTTTGGGACTGAAACTCACCTCTGTTGACGTCACTTATCCAGCTTCATGTGAGGGCTGCTTGCTGCCTTGGCTCATTCCACTGGTTTTTGGTCGATGCTGCACCACCTCCAAACTTTTATCTCCTTGAAGAATGGCCAGCTCCAAGGCAAGGGCCTCCCCGAGGTTCTCGGATGAGGCGTTGGGTATCCTGGTTGAGGGGGCGAGGGCTAGCAGGGAGGTGCTCTTCCCCTCATCTGGGAGGAAGAGGCCTCTCAAAGAAACCAAGGCTGTGTGGGTCCAGATGGCAAGGGATATAACCTCCAGATCTGTGTGCAGATTGGGTGATTGTTTCTGATTATTGATGAAATGCCATCCCTGTGTGAATGTATTAAAATTAGGTGATGGCAAACTGTTGGCATGATGGCATCTGTTATTTCGGCTTAGGCAGCTCCACATTGCGGGCTCCGCGACACTTGCGCGGTCAGGTTGGTGGTCAGAGTGAAAGGAGGCCAGAGAGTCATGTCCATTGTCTATCATATGTTAAGAAGGAGCCAAGCACATGTGCCACAATGGGCACCCTATGCAAATCTGGCCAGGATTAGTGCATCCCTTGCATCATGGCCAGCAATGTGCTCGCGTGCTGCCAATGCTGCTGGCAGATACGTCTGTTGGGGACGCGCTCAGTCCAAGTGGGGAGAGGGTTTTCCAAGGAGGTCCCACAGTTGAGAGATAGAAGCTGCAGCATCTCTGATGGTAGGCCTGCTTAAAGTGCTGAAAGACCTGTGCAACAAAAGTTCTGCCACCTGCAATTGATCCCTGTTGGAAGCTCCATTTTAATGGTGGAGCTGCAGCTGTGAGGAGGCCACCCACTGGTCAACCAGCCAGGATTAGCTGGCGTGGTTTAGGAGGGCCGTGCAACACGCTGAAAATGTGGTAAAATAATAAAGGCCTGGCAAAATAGGATTACAGAGACCCTTAACCACTATTTAAGGGTCTTAACTACCTTTCCCGACTGATAGAGGCGGGACCGAATCGCACCCATGAAACCCACCTCCAGCAAAATTGCGCCCTCACATTTTGTGATTTTTCCAACTGTCCCGCCTCCAAACCCGCCTCCTCGGGGCTGGGAAAATCGCTCCCAAAGGGCTGGATGTTCTGAATGGGAAGCTTTTGGAGGCGGGACTGCTGCTTGCCAGGTTTCAGTCACACCTCCATCAGCTTCTGGCCAACCAGTGGAAATTTACCCTGATTGACCTTGATAAGCCCACCCGGCTGGCTCAGCAGGCCAAATGGGGGGAAGTCAGTGACAGAGCACGTCAACGTATGACGTGTCATCTGTCAAGAACTTTTGAAAGAAGAAATGTCGTTTGACAGCTCTGTGAAGCTGTCAACCACTGACATTCTGTGTAGTTTGATGAGGCCATGTGTTCAGGACTCATCAAACCTTTCTACTTTGCAGAAATCAGCTGGCTGGCTGTTGTATCGGAGGATGCAACAGCCAGTCTATGATCTCTACAATGGAGATGTCAGGGACTCCGGCTCCACAGAGGCTGAAGGCTGCAGGTAGAAACAAAGGTAAGTTAACATTTTCTAACACTTTACACTCACCTCACATACTTACCACTCCACACTTACACCCATCACTCACCTCTACATCGGACTTTCAGACCCCTCCTACTCCCGCAGACCTCCTACTCACCTCCTTCCCCCAGGTTGGGAAGCCCGCACTTCAGGATGAAAAATGGGGATAATCCTATTTTCTGCCTGTTAACTACCCAACATCGAGCCCATAGAGTAAGGAAACTGTGCCTTGGTCTCAAGTGCTCAAAACTCATGAGAGTCGGTGGTATAACATTTGATGCAATATCTGAGTGGGTGCACAATTTCTTTCGGGTGGGGATCCAGCAGCAACTTTGGATGAATGGCCTCAGGGCATGGAGGTTTAAAAAGGCTGCTTTCTGAATGCAGTGAGAGACTTTTTAATATCAACCATTACAGTGCATTGCCACTCAGTCGATCTGTAATGGTCCACAGAGCAGCAGTGATACACGCCCTGCTGTATGCCTCAGAGACATGGACCATGTACAGCAGGCACCTCAAAGCACTGGAGAGGTACCACCAACGCTGCCTCCGTAAGATCCTGCAAATCCATTGGCAGAATAGGCACACCAACGTCAGTGTTCTCGCTCAGGCCAACATCCCCAGCATCGAAGCTTTGACCACGCTCGATCAGCTCCAATGGACGGGTCACATTGTCCGCATGCCCGATACAAGACTCCCAAAACAAGCGCTCTACTCAGAGCTCCGACACGTCAAGAGAGCCCCAGGTGGGCAGAGGAAATGCTTCAAGGACACCCTCAAAGCCTCCTTGAAAAAGTTTAACATCCCCACCGACACCTGGGAATTCCTGGCCCAACACCGCACAAAGTGGAGGAGAAGCATCCGGGAAGGTGCCGAACACCTCGAGTCTCTTCGCCGGGAGCAAGCGGAAGCCAAGCGCAGGCAGCGCAAGTCAACCCAAGCACCCCACCCACCTGCCCCTTCAACCACCATCTGCCCCACTTGTGACAGAGACTGTAGATCCCGCATTGGACTCATCAGTCACCTGAGAACTTATTTTTAATGTGGAAGCAAGTCATCCTCGGTTCCGAGGGGCTGCCTAAGAAGAAGAAGAAGAGACGAGAGAATGGGGCTGCATGCTTACACACGGCTGACTTCATAGAAAGAAATACAGTTGCACTGCTGGGTTTGGCACTAGCATTACATGACAGGTCTTCATGCCTTTCCCAACACAGCTGACTCCTGCCCTCACCCAGTCATCAAACGGTCTTGAGCCTAGAAATTTGATTGCACTCTCGGCCCGTTTTCAGGAGCAGAGTGCGAGGTGGGCAAGGCATACAGGGAGAAAGACGCACAGGGGGCAGGGAGAACAGGGGATAGGGCGAGCAGGGGACACGACACGCAGGTTTAAAAATGGTGCAGCACCAGCAAAACCACCTTCTCAGCAGTCAGAATAAAGTTTTCACAGTCAGTAAACAGGCCAGAAAATGCTCAAATGTTAATCAGCCTCAACTAACCTGTAAGTACTGGATGAGCCCTTTAAATAGCACTGCTGAAGGGTCCTTCCTGCCCGTTAGTGCCACGAGTTGCTGGGCGAGTTTATCATGTGGCAAATCTGGCACTGGGGCAGCCCAATATCACAAAAGGGTGCAACAAGCATAAGGCCCTAATCTGAATAATTTATTCAGCAACAACTTACATTTATATAGCGCATTTAACGTAGCAAAACATCCCAAGCTGCTTAACATTCATTGTTTTAAATAGTTCTGGCCTGTGCCCTGGGCGACTAAGGAGCAGCCTGATCCAATCTGGTGGGCTGCGCACTTCCGGCACCATATTGGATGCTTAGGCAGCTGTTTAATACATTTGAATTTCTAGGCCTTGGTTTCTGTACCAACAGAGGAATGTGTCCCACATTGACACGGCTGGGATTGGGAACTCACTGGCAATGAGGTTGAACTTGTGTCCCACAATGCTGTGCTGCTGCTCCAAACACCTTCCTACTCTCATATTTTTTAACATTTCTTTTCCAGATAAACCACAAGACACAACCATGTCAGTAAATAACAAAACCGTGTCAGTGTTTCCAGTAAACGTCAGTAAAGGTGCTGCGGTTACAATGACCTGCGACTCCAGTGCAAACCCCCCGGCTACATTAGAGTGGGAAGACCCCAGTAACGGCAGCAACGTTGAGATTGGCCCTCCTGGAGTCCTCCGTATTCCCCAAGTGACATCAGAACATCAAGGAATTTATAAATGTCGAGCTACCAATAAATATGGAACTGATGAGAAGGAAGTGGACCTCAGGGTCACAGGTCAGTTTGTAATCTTGGTCACAATTCATATAAAAGGAAAAAAAATTAACCCTTTGAGGACTGAAGCAGCATTTCTGTTACCCCCAATAAATCCTGATTGCTTTGTCGGTTTACTTAATTCTGTTACTTATTTATTTTACCCGAGTTTTGTTCTCTTCCCCTTTCTTTAAGACTCCTGTTCCACTCCACACTTGCTGGCGAAGGGACAAATGGGCAAACTACTGCCTGCCTGTAACAAACCTGGCATCTTGATGTCGGTGCCAGGTGGTCCGTCCGGTTTCTGTCACCAAAGACCATCCTTCTCCATTCTCTAAGTGGTGCTGCATCAGCTATTCAGAAAGCCGATAGAGTGAATAAGAAATCACATAGAGATTTGTCAAAAGCACCACCCAGAACTTTGCTTTTTTAGCCAACAGAGTACAGGGAGATTTACTCTGCATTTATCCTGTGCTGTATTTGACCTGGGAGTGCTTGATGGTGACACTGGGTTTTAAAATAGAAGCATGTTTTATTCTGAGCTCTGACATCTGGAGAGCACCAGAAAGAGAGATCTGAAGAATACTTGAGTGTTGTGTTATTCAATTTCATGTTTTAATTTTTTATTCTAATAAACTTTACAAATGCTCCAATAGAAGCACAGGCATCTAAAGCACAAGAAGACTGGATTGAAGGGAAATCACAGACTTTAACATGTCATGCAGAAGGGAACCCAGCTCCCCAGGTGTCCTGGAGCAAAGATGGAAAGATACTCAGCAGAGAGATACTCCACATCCCATCAGTCCAGCTGAGACATGGTGGTCAGTACATGTGCACGGCCATCAATGAGTATGGGTCCAGAAACGCCTCTCTGAGTGCAGTCATTTTATGTGAGTAACAGATTTTACAGGAAGTCTTTGAACAAGTTCTTTTATTCTGAGGGCTGTGAATAGTGTGTCTGTTCTTAAGCAATCAGATCCAGTGACTGGCTGTTATGTTGAATTTATATTGACACAAAGACACTGCATTTCACTCAGGCTACATAAAATAAGAGATGACTGGGAGTAAATTCCAGGCAGTTGCACTCTCTGAACTTCAATCCAACTGTAGGGAGGACAGCTGTTCTGGACGGGCTGTTGGAAGATGGATGAGAAGACAATACGTGGTGACGTTCAGGCATCCAGCTAATCAAAGCACTGATGTGGTGCTGTGTCACTGATCCCGTGGGCGTGCCTGCCTATTTACATTGGTTATTTTCTCTTTTCCAGGTAAACCACGAAACACAACCATAACCATGTCAGTAAATAACAAACCCGTGTCAGTGTTTCCAGTAACCGTCAGTAAAGGTGATGCGGTTACAATGACCTGCGACTCCAGTGCAAACCCCCCGGCTACATTAGAGTGGGAAGACCCCAGTAACGGCAGCAACGTTGAGATTGGCCCTCCTGGAGTCCTCCGTATTCCCCAAGTGACATCAGAACATCAAGGAATTTATAAATGTCGAGCTACCAATAAATATGGAACTGATGAGAAGGAAGTGGACCTCGGGGTCACAGGTCAGTTTGTAAACTTGGTCACAATTCATATAAAAGGAAAAATAATTAACCCTTTGAGGACTGAAGCAGCATTTCTGTTACCCCCAATAAATCCTGATTGCTTTGTCGGTTTACTTAATTCTGTTATTTATTTATTTTTACCCGACTTTGGTTCTCTTCCCCTTTCTTTAAGACTCCTGTTCCACTCCACACTTGCTGGCGAAGGGACAAATGGGCAAACTACTGCCTGCCTCTAACAATGCTGCTTTGTAACTGGCCTCTGGGACATTGGTACGAGTGGCCCAGAGTGACACTCCCTTCCACTTGTCTCTCTTTGTGTGGAAGCCCCTTACTCCTGCTCTGTGTTTGCCCAGACTGCCCGGGCAATAACTCGGCAGGAGGGGAGTTGCAGCTGTGAATCCACATGCTGCCAGTCCATGGTGCAGGGTGTTGGCAGCTCAGTGCGCTGCATCACACGGCTGGGTATCAATTCTAATAGTGAGAGGGGCAACCTCAGTGAAAAACAACAACAGGAGATGCTGCAAACACAGCAGGTCAGTCAGAATCTGTGGAGAGAACGGATGGTGCATGCTTTGGGCTGAAAAATGAAAGATGAACAAGAACTTTAATATAATTAGAAGCAAATTGGAGGGACAAACAAACAGAGAGGAAATATCAGTGAAATGGCCTGGAACCTGCTTTAGAGAAAAATAGGAAATTGTTAGATGACCTTTATATCAGAGAATGGGAAGATGCATTAAATGAATTAAATGTAATAGAGGGACAAGGAGTGTGTGAGTAGGTAAAGAGAGAAAATGGGAGAGATTAAAAAGATGGAACACCTGCTGATCAGGCCTGAGATTGAAACAGAAAAGCCTGGTAAAACACATGGGGGGTTGGTTGCGCCTCCCGTTAGCACCTTTAGAGGGCGCTAATGGGGCACAAAGCAACTAGCGCCCGGGCGCGGTGATGTTTGCGCCGCTCATGAAATTAACTACCCATTTTATGGCAGCGCTAAACACTACCGCCACGATCTCCTGCGCCAGCAGATTGTGACGTCAGTCGAGTGCGCAGCGCCCCGTTAGCACCCCGGACCGGGTATTGAGTGGCGCCCCCTGCCTTACCGCCTGCCGCTAGCAACGACAGGTTGAGGGGAGCGTTATGCTGTCAGAAAGGGACTAGGGGAGCGCTATTTAAAGGCGACCGCTACCTGCCTTTTTTGTCGGTGACAATTTTGCACCACACATTCTGAGAGAGAGAGGGAGAGACTTCTGGAGAGATTCAACACTGTGTGAAGGAGTTTTGAGTACTGAGCAGCACTTTGCAGGTTTATTTTGATTTGCCCTTTGTTGCTTCGCCAGCGCTCTGAGGTAGCGCCTCGCTCCTCGGCCTTTGCGCCATAAGACAGGTGTGAAGTGCCTGATTTAGCACTCCAATCACCTGCAGGGGCGATAAAAGCCAAGTTTGCTGTCGGAGGCGATAATTAGCGCCAGGCGCTAAACTTTGTGCACGGCCGATAATGGCGCCCCAAACGGGGCGATACTGAATTTTTCCCCCATGGATTTTGGAAATGAATCAGGAATTCTGTAATAAATATATTGCCCTGGGATTGCCAATCACTTGTGTAACTGTTTTTTTGAATGTTTTCATAGATGAAATATGGATACTACTTCTGGTGATCCTAGGAATCATATTCGCACTGACCATTGTTGCACTCATTGTTGTCTTGTGCAAGAAATCCAGTGCCCATAAAAGAGGACTATATAAAGTACACAAAGCAAAACCCAACAACAATCCACAGGTCCCCAATGGAAATGAACATCAGGAGACTCTCCCTTTAAAGAAACTTGATCCATGACCTGGTGGGATAATGACAATTACGAACAGGTTGAGCCAATAAAAATGATATTACATGTGGTGATTTTGGGGAGAAATCCCAAGGATCCTGTTGTTGAGATTGTTATTGAGGGAAGCCGCTGATTGCAGTGTTAAAGTCTTCTCGCAGCAATTAACGTACTAACTAAGGACAGCTCATTGCTGAGATTGCTCTGTATTTTTGGGCTGTTTTTCAATCACTGTGTTTAAAAGTTTATTTTGATTTCCACAAACACTGGATATTCACCTGAACTCTGGTATCTAGAGGGGTTCAGCACTGATAACCACAGAGCTCTGCGAAAACAACTTTCTTTCTCACTAACTGAAATGAAGGCTAGATGTAAGACTTGTTTATACTGTACAATAATCTATTTCTGTCATGACTGTTTGCTTCAATGGCATAAATATTGCTTTTACAATGTATATTTTACAAGCAGATGTGTTCTTGGTCCATCGTTGCTACTGTTTGCTGAACACATGCTGTGTATACTGTGACAGTTCATTAATGTAACATGCATAGTATAAGAATTGCAACAGAAATGGTTAAGTGCTACTTCTTGTGAAGGTGTGCGGGTGTTTTTTTGCCATCTTGCTGATATTTGGTAATAATATAACAACTGTTTATGACAATAAGTGTAGTTTATAACCTAGGGATTGCAGCACTAATAATCTAAAACAATTTGATTTTGCTGCTGTTTAAAGTCTTGCGGAGTTTGCTAACACACTGCGTTTTGTATATCCGAATGGTGACATTGGGAAAGGTAACTTTTGAACCTGAGTTGCTGCTTTAATAAATAATGTTAATACTGAATGCTTCATACCTAAACTGAACTTTCCTAATCTAAATAATCTAAATAATGCGTATATTCTGCTTTGCTTTCTGACAATACTGTCCGTGATTAGCTGATAATAATGTGTACAATACAAGTAAACTCCACTGAAATTACTCTGAAATAGATTCAAATTAATCTGACCAGTTCATGGAATAGACTGGATGAACTAAAAATAAGCGGCGGGCGGGTGGGGGGTAGCGGCGGGCGGACGGGCGGGGGGGAGGTTGCGGCGGGCGGAGGGTAGCGGTGGGTGGGGGGGGTAGCGGTGATGGGGGTAGCAGTTGCCACAGGGTAGGTAGCGGTGGCGATCGGAAGGGAATCGTTGTCCGGCACCAGCCTATGTTCTTTAATTGCTGGATCGGTAACAAGAATCCTGCTCCTCCTGGCTCCACATTGAAGTAAGCATATTTCAAACACTTGTCTTGTTGATTGTGGCCCAACGGGTGACTCCTTTAAGGATCGCCTGTTAGGCCGCATGTAGACCAGGTTTTCTTGAGTGCAGCCGGCTGCCTCGGGGCAGACCAATTTTGCAGTGGGGGTCACAAACAGGCATTAGGCCGCTTATTTGCTTAGGCACAGGTGCTAATGCCTGTTTCAAGTGTGGGCACTCTACGCCGATTTTCTGGCCTTTACCAATAAGATAGATGGCATATTTCCAGCTCATAATTAATGCGCACTTTCTGCCCGCCATATTGGAAGCTTAGCAAGGCAGTTTAGTGCCCGAAAAGTGGGCACTGGGCAGCCGAAGTTCTAGGCCTTCAAGTTTTATCTCTGCTTTTCTAAAGAGACCCAGTTGTGTCTGTTGTGTATGTAATATGTGTGCTACTTTGAACCTATGGACAGGACTGCACTACTTGTAGGGCGTAGTGATACGCAGTACCACTCCTGGCCATAGGGGTATAAATAGTACTGTGGGTACTGATCTCCCCTCAGTTCCCGCCTGTGGGCATGAAGTAAAGACCTACGTGTAGTCCCTACCTCCAACCAGTAAAGACCTGTTTTATTGTTACTGATTAAGTCTGAGTATTAATTACTTGAACAACTCACAGACTTAACACTGGCGACGAGTCAGGTTCTTACCCTGCGGCAGTTGAAGAGAGGTTTCAAACATCACCACCCCACTAGAAGCGACAGGCTTTAGGACTCTGAAGCCTCCATCAGCGACTGAGCACTGGAGTGCAGCAGCTATCCTGACAGCTTCCAGCGACTGACAGAAGTCTTTCTGCAGTTTCCTTGTTCAACCTAGGTGGTGGGGTAAGCCGTGCAGCGTTGGCTGCAAAGACAGGGCTGGGGAAGTTGGAGAAGATAAGGGCGATCGCAATCCCTGATAAGAGCCGCGGTGAAACGCTCGAGCGGGTGAGCCAGAGCCCGGGAGGGAGCGAGCAAGAGCCGCTTCGGTCGGGAGCCACTTCGCGATCCATCGATCGCATCCGCTGATAAGGGCAGCACTCGGGCGATCGCGGCGAAGATAAGGGCCGCACTCGGGGGCTGAAGGGAGACGGCGTCGGGGGACGGGTGAAGACCGCCAAGCGCGGGAAAACCGCCATTTTGTGGGCGGAGGACGACGGCAAGAGCGGGAAGCCGCCATCTTTGATAACAAGTAAAGAAAATAAAATCTGAGAAATTGCAAATCTACAATGCCTAAACACGGGAATATTAGCACCTTTGATAGTGACCTCGAAGATTGGGCCATATATGTTGAAAGAGTAAAAAATTATTGTAAGGCCAATAAAATTCGTGACCAAGATAAAGCTCTAACATTATTAAATTTAATGGGTGCGAAGACATACGGGCAATTGAAACACCTGTTATCACCAGATGAACCGGCGGATAAGACGTTCGATGAGATTGTTACTGTCCTGAAAGATCATCTAAACCCCACGCCGCTGATGCTAGCGGAACGATTTAAATTTTACGACAGAAGGCAGCTACAGCATGAAAGCAATGCTGAATATTTGCTGGAATTGCGTAAATTAGCGAAATATTGCCAGTATGGAACGGGACTGACAGATGCACTACGAGACAAATTTGTGTGTGGTTTATTTAAACAGGATACACAAAAGCGACTGCTCGAGGAGAATGAGCTGACGCTTGAGAAGGCGGTCACTATGGCAGCAGCACACGAAGCCGCAGCGAGAGGCACGGCAGTAATGCAGCTACGGTCACCGGAGCTCAGTGCACACAAATTGGGTGTGAGTTCTGGCAAATGTTATCGTTGTGGAAAGACAACGCATGATCAGAACCAGTGTTGGTTTAAAAACCAAGAATGTAGAACTTGTGGTAGGCTTGGACATATAGCTAGAGTATGCAGGTCAGGGAAGAAGACCAGCAACAAGAAGTCACCGCAAGGAAAATACGCAAAAGTACACAAGGTGGCCGAACAGGAGTCCGATTCAGACGCTAGCAGTAATGAACTGGCTGGCTTAAGCAGTATTGAACTGGCTAGCTTAAGGGTACTCAACGTTGGTAAGGGTGCAGACCTCCAGACAATTTGGGTTACTCTTCAGATAGAAGGAGTCCAAGTAAAAATGGAATTGGACACTGGATCGGCATTGTCGGTCATGAATAAGAAAGATTACAGAAGGTTATTCCAACATATTCCCCTACAGGATACGGAAATTATATTGACAACCTACACGGGGCAGAGAGTGTACCCCATCGGGACAATAAAGGTTGCAGTGGCCAACAAGGGCGAAGGAAGTCAAATAATGGACTTATATGTGCTACCGGAGGGAGGTCCACCACTACTAGGCCGGGAGTGGTTTAGAAACATAAATATGGACTGGCATTCGCTAAAAGCCATAAAGAGTGAGAACTCGGTGCAGATAATCAGCCCAGACTCTAGAACTGATGATGGTAAGACCAACCCATGTGCAAAAGACAAAGTTTCAGCACAGAATTCCACTGAGCAACAACAACATAGTTTAACAGAGAATTCTGAGTCTGTCAAGTCTACTGATATGCCCATTTCTGAGGGACACCGGGCTCGAACTCAACTCCATTTCAAACTACAACAGCAATTAGAACAAATGCTTCGCCGTTTTGAGCAAGAGTTGAATGCAATGAAAGAGTTCTTTGATATAGAGTTGGAGAATCTGGAAAGACAACAGAAGCAGCTGATGGAGAAAATGGAGCAGGAGCACACAAAACGTCTGATGTCAGAGGAGTTAACGGTCAGCCAACTCCTGCATATGCTGAAGGACAGGACTCTGAAATGGGAAAAACTTGAACACGAACTTCAATATTCAAACGAAAGGGGTTCGGAGCTCTCAAAGGTTATTGGAAGAGCTGAGGTGGCAACACAGACTGAGATGACTGCAACAGAGCAGCCCTTGGATGCCAAAAGTACGCTGACTCACGTCAACGTAGAACAACAGACCGCTGAAACAGCTGCTCCGGTAGAGGGATTGAATAGTCCGATCAATCAATCTCCAAAAGAAGTTGAAGTAGTAAAATCTCAAATGAGGTCATTAGTAAACGACTTGCTGAAAGCCCAGAAAAAGCTGGATGAAGAGGTACGCATGAAGAAGTCTCTTCAGGAAAGATGTCTGGACTTGGAACAAAAGCTGGCTAATGCCCAGCTGGGTATGGAGGAAATAGAAGACCCTCTCGCTGGCCTAGATCAGGACGACACCGAATATTACTATGTCCTGTCCTGCCCAACTTGTAACTTCGACTCCCACCATACAGAAATCATGGAGGAGCACCGAAAGTCTACGGAACATCGGGAGAAGGTGGCTCCACTACGGAAAAAGGAGGAAGAGAAGGAGGAACTGCGCATGCAGCTGGCAGCTGACAGTGGAGCCCAGAGAGTCTCCAAGAAGCAGAAAAGGAAAAGTCGAAACAGAAGATGACCCATCTGAACCATTATTACCTCTACCAGATCACACACGTGGTCCCTCCGAATGGAGCCAATTCAGTTCGGAAGTTCAAACTGTTAAATCCATGGAAGGACTATTGAATGAATCACTCCAGCAACGTGAACCGACTACACCACAGAGATTGAATCTGTGAACTGTTTTCCGCAGAGACTGAATCTGTGATCTGTTTTGACATGAAGTTATCTATGTATCTATGTTATTTTGTTATGTAAACCTGAAGTTATATATGTATATATGTTATTACGTTATGTTAAATGGGGAGATGACTGTAAAGCTAGGAAGGGAGGAATGTTGTGTATGTAATATGTGTGCTACTTTGAACCTATGGACAGGACTGCACTACTTGTAGGGCGTAGTGATACGCAGTACCACTCCTGGCCATAGGGGTATAAATAGTACTGTGGGTACTGATCTCCCCTCAGTTCCCGCCTGTGGGCATGAAGTAAAGACCTACGTGTAGTCCCTACCTCCAACCAGTAAAGACCTGTTTTATTGTTACTGATTAAGTCTGAGTATTAATTACTTGAACAACTCACAGACTTAACAGTGTCGAACTAGGAATTGGTGTAAAAAGCAAGAAAAGAGATTTATAGTCAATGGAATTCCAGTCTGCTGAAATGTTCTTGGCACTAAACCCCATCAGGATAAGGTACTTAGCGAATTTTGGAAATGACTTTGACTGCGTCACCATTATTGTCATGGTGATAGAATTTGGAAATGCCTGGCCAATTATATCTGTTTCCTGTCTGAAGACAATGGCTAGTGTGACAATAAGGCTTTGCCAGTGTAATCAAATCAATCAGTTTAATTTCTCTTACCATTAGCTCTTCAAAAACCTTTAACTCAGCCATATGGTCCTCGATTTGTATTCCCGCTTTGTGGCTTAAGTCCATCAGAGGCCTGAAAAAATAAGTAACTGTAATTATGGTTTTGTGTAAAGTTATAAAATAGGATTCCAACAACAATGAAAACAACAACAGCAATTTGCATTTATTAGCACCATCAACATAGAAAAACATTCCAGGCAGTTCACAGAAGCATAATTAGACAAAAAATAGATGCCAAGCCAAAGAAGGAAACATTAGGAGGGGTAACTAAAAGATTGGTCAAAGAGGAAGGTTTAAGGAGGTTCTTGAAGGAGGAGATGCAGAGAGGTTTAGGAAAGGAATTCCAGAATTTAGGGCTTAGACAGCTGAAAGCACGACCGCCAATGGTATGGTGGAGTAGGGGATGCACAAGAGGCCAGAGTTGAAGGAGCGCAGAGTTCTCGGAGAGTTGTAGGGCTGGAGGAGGTTACAGGGATAGAGTGGAGCAAGGCAATGAAGGAATTTAAACACGAGGATGAGAATTTTAAACTGGGGGTGTTGAGGGGCCAGGAGCACAGAGGTGATGGGTGGGCGGAACTTGGTGTGGGAGAGGATATAGCGGGAAAAATTGGGTTGGTTTGTGCCTCTAATGAGCACCCCTGGGGGCGCTAACGGAGCGTATATCCCCTAGTGCCTGGACGTGGCGCCACTAACGCCTCCCGTGAAATTAAGCGGGAGGTTAGCAGCGGCGGTAGCCGGTAGCGCCCCGCGCTGCTGCGCCACCGGCGATTACGTCATCGGCGTGCGCAGTGCCCCGCTCGCGCCCTGGCTGCAAACTTCCCTTGCGCCCCCTCACCTATTGGCGGACGATATGTCCGACAGGATCAGGGGGCGCTTTTGCAGTGACGGCGGTGCTACTTAAAGGGCAGGTGTCGGGTGGCCATTTTGTATTTTTGACGACTGCCAGCACCTCCCCTTTTGTCTTCGGGGCGCCGGTCGCGATCGCTCAGCCTGGCACTCCTCTTGAGTGCCGGGCTGTTTTCCCAGCACCCCGCTCCCCGGCAGTCCAGCAGGGCCCCGGTGCGCACAGCGCTAGGCCCCTTCCCTTTAATCAGGGGAGGGAGGCCTGCAATGACACGGCGCTACGTGCCGACACACACCTTCTGCTTGGGGCCCTACTACTGAATTGAAGGCGGAAGGGCGGTAACATTTTCAGGCCGCTAAAAGTAGCGCCCCGGCGACGTTAGCGCCCCAAAATGGGCGTCACCCAATTTTTCCACCATAGAGTTTTAGATGAGCTGAAGTTTGCAGTTAATGGAGATGGGGAGGCCAGCCAAGAGACCATTGGAATAGTCAAGTGTGGAGGTGACAAAGGCATAGATGAGGGTTTCAGCAGCAGATGAGCTGAGGCGGGGCGGAGACGGGTGATGTCATGGAGGTGGAAGCAGGCAGTGTTTGTGATGTTTTGTCTTATAATACTCCTGTGGAGCGCCTTGGGACATTTTACTACGTTAAAGGCGCTATATAAATACAAGTTGTTGTTGAGAGGATAATGGGTTGGAAGCTCAGCTTAAGATCAAATAGGGCAGCAAGATTGCGAGCTGTGTGGTTCAATCTGAGGCCATGGAAGTTGATGGAATTGGTAGCAAGGGTTTGTGATGGGGGCCAAAGACAATGGCCTAGAAATTCAGTGGCGCCCCATTTGGGGCGCCAGTCTCGGCAGGGTGCCGGAAGTACCACCCCGGAAGGAGTCGCGAACGCCCACCGGAAATTCGGTTTGAGCGCCCCAAACGGAAGCGCGGCGCTATTCGAGGCGCCCCGCATCCGTCTTGGGGTGCTGCAACTAAAGTTCGCAGCGCAACGTGCCGCAGCGCCACACGCTGCGGCACGGCGCGCTACGGTACTGCAGGCCTTCCTCCCCATCTTAAAGGGGAGGGGCCTGCTGCAGCGCGATCTGAGATCGCGAGTGCCGGCAAAAGAGCCCGGCACCGAGGAGAAGTGCCGGGCTCTTGGGAGGTAGCCGGCACAACGCAGGGGTGGGGGGGTGGGCTCAGGAGACCGGGGACGGCTGCGCGAACAGGTGCTGGCAGGCGGCCAGCAAAAAAATGGCCGCCCCGCACCTCAGCGCCTCTACCGCCGCAGGTAGGCCCCTCTGATGAACCGGTCGCAAATTGTGACCAGCGTTACAGTGGGGAACACTACCAAATTTTGCGATCGGGGCGGTAGCGGGGCGCTGCGCACACCGATGACGTCATCGGTGGTGGCGCAGCGCTACCGGCTAACGCCGCCATTAGCGCCCCGCTAAATTTCGCGGGGGGCGTGGCCAGTGGCGCTAAACCCACTAAGTGCCCTCTTTGGGCGCTAACTGGTGGCGCAGCCCACCGAATTTCTAGGCCAATGGCTTCTATCTTCCTATTACATAGGATTACACAGGATATACGGCACAGAAACAGGCCATTCTGCCCAACCAGTCCATACCGGCGTTTATGCTCCACACGAGACTCCTCCCATCTTTCCTCATCTAACTCTATCAGCATAACCCTCTATTCCCTTTTCCCTCAGATGCTTGTCTAGTCTCCCCTTAAATGCATCTATACTATTCGCCTCAACCACTCCCTGTGGTAGCGAGTTCCACATTCTCACCACTCTTTGGGTAAAGAAGTTTCTTCTGAATTCCCTATTTGATTTCTTGGTGACTATCTTATATTGATGGCCCCTAGTTTTGTTCTTCCCCACAAGTGGAAACATTCTCTCTGTATCCACTCTATCAAAATCTTTCATAATTTTAAAGACCTCTATTAGGTCACCCCTCGGCCTTCTTTTTTCAAGAGAAAAGAGACCCAGCCTGTTCATTCTTTCCTGATATGTATACCCTCGCATTTCTGGTATCATCCTTGTAAATCTTCGCTGCACCCTCTCAAGTGCCTCTATATCCTTTTTATAATATGGTGACCAGAACTGTACGCTGTACTCTAAGTGTGGTCTAACCAAGGTTCGATACAGCTTTTGCATAACTTCCCTACTTTTCAATTCTATCCCTCTAGAAATAAACCCTAGTGCTTGGTTTGCTTTTTTTATGGCCTTGCTAACCTGTGTTGCAAGTTTTAGTGATTTGTGTATTTGTACTCCGAGATCCCTTTGTTCCTCTACCCCACCTAGACTCGCACCCTCCAAGTGATAAGTGACCTCCCTATTCTTCCTACCAAAATGTAATACCTGTACCTCACATTTATCTGTGTTGAACTTCATTTGCCAATTATATGCCCATTTTGTAACTTAATTAATGTCCTCCTGTAACTTGTTGCAGTCCTCCTCAGAATTGACTATCACCCCAATTTGGTGTCATCCGCTAATTTAGAAATTGTGGGCAGGATTTTCATTGGGCTGTGGAGGCGGGTTTGGAGGCGTGTGGGGGGTTAAAATCCCAAAATCGGGGGGCACAAACCCATCCCGCCCCCAACCCGCCTCCATGCCAGTTTCAAAGGAGGCGGGTACCCGACCTGCACTGGGACCCGCCTCCCCGAGGTGGGAAGGGGATTAGTGCCAATTAACTGCCTATTAACAGGTAGTTAACAGGCAGTTTTTAGCCTAATCCCTATTTTCTTTGTTGAAGTGTGGGATTCCTGACGGCTCCAAACCACGCCAAGTTAGCGAGGCGGACCGTCAGGCTGAAGGGCTTGGAGGGTTCGAGATGTCCGGTGTTCAGGTGAGTGATGGGTGCAGAGGTAAGTGTGTTTGGTGTGTTTAAAGAAGTTTTACTTACCTTTACAGCCTTCCTTCTTTCAGGTCTCGGGAGTCCCTCATCTCACCGGCACAGAAAGCATCTGTCAAAAATTGCAGCATTCAGCTTTCTGTTCTGGGGAGATCTCTAAATCATCCTGAGGGGAAGGAATTAACTTAGAGTACAGATTGTCAGTGTTTGACAGCTTCAAACAGCTGTAAAACGCTGATATTTCATCTGTCAAAAGGTCTTGACAGATGAAATGTCAATCTGTGACGTCACCTGTTGCCGGGTGGCCCTTAATTGGCCCGCTGGGCGGGCTCAACAAGGTCAATCAAGTCAAAATCGCGTGGGTTGGCTACAACTCGATGGAGGCGGGACTGCAACCCCGAAAGTTGTAGTCCCGCCTCCTCAATGAAAATCCAGCCCTGTGTTTTTGATTCCAAAGTCTAAATCATTAATGTAAATTGTGAACAGCAGTGGTCCCAGCACTGATCCTTGTGGAACACCACTACCCACCTTCTGCCACTGTGAATAGCTACCCTTTACTCCTACTCTCTGCTTTCTGTCCTGAAGCCAGCCAGCTATCCATTCTGCTACTTGTCCCCTGAATCCGCATTCTCTGACCTTGTTCATCAGTCTATTATGGGGTACCTTATTGAAGGCCGTTTGAAAATCCAGATAAATTACACCTACTGCATTACCATTCCTGGGATGAGAGGGCTGTCCTATGAGGAGAGATTGTGTAGATTGGGCCTATACTCTCTGGAGTTCAGAAGAATGAGAGGTGATCTCATTGAAACATACAAGATTCTGAGGGGGATTGACAGGGTAGATTCTGAGAGGTTGTTTCCCCTGGCTGGAGAGTCCAGAACTAGGGGGCATAGTCTCAGGATAAGGGTGTCTCAGCCTTTTAAGACTGAGATGAGGAGGAATTTTTTCACTCAGTGGGTTGTGAATCTTTGGAATCCTCTGCCCCAAAGGGCTGTGGATACTGAGTCTTTGGGCTGGATTTTAATTCAGGGGCGGGTTGGGGTCGTGTAATCCGCATTTCGTGTTATCCACACGAATCTAAATCGATGTGGGAGATTGATGCGATTTTAACTTAATTGTCCAATTGATTTCCAATGTGTGGGAACCCATGGCAAATGAGTTTTTCAAGTCAGAAACTCGCATCCGATGACGTCATCATTGCTGCTGCATTCAAGGTCTGCAACAAGCCTTGCTTCTTCTGCAGGCTGCCAACCTTTTGGCCTTTAACGCTACAGGGACCTGGAGGCAGAATGACCAGTGAAAGACCTAGGTCTGCCCCAAGATTTGACGACGTTGCCCTGCAGGCTCTGGTTGAGGGAGCAAGAGCTCATAAAGAGGTGCTCTACTCTTCTTCAGGGAGGAAGAAGCCTCCCCAGCAGACCAAGGCTGTGTGGCTGCAAGTGGCAGAGGAGGTCAACTCCTTATCGGCAACCCGCAGAACATGGATTCAGTGCAGGAAAAGATTTCATGACCTTCTGCGCACTGGAAAAGTGAGTATGAATTTCCCATCACCCTCAATCTGATCCCCATTGCTTTTCCTCACCAGCACTCAGCTTTAGCAATCTCTTCCTCCACATCCCACTTGACACTGACATCCACGCACCCTTACCCATTCCCTTTCTCTCTATGGTCACATTCACCTAACTATTTGACTATGCAGCCCTCACACTCCCTATCACTGTGATGCTATGAAAACAACTGACAACACACAGGGAGGGCCCTTGGTCTTGCCACCTCACTCCATCTTTATCTCCTTCTAATGTAAGAAGTCACACAACACCAGGTTATAGTCCAACAGTTTTATTTGAAATCACAAGCTTTCGGAGCGCTGCTCCTTCACCTGACAAAGGAGCAGCGCTCCGAAAGCTTGTGATTTCAAATAAAACTGTTGGACTATAACCTGCTGTTGTGTGACTTCTTACATTTGTCCACCCCAGTCCAACACCGGCATCTCCACACCATATGTCCTTCTAAGTATCTATGCTATGGATTCTCTACACTCACTCCTTCATTCTCACTCAACCTCCACTTGTCTCCCTCATTGCAGGAAAAGAGAGCTCACAATAAGCGAGAAAGAGCAAGGACAGGAGGAGGGCCACCCTCCGTAGCCCACCTCACCCCCTGGGTGGAGGCCGTCCTGGAGATCGTCGGAGTGGAGGAAGATGCGCAAGTGGGGCACAACCAACAGAGTACCCTTCGTCGTCCAGTACTTCCCCAGAGCGGAGAAACTACGCCATGTTCTTCGCAGCCTTCAACATGTCATCGATGACGATGAACACCTCACTAAGGCCATCCCCACGCCTCCACTACTCACCTTCAAACAGCCGCCTAACCTCAAACAGACCATCGTTCGCAGCAAATTACCCAGCTTTCAGGAGAACATCAACCACGACACCACACAACCCTGCCACGGCAACCTCTGCAAGACATGCCAGATCATCAACACAGATACCATCATCACACGTGAGGACACCACCCACCAGGTACATGGTACATACTCATGTGACTCGGCCAACGTTGTCTACCTCATACGTTGCAGGAAAGGATGCCCCGGAACATGGTACATCGGCGAGACCATGCAGACACTGCGACAAAGGATGAACGGACACTACGCAACAATTGCCAGGCAGGAGTGTTCCCTCCCAGTTGGGGAACACTTCAGCAGTCAAGGACATTCAGCCTCCGATCTTCGGGTAAGCATTCTCCAAGGCGGCCTTCGAGACACACGACAACGCAAAATCGTAGAGCAGAAACTGATAGACAAGTTCCGCACTCATGAGGACGGCCTCAACCGGGATCTTGGGTTCATGTCACGCTACATGTAACCCCACCTGACGTAGGGTCATCCAGACTCAAGTCGTCATTGGCTTGTTCTCTCGACACAGATGCGGCCGGACCTGCTGTGATTTCCAGCAAAAAAAAAATGTTTTTTTGTCTGTTTTTTGTTTTTCATACAGACCCCAGCATCTGCAACATTTGACCCCTTGTGCGCCCACCTCATTGTTCTTTGATGTAATGTTTTCCTGACTGACCTGTTTGGACACCATTCACACCTTTGATTGCTGTGATTATCTCTCTGCCGAGGTGTGATAAATGGCAGTTAGAAAGATTACCTGTAATCATCTGGCATTATTCTCTGACTATATAAGCTGTGTCTTTATGCACCTCTCCACTTCACCTGACGAAGGAGCAGCGCTCCGAAAGCTTGTGATTTCAAATAAAACTGTTGGACTATAAACTGGTGTTGTGTGACTTCTTACATTTGTCCACCCCAGTCCAACACCGGCATCTCCACACCATGTAAACCTTGGCATCACATCTCTGACTCTTTCCTTTACTCCCCTGCAGGACCAACAACAGCACACGTCCCCACTAGCCGGGAGGAAGAGCCTGAACATCAAGACTCCTCAGAGGACGCTGCAACCTCTGAGGGCGCAGCGTCAGCAGAATTAAGCGCACCCAGCACCAGCGCAGACACTCACACCTCGGTGGCACCTTTGGGACATAGAGTAGTGTTGTCACCTGGTGTATCACAGCTCACAAGTGAGCATCAGCAGATTGTGGAGACAGGGACAGCAGTGGAGAGTCCTAGTCGGAGGGCGCAGGACTCTGCCAGCTCGGCTCAGCTGCATGGCGACCCTCTGCCTCTGGGTCCAGCCATAAGATCAGCGGTGCTGGAACTCCAGGAACAGATGCAGGAGTCTCTGGCAGGTTTTGTCTCCAGGGTTGCTGCGAGTGTGGAGTGCATAGCGAACATGAGCAGAGCCTTTGTGGAGTCTTTGGCACATGAATGCATCACCATGGCATGGTTGGCAACCTCCATGGAGGTGATAAGTCGCCAGAGTGCAGAAAACATGGTGAGTGTTCAAAATAGAATGACATCTCTGGAGGAGCGATGGTCATCTATTGAACAGAGAAACCAGACCTTCATGGAAGTCCTTCTGAGTAGGACTGCCAGTGCAGATACGGGTCCCCATGGCCCCCCTGATGTGCAGCAAGGTGCTCTCAAGCCACTTGCAAGCGCTGAGTGGGACCTGACCCATGAGAGGGAAGTTGGTGGCAGACATCAAGGAAGTGGGGGCTGCTCTCCAAGCGCTCACACTTCCATGCCACTGCAGAGCCCTCGGTCAGAGCCCCACCAGAGTCCACACCCAATTGAGATCGGCGTCTCAACCCCTGCAAAGCCGCAGGAGCAGCAGACTGTTGACGAGCCCTCACAGGTTCGCAACCCCAGAGGACACCCACCAAAGGTGTCGAGACAGGAGCAGCAGGAAGGTGAGCAAGGGGCCTCCACTTCTGCTGAAGCCACAGGGGAAGCATCACGTAGGAGCACGCGTAAGAGAAAGATACTGCACAAATAGTCACAAGGCTAGTCACTTGGGTGAAATTTGATGTTTTATGTGGAAAAGCCATCAGATGAATAATGTAAATAAAAAATCTGATGGCTACTGCTGTAGTTGTGGCATGTGTCATTTTGCCAATGGGACTTTCACACTGAGGGCTTAGGATTACTTGCAATTGTCAGTATGGTGGTCAAATTGCTAGGAGTCCGCTGGTTATTGGCCATTGTCGATGCTCAGGTAAGAAGATGCGAGGCAAAAGTGCTTGAGTGGCTAAGCAAATCTGGCCAAGATGAGTGCGTTCCTTGCATCCTGGGCAGCTATGTTCTCGAGTACTGCTGCCGCTAGTTGATGGGCCTCTGCAAGATGTTCGTTTTCGCTCTCCTCTTCCTCCTCCTCCTCATCTGAGGAGGATATGTGAGGAGCCACTTGGTCCTCAGGAATCTGCAAGCCACGACGCTGTGCCATGTTGTGAAGTGCACGGCAAACCACGATGCTTCTGGAGACCCTGGCTGCTGAGTACTGCAGGGCTCCACCTGATCTATCCAGGCATCTGAAGCGCATCTTCAGCAAACCAATGGTTTGCTCGATAATGGATCTGGTCGAAATGTGGCTGGAGCTGTAGCGCTCCTCAGCTTCGCTGGATGGCCTCCTCAACGGCGTCATCAGCCATGTCCTCAGGGGATAGCCCTTGTCTCCAAGTAGCCATCTGTTAAGTTGGTCTGGCGGACTGAAGAGCGGAGGCACACTAGACTGCCGCAGGATGAAAGAGTCATGGCAACTGCCTGGGTACTTGGTGCAAACATGCAAAATTTCCTTCTTGTGGTTACACACCAGCTGCACGTTGAGGGAGTGGAAGCCGTTGCAGTTGACAAAAGTACCTGGATTGCGATGGGGTGCCTTACGGGCCACATGTGTGCAGTCAACGACGCCCTGCACCCTTGGAAATCCTGCCAGATTAGCTAATCCAACCGCATGTGCCGTGACACTTGCTTGATCCTTAGTGAAATGGATGTGATTGTGCGCGTTGGCAAAGAGGGCATCGGTTACCTGCATAATGCATTTGTGTGTGGCCGCCTGGGAGATGCCGCTGATGTCTGCTGCTGATCCCTGGAAGAAGCCTGAGGCAAAAAAGTTGAGTGCGGTGGTGACTTTGACGGCCACTGGTAAGGGTTGTCCACTTGGTCCTCTGGGCTGCAGGTATTGTTGCAGCATTGCGCAGATGTCACCCACTACCTCTCGTGAAAGTTGGAGCCGCCTTTGGCACTGCTGCTCAGACATGTTGAGGTAGCTGACCCTGTGTCTGTAGACCCTGTTTGGGGGGTATCTCCTGCGCCGAAGGGCTTCCATGCGCTGGCCCCTTCTGGCCTGTGCAGCTTCAGGTGGGTGAGCAGCAGCTTGGCCTTCCTGCTGGTGCTGCTGCTGTTGGTGCTGCTGTTGTTCCTGGTTCTGCTGGTGCCGCAGCTGGTCTTCGTCCTCATCTAATGCCCAGAAGGGAAGGAAATAAATGGCTCCCATGCTTCTGGCATATGCCTCAGTTGAGGAAGTGCTCAGTGAAGGTGGCGAGATGGGTTTCCCAGGAGGTCACACTGGAGATGGGTGTCAGGTTCCAAGCTTCCACAGCTGTGGTTATGCCTTCTAAAAGTTCCCCCAGACCTGAGACAACAAAGTCCTGCCATCTGCAAATGATGGCTGATGAAATCTCCTATTTAATGGTCGAGCTGCAGCTGACAGTCAGCAATCCAATTGTGCTCCCGCCAGGTTTCACCGTCGTTGTTTCAGAACAGGCGTGTTTCACGTGGGAAAAGGGTTAAAATCACAAAGGCCTTTCAAAATGGCATAATAGAGGCAATTTAGTGCTTGTTAAGGGCCTTAACGGCCTATCCCGCCTCTTGGAGGCAGGACGGAGACGGGACCACTAGACACGAATTAATGAAAATTGCTTGGAGGCGGGCTTGGGCCCGCCTGCCGGTTTTTGCAATTTTAACCCCCCGCACGCCTCCAATCCCGCCTCCACGGCCCAATGAAAATCCTGCCCTTTGAGTATATTCAAGGCTGAGAGCGATAGATTTTTGGACTCCAGAGGAATCATGGGATATGGAGATCGGGCAGGGAAATGGAGTTGAGCTCGAAGATCAGCCATGATTTTAATTGAATGGCGGAGCAGGCTCGAGGGGCCGTATGGCCGACTCCTGCTCCTAATCCTTATGTTCTTATGTCAGGTGTATGGCTTGCGACTCACGCTGAGGAAACATCCGGTGTTGGCAGCTCTGCCGATAACCCTTTCAGTTGTAGGAAAACATTTAGAGCTTTGTCACTAAATCTCATGCACAGTGTGAACCCCAAGATTTACACAGTGCCAGAATATTTTCTTTGTACTTAAAGATTTTGCATAAAGTTTATGGGCAACAAAAATCAAAAAGAATTGCCTGCAGTGCCACGGTATTGCTGGCGGTGGCACTGTTAGATGGAATGACCCGAGTTACCAGCAGAAGAAACACGTTTGTTAAAGGAGTAATGAAATGAATTTGTGTGTGCACTCTAAATATACAAATAGGAAATGTAATTACTGTGGGAATAACTGACCGACAGCACGAGATGTTAAAGTTGCAGACATAGTTATTCACCACATGCTATATTAAAGACTCAGCAATTTCTTTATTTTACTATTTGACTGTCATGCCTGATCCTGTGCTCGCCCAATATTCGTGCACGTGTGTACATGCACGCACACACACTAACAGACACACACACACCTGTTGTGTCTGTGTGTTGATAGAGACACTGAAGACAGGAGTTGGTTTCATAGGTGTTTACTAAACAAAGTCTGGAGGGGAACTAACTGATACAACACAATATACAGGCTTATATAGCCCGAGTGGCCATTACCGGCATTACAGTACACCTGGGGCTCTTAAAGGCACATACACTACAATTCCTCCCATTTTAGCCAACCAGTACATAATATTTTAAGTAATCATTAATTACATGTTACAAGAAAACTAATCTACACATTGCTGCAGTTAATTAATTATAAGTCAGTCTTTCTGGAGGCTTCCTGACTCGGTCCGGATAACGCCTCGGTGGTGTAGTAGTTTCTGGTGGTGTAGTAGGTTCCTTTGGCAAGGCTGATTCGGCTTGAATGCCAGTGTCGGGTTCATCGGGTTCCAGTATCACCGGATCGGAGGTAGATATGGGTATCTCTACTTCATCGTCAGGCGTATAGAGTTGTGGTGTAGGTTGTCCCTTTTTGGATGACTCTATGATTTGGTCAGCATGGCGCCTTATTATGCTTTCTCCGATGTCCACGGTACACATCAGCGGTCCTAGTCGTGTGCAGATAGTACCAGGCTGCCATTTCTCGGTACCGTAGTCCCGGGCCAAAATTTGTTGACCTATCTGGAAGGTTCTAGTTGGCCTTTCATTCATGCCTTGAAATTGCCGGTTCTCCACGTCCCTTCTGATGTTGGGCTTGATCAAATCCAGCCGGCATCTTAGGCTTCTATTGAAGAACATCATGGCGGGAGTTTGGTTTGTAACCATATGTGTTGCATTCCTGTATGCGAACAAGAAGTTATCCACCTTGTGCTGAAGTTTTATGTCTTCATTACCCATGGCCTTTATGGCCTTCTTGAAGGTCTGGACAAACCTTTCAGCCAATCCATTGGTGGCGGGATGGTATGGGGCGGACGTGTAGTGCTTAACCCCATTGTTTTTTAAGAACTTCCTGAATTCTTCGAACACAAATTGCGGTCCATTATCAGAATAGATCTGTTCCGGCAGCCCATTCCTGGCAAATATGGTCCTTAATACTGTGATGGTTTTTTCCGTGGTGGTGGAGGACATCTTTATTACCTCCGGCCACTTGGAGTGTGCATCAACCGCGATTAAGAACATTGAGTCCATAAATGGACCAGCAAAGTCGATGTGTACCCTTTGCCAGGGAGATGAGGGCCACTCCCATGGATGTAGAGGGGCTTGGGGTGGAGCGTTTTGGACCTTCTGGCATCCTAGGCAGCTCTTGGTCATTTCTTCGATGTCTCCATCGATACCTGGCCGCCATACAAACGCCCTGGCTAGGTTCTTCATTTTCACTCCACCCAGATGCCCCTCGTGAAGCTCCTTTAGAACTTTATCCTGGAGTTTGGGTGGAATCACCACTCTGGATCCACACATCAAGGTTCCTCGGCAAACTGACAGCTGTTCTCTTCTTTGCGAGAATGCTGGCAACAGTGGTTCGCCATGTGCTGGCCATCCCTTCACTGTTAAATCGTAGACTCGTGAGAGAGTTGGGTCATTTCTAGTTTCCCTTTCAATGGCAGAATTTGTTACTGGTAGACATTCGACTATGGTAGAGTGGAAAATCTCCACTGGGTCTACGGTAGGTGCTTCTTCTACCATTTGCAACGGTAGGCGCGATAACCCGTCAGCATTCCCATGCTGTTTTAATCCTTTGTATTCTATGTTGTATTGGTGTGCCCCTAGAAAAAGGGACCACCTCTGTAGCCTTTGCGCTGTCATAATGGGAACACCCTTTTTAGGGTTGAATATGGAGATGAGGGGTTGATGGTCAGTCAACAAGGTAAATTTTTGTCCGTGTAGGTAATGGTTGAATTTCTTCACTCCCCATACCAGGCTGAGTGCTTCCCTGTCGATTTGGGCATAGTTACGCTCAGCTGAGTTCAATGAGCGTGACACAAAAGCTATCGGCCGTTCGGAGCCATCAGGGAATTTATGCGATAATACTGCTCCTACGCCGTAAGGGGATGCATCGCACGCCAGTCTGATTGGCAGTGATGGGTTGTAATGAGCCAAAACTTCTTTGGACGTGATTAAGTCTTTGCATTTATGGAAGGCACGTTTACAGTCTTCGCTCCATTTCCAAATTACTCCTGTTTGTAGCAGTTCATTAAGAAGGTGTAGAAGAGTTGATAAGTTCGGTAAAAATTTATGATAGTAATTTATTAATCCCAGGAACGACCTTAATTGTGAAACATTTTCAGGTGCTGGGGCTTTTATGACCGCTTCAATTTTTTCAGGTGACTTATGCAACCCTTCCTTATTAATTATGTGGCCACAATATGATATTTGATTTTGGAAAAATTCGCACTTGGGGCGATTTGCTCGTAGGCCCCGTTCTCTCAGCCTAGTGAGCACCTGCTCCAAATTGGCAAGGTGCTCGTTGTCATTTTCTCCTGTTACAAGGATGTCGTCTAGGTAGCATTGAGTCCGCGGAATCCCTTGGAGGACTTGCTCCATAGCTCTTTGCCAGATAGCTGGAGCTGATGCTACTCCGAAAACCAGTCGATTGTACTGGTACAGACCTTTGTGTGTATTTATCGTGAGATATTTTTTAGAGGCCTCTTCAACCTCCATCTGTAGATATGCCTGTGCCAAGTCAATTTTGGTGAAACGTTTCCCTCCGGACAGTGAGGCGAAAATATCTTCTATCCTCGGAAGAGGATACTGTACCGTGTGAAGGACCGGGTTTACAGTCACCTTGAAGTCTCCACAGATGCGAATTTTTCTCTGTTCTTCAGATTTATCATTATTCAATGTTTTCTTCATGACTGGAACGATGGGTGTTGTCCACTCGCTCCAATCTATTTTGGATAATATGCCTGCCTTTTCCAAATTCTCCAGCTCTGCCTCGACTGCTGGACGAATTGCGTATGGCACCGGTCTTGCCTTAAAAAACTTGGGAATTGCTGCATCTTCCACTTTTATTGAGGCGGTGATGCCTTTCAAGGTTCCTAGTTTCTCTTGAAACACTTCTTTGGCATTGGCCAAGATGTCTTTTAATCGTTCAGGTATGACGTCATCATCGTTTTATTTCTTACTGGTCACCGTCAGTGCCTGAATGGAGTGCCAGTCTAAACGTTTTTTCCTGATCCATTCACGTCCCAACAGCGGTGGACCACCATCTTGTAGAATGTATAAATACAACTTTTGTATTTCCTTGCCGTTGTATACAACAGGCACCCTTATTTTTCCTTTGGGGTATACTTTCTGCCCCGTATATGTTTTCAAGATAATGGATGTGTCTTTTAAAGGTATATGCGGAAATAGCCGCTCGTAATCCCGTCGATTTATGACGGTCAGAGCCGATCCTGTATCTAGCTCCATTTGTGAGGGTAACCCAAATGGTCTGGTAATCTTCTTTGGCAATTACATTATGTAATTTGAGAGAGCTTAGTCTCTTGTTTCCGGAGTCGCTATCGCTCTTCTGGTCTTCGGAGCTACTGTCCGTCATCATTTGTACCTTTCTGTGCTTTTCCTTATTGATTTTTTTTCTGTTAGTGGATTTTTTGTTTCCAGATCGGCATACACGTGTAATGTGTCCCATCTTTCCGCATTGCCTGCATGCTTTGTCCTTGAACCAGCAGTCCCTCTGGTCATGGTTGGATCTGCCGCAGCGATAACATCTCTCGAAACCCCGTGTCATTTCATGGGTGCTGAAGTCCTGTGGCTTTTGCTGTATCTCTGCAGCTCCTCTTGCACTGAAAGCCTTGTCCAGTGTCAAATCTTTCTCAGAAAGTAGCCTTTTTTGTGTTCCTTCACTTAGGAGACCGCAGACGAATTCGTCTCGTAGAGAATCTGCCAGTCCTGCCCCGAATTGGCAGTGTAGGGTATCAACAATCTCCTTAAAATTCTTGTCCATCGGTTCGGCTGGAGTGATTAAGTTTCGTAACAGCTTGTATGTCTTTGCGCCCATTAGATTTAGAAGTACTGAAGCTTTTTTTCCATCTTCTATTCCATTTGCGGTGCAATATACCTCCACTCTTTCCACATATGTGGTCCAATCCTCTATCTTGTTATCAAAAGCATCAATATTGCCAGACTTAGGCATCTTAGAAAAAAAAAATGGCGCATCCCGCGCTTTTCTTTCCTTTCTGCAGAAAAGATATGGCACTTCCCGCGCTTCCCCGCCGCTGCTGCCGATGACAACGCTGTTTCCCGCGGTTTCCGTTTATTTATTTATTTACAGTTGGAGACTCGTTCCCGCCGGACTCTCTCTCTAGGTCTGAACGCCGACCTGCTTGCAGCGCCGGCCGTCTCCCGAGTGCTCCCTCCCCATCTGTTACTGCTTACCTCTGCTTTCGCTGCTTGGCCTAGCTGCAGAGCCAGCCGCAGGAGCCCCAGCCCGACGCCCAGGAAGGATTATTGCCGTACCTGCCACCAGCTTGGCTAGCTGGTGAAACCACAGCTTTTTTCTTTTTCTTGATTTCTTTTCAACTTTGGACACCAGAGGAATCGATGTCCTTGAGGTGCTGCCGAATTGCAGGTAAGTCCATTTCCAATTCGTCGCCACTGTTGTGTCTGTGTGTTGATAGAGACACTGAAGACAGGAGTTGGTTTCATCGGTGTCTACCAAACAAAGTCTGGAGGGGAACTAACTGATACAACACAATATACAGGCTTATATAGCCAGAGTGGCCATTACCAGCATTACAGTACACCTGGGGCTCTTAAAGGTACATACACTACAACACCCACACAAACACACGCACAGACACATGCACACCCACAGACACACGCACAGACACAGACACATGCACACCCACACAGACACAAGCACACACAGACACACACACACACGCACACCCACACGGACACACGCACACACACAGACACATGCACACACACCCACAGACACACACACACGCACACCCACAGACAAACACACACACACAGACACACGCACACACACAGACACACGCACACACACAGACACACGCATACACAGAGACACACGCACACACAGACACAGGCACACCCACAGACACACGCACACACACTAACACAGACACACACAGAAGCACACACACCTGCACACACCCACACATGAACACACAGACAGACACATATACAGACACGCACACACACAGGCAAGATATTTAGATATGAGTTTGCCAGACCAAACAGTAGTACTTCAAAACATCTATTTTTCAAATAGGAATTTTACAATAATGTTCAAATAGAAAATGTATTACTTGTATTAATCTATAAATTCAAGTAAAGCAAATGAAAAGACAAAACAGTCTTGTCAGACAAAACCAGTAACTAAGCCATACAGTAGACCCCAGATTGATTCAGTCCGTGCTGAGTGTCAGTATGGCTGACTCCTACAACAGGGCTCAGTACCTCCGGGTTAGAGAGGGGGAGCTCGGCAGGATCCTTAGTAGTCCTGATCAGTCCAACAACCTCAACAATCTTAGTATTCCCTCCAATACACATCAGGTCCATTGGAGGGAATACTAAGGCATGATGCCTGGACCACGGGGAAAGTGTTTAGAAGTAAATGTGGGGAAAGGAAGAAAGAGCAAAAAAAAGTAAGAAATAGTGAAAGAGAGAGGAAAATATTAAGTAACGTATATTTTGAAGGAAAAGTCCAATGTTTCAAGGATAACAGAGATCTGATTAAATCAAGACATTTATTGAAAGATCAGAATACAAGGATACAGAGCCTACAGATGTGATTCCAATTTGGCTGCCAGGGTTAATGGTTTTTGGTATGGGGCAGATCTAAGAGAGTCTCCAAACTAAACCTGTGTGCTGATCCTTAATGAGAGGCACTGATCCACAAGGTACATTTCTGATTGGAGTGGACTCTTTCATTGTTGCACACATACACCACCATCTGGCTTAATGTGTGAATAATGGTCACTTGGGTAAGGAGGGCAAATGGAGCCCATGGAAGCGACCTAGCCAGAGTCAATCAGTGCCTTCAGGAGGGGAGGAAGGAAAATTGGCATGGAAAGAAAAAGGATATTTTCGATGTGCAATTAACTGATTGCTCCACCAGCTTCAGTATAATATAAATATAATACAAAGAAGGTCAACTCTATATCCTCAACAACACTTAGGACCTGACCTTCTGTAAATCCAAGAATAGCCATTTCAGTGATGGAAAATCAGACCTCTCCTATTGACCATCCAACAGCGGCCAGCACACATAGGTGCGACAAAAGGAGGTCCCTGGTCACCTGAGCAGCTCTCAGAGGTCACGGGTCTCCACCTGAACAGCTCTCAGAGGTCACGGGTCTCCACCTGAACAGCTCTCAGAGGTCACAGGTCTCCACCTGAACAGCTCTCAGAGGTCACGGGTCTCCACCTGAACAGCTCTCAGAGGTCACGGGTCTCCACCTGAACAGCTATCGGGGGTCACGGGTCTCCACCTGAACAGCTCTCAGAGGTCACGGGTCTCCACTTGAACAGCTTTCGAAGGTCACGGGTCTCCACCTGAACAGCTCTCAGAGGTCACGGGTCTCCACCTGAACAGCTCTCAGAGGTCACGGGTCTCCACCTGAACAGCTCTCAGAGGTCACGGGTCTCCACCTGAACAGCTCTCAGAGGTCACGGGTCTCCACCTGAACAGCTCTCAGAGGTCACGGGTCTCCACCTGAACAGCTATCGGGGGCCACGGGTCTCCGCCTGAACAGCTCTCAGATGTCGCGGGTCTCCAGCTGAGCTGCTCTCGGAGGCCAAGTTAGACTCCGCCTCAGAGACATAGCACCTTGAAGGTCTCTGTCCAACCTTCCTGTTCTGTACCCCAGGTTTTCCATTTCCACATGGAAGTGTTTGATGACGTTTTCAAACCTTGTTAACATTTTTATTGATATCATGGACTGCGTGTTTCTTCCTTCAGGTTTCTAAATTTCTGAACCCGTGACCCCCGATAGCTGTTCAGGTAGAGACCCGTGACCCCCGATAGCTGTTCAGGTGCAGACCCGTGACCTCTGATAGCTGTTCAGGTGGAGACCCGTGGCCCCCGATAGCTGTTCAGGTGGAGACCCGTGACCCCCGATAGCTGTTCAGGTAGAGACCCGTGACCCCCGATAGCTGTTCAGGTGGAGACCCGTGGCCCCCGATAGCTGTTCAGGTGGAGACCCGTGACCCCCGATAGCAGCTCAGGTAGAGATCCATGACCCCCGATAGCTGTTCAGGTAGAGACCCGTGACCTCTGATGGCTGTCCAGGTGGAGACCCGTGGCGTTTGAAACCAGAAAGAAATGAAGACAGGAATTTGCAGCCATTGATCTTGACAAGTACAGCCAGGATAATGTCTAAAGGGATTTGATGCCTGCCTGCGCAAATCCCTTAGCTCCCGGGCGTGGCGTCGCCAACGCTTCCTGCGAAATTCAGCGGGTGGTTAGTGGTAGCAGGTAGTGCCCTGCGCCGCCGGCGATGACGTTATCATCATGTGCAGCACCATGCTTGCGCCCGGCCGCAAATTTCCCTTGTGCCCCCTGACCTATCGCCGGACGATATGTCCAACAGGATCAGGGGGCATTTTTGCAGCGGCGGCGCTACTTATAGGGCAGGGGTCGGGCAGCCATTTTTATTTCGCCTGGCTGCCAGCACCTGCCCCCCCCCTTTTTTCTTCAGGGTGCTGGCCGCGATCGCTCAGCCCGGCACTCCTCTTCCCCGCTCCCCGCTGGTCCAGCAGGGCCCCGGTGCGCACAGCGCTAGGCCCCTTCCCTTTAATCAGGGGAGGAGGCCTGCAATGATGCAGTGCTACGTGCCGACGCGCGTGACACTGCTGCACGTAACGCCGTGAATTTCAGTAGTAGTGCCCCAGGAAGGAGGTGCAGCGCTTCCAGTACCGCCCCGCCTCCTGCTTGGGGCCCTACTGCTGAATTTACGGCGGAAGGGTGCTAACTTTTTCGGGGTGCTAAAATTAGCGTCTCGGTGACGTTAGTGGCCCAAAATGGGCATCACCCAATTTTTCCCCTAGGACTTCACATTCATCCTTCCTTGCTATTTTTGAGTGGTGTAATCTAGTTCACACTGAGGAACAGAGGATGCGACTTGCAGATAAAGTAAAAGGGTTGTTATCAATTATACAGCACACAGCCGACAAACCCTCTCACAAAATGTTGTGTGTGTTAAAATCTTCAGTTACAATCTCGTGGTTAAACAGTCTTATACTGCCTTGGATTGTTTGCGCACAAACTGAACCGTCCATGTTTCTTGTTCTTGCTACAATGGATAAGGGAGCAGTGTACAACTACATTATCCCTGCAGTGCTGGCTTTCTGGATCCAAAGTAAGTACCAGAGTTGGAGGAACTGTTTAACAAAGGATTGTTGCCCAGACTCTAAAAAGTTAAATTGCAGGGGTTGCAAGAGTTTAAATACATTTCTCCCTGCTGTAAGACTTAAGTGTGTCTCAGTGTCAGCTCCTGTACATGTACAGTACACACTGGGTAAAAGAGATTGATTCACTCTTGTCTGGTACTAAACAGCCACCTTTATTCAGAGAGCCCTGGAGGTTGTTTTTTGTGAGTAGAGAAATGCCACAGTGGCATAATCCCTCTCCTGTTTCTCTCCTCTAGTCCCTTTCCCATTTTTCTCTAGTCCTCTCTCTCCTGTTTATCTCTCTAGTTCCCCTCCTGTTTCGCTGAGCCTCCCAATTTTCTCTCTCTCTGTCCCTCTCCTTCCTCACTATTTCTCTTTCAGCCAATTGGTATAACTGCACGGTACACAGAACAGCAAAGATTCAAAGGAAACTAGGAACTAAAGCAACTCAGGCTGGCAAGTATTATATGAATCACACTGAGTGCGGTTTAAACAGAGTGCTGCAAGTTGGGTGAGTCAGGGAGTTAGGTGAGGAGTGGAAGGAGGAGCTCCCTTGCTTCGCCTTTGCTTTCCCTAACTTTTCACCCTGTAGGAATTGGTTCTTACTTGACACCAAGAAGAGTCCAAGAGTGGGAGCAGTCAAACAACAACAACTGCAAAACCGCTAAAGTGACGTCACAACCAGGGAAGGAGCTGATTGGTAAGTAGGACCTGGTGAGTATTTCTACAGGCCAGTCGTTAAAGTAAAAGTAAGGTCTCTAGTTTAGAGCAAGTAGTGTTTAAAGGGAAGTAAGATCCCAAGTGTATTTAATATTCTTTAATTTAAAGGAAGTAAAGGGAGTAAATAAAGGGTTGGACATGGCAGGGCAGCTTGGCAGCATGGAGTGCTCCTCCTGTGCTATGTGGGAAGTCAGGGACACTTTCGGTGTCCAGGGCGAACACGTCTGCAGGAAGTGTCTCCAGCTGCAGCTACTCGAAATCTGCGTTTCGGAGCTGGAGCTGCGTCTGGAGTCACTGTGGAGCATCCGCGAGGCTGAGGTCTTCGTGGATAGCACGTTTAACGAGGTGGTCACACCGCAGGTACAGAATGCACAAGCACACAGGGAATGGGTGACTGCCAGACAGAGTTAAAGAACTAGGAAGGTAGTGCAGGAGTCCCCTGGGTCCATCTCCCTCTCCAACAGATTTTCCATTTTGGATACTGCTGGGGAAGATGGTTTCTCAGGGGAATGCAGCAAGAGCCAAGTCTGTGGCACTACGAGTGGCTCAGCTGCACAGGAGGGGAAGAAAAAGAGCGGGAGAGCAATAATGATAGGGGATTCTATCGTAAGGGGAACAGATAGACATTTCTGTGGCCGCAGACCTGACTCCAGGATGGTATGTTGCCTCCCTAGTGCCAGAGTCAAGGATGTCACTGAACGGCTGCAGGGCATTCTGAAGGGGGAGGGTGAACAGTCAGAGTTCGTGGTTCACATTGGTACCAATGGCATAGGTAGAAAGAGGGATGAGGTCCTGCAACAAAAATTTAGGGAGCTAGGTAGCAGATTAAAAAGCAGGACCTCAAAGGTTGTAATCTCTGTGTTACTCCTGGTGCCACGTGCTAGTGAGTATAGGAATAGAAGGATAGAGCAGGTGAATGCGTGGCTAAAGTGTTGGTGCAGGAGGGAGGGCTTTAGTTTCCTGGATCACTGGGTCTGCTTCTGGGGAAGGTGGGACCTGTACAAGTCGGACGGGTTGCACCTGAACTGAAACAACATCCTTGCGGGGAGGTTTGCTAGTACTGTTGGTGGGGGTTTAAACTAACTTGGCAGGGGGATGGGATACGGAGCGGAGCTATAGTAGGGGGTGATGCACAGCCAAATTTAGAGGAAAAAACAAGTCAGCCTGGAAGGCAGAGCAAATATGTAACGGCACAAGGGAGTATGGCAAGGCTGGATGGCATTTATTTTAATGCAAGGTGTCTTGCGAGTAAGGCAGATGAATTGAAGGTGTTGATGAACACATGAGAGTATGATATTGTTGCTATCACAGAGATATGGTTGAGGGAGGGGCAAGATTGGCAACTCAATATTCCGGGGTATAAAGTCTTCAGGCGATACAGAGGTAGGTGTAAAAGAGGAGGGGGTGTTGCAATATTAATCAAGGAGTCAATTACTGCTGTAAAGAGGGATGATATCTTAGCAGGTTCCTCTAATGAGCCCATATGGGTAGAACTTAAAAACAAAAAGGGGGCAAGCACTTTGCTGGGAGTGTACTATAGGCCTCCAAACAGTCAGGGGGAGATAGAGGAACAGATATGTAGGCAAATCTCAGAGAAATGTAGAAATAATAGGGTAATAATAGTAGGAAATTTCAACTTCCCCAATATTAACTGGGATAGTCAGAGTGTGAAAGGCTTAGAGGGTGCGGAATTCTTAAAGTGCATCCAGGAGAGCTTTATTAGCCAGTGTGCAGAAAGTCCTACAAGAGAGGGGGCGGTACTGGACCTAATTCTAGGGAATGTAGCTGGGCAAGTGGTAGAAATGTCAGTAGGAGAGCATTTTGGTGACAGTGACCATAATTCGGTGAGATTTAAGGTAGTCATGCAAAAGGACAAAGATGGATCGGAACTAAAGGTTCTAAATTGGGGGGAAGGCTGATTTTAATATTGTAGTGTCCGTGTGTTGATAAAGACACTGAAGACAGGAGTTGGTTCATAGGTATTTACTAAGCAAAGTCTGGGGGGGGGGGTTCTAACGGATATACACAATATACAGGCTTATATAGCCCGAGTGGCAATTACCGGCACCACAGCACACCTGGGGCTCTTAAAGGCACATTAACCACAATTCCTCCCCTTTTAGCTAACCAGTACATCATATTTTAAGTAATTATTAATTACATGTTATAAGCAAAATAATATACATTGCTGTAGTTAATTAATTATAAGTCAGTCTCTCAGGAGGCTTCCTGACTCGGTCCGGATAACGCCTCGGGGGTGTAGTAGTTTCTGGTGGTGTAGTAGGTTCTTCTGGCAAGGCTGATTCGGCTTGAATGCCAGTGTCGGGTTCATCGGGTTCCAGTATCACCGGATCGGAGGTAGATATGGGTATCTCTACTTCATCGTTAGATGTATAGAGTTGTGGTGTAGGTTGTCCCTTTTCGGATGACTTTATGATTTGGTCAGCATGGCGCCTTATTATGCTTTCTCCGATGTCCACAGTATACATCAGTGGTCCTAGTCGTGTGCAGATAGTTCCAGGCTGCCATTTCTCGGTACGGTAGTCCCGGGCCAAAACTTGTTGACCTATCTGGAAGGTTCTAGTTGGCCTTTCATTCATGCCTTGAAACTGCCGGTTCTCCATGTCCCTTCTGATGTTGGGCTTGACCAAATCCAGCCGGCATCTTAGGTTTCTATTGAAGAACATCATGGCGGGAGTTTGGTTGGTAACCATATGTGTTGCATTCCTGTATGCGAATAAGAAGTTATCCACCTTGTGCTGAAGTTTTATGTCCTCATTACCCATGGCCTTTATGGCCTTCTTGAAGGTCTGGACAAACCTTTCAGCCAATCCATTGGTGGCGGGATGGTATGGGGCGGACGTGTAGTGCTTAACCCCATTGTTTTTTAAGAACTTTCTGAATTCTTCGGACACAAATTGCGGTCCATTATCAGAACATATCTGTTCCGGCAGCCCATTCCTGGCAAATATGGTCCTTAATACTGTGATGGTTTTTTCCGTGGTGGTGGAGGACATCTTTATTACCTTCGGCCACTTGGAGTGTGCATCAACCGCAATTAAGAACATTGAGTCCATAAATGGACCAGCAAAGTCGATGTGCACCCTTTGCCAGGGAGATGAGGGCCACTCCCATGGATGTAGAGGGGCTTGGGGTGGAGCGTTTTGGACCTTCTGGCATCCTAGGCAGCTCTTGGTCATTTCTTCGATGTCTCCATCGATACCTGGCCACCATACAAACGCCCTAGCTAGGTTCTTCATTTTCACTCCACCCAGATGCCCCTCGTGAAGCTCCTTTAGCACTTTATCCTGGAGTTTGGGTGGAATTACCACTCTGGATCCACACATCAAGGTTCCTCGGCACACTGACAGCTGTTCTCTTCTTTGCGAGAATGCTGGCAACAGTGGTTCGCCATGTGCTGGCCATCCCTTCACTGTTAAATCGTAGACCCGTGAGAGAGTCGGGTCATTTCTCATCTCCCTTTCAATGGCAGAATTTGTTACTGGTAGACATTCCACTATGGTAGAGTGGAACATCTCTACTGGGTCTACTGTAGGTGCCTCTTCTACCGTTGGCAACGGTAGGCGCGATAAACCGTCAGCATTCCCATGCTGTTTTGATCCTTTGTATTCTATGTTGTATTGGTGTGCCCCTAGAAAAAGGGACCACCTCTGTAGCCTTTGCGCTGCCATAATGGGAACACCTTTTTTAGGGTTGAATATGGAGATGAGGGGTTGATGGTCAGTCAACAAGGTAAATTTTTGTCCGTGTAGGTAATGGTTGAATTTCTTCACTCCCCATACCAGGCTGAGTGCTTCCCTGTTGATTTGGGCATAGTTACTCTCAGCTGAGTTTAATGAGCGTGACGCAAAAGCTATCGGCCGTTCTGAGCCATCAGGGAATTTATGGGATAATACTGCTCCTATGCCATAAGGGGATGCATCGCACGCCAGTCTGATTGGCAGTAATGGGTTGTAATGAGCCAAAACTTCTTTGGATGTGATTAAGTCTTTGCATTTATGGAAGGCACGTTTACAGTCTTCGTTCCATTTCCAAATCACTCCTGTTTGTAGAAGTTCATTAAGAGGGTGTAGAAGAGTTGATAAGTTCGGTAAAAATTTATGATAGTAATTTATTAATCCCAGGAACGACCTTAGTTGTGAAACATTTTCAGGTGCTGGGGCTTTTATGGCCGCTTCAATTTTTTCAGGTGACTTATGCAACCCTTCATTATTAATTATGTGGCCACAATATGATATCTGATTTTGGAAAAATTCGCACTTGGGGCGATTCGCTCGTAGGCCCTGTTCTTTCAGCCTAGTGAGCACCTGCTCCAAATTGGCAAGCTGCTCGTTGTCGTTTTCTCCTGTTACAAGGATGTCGTCTAGGTAGCATTGAGTCCCCGGAATCCCTTGCAGGACTTGCTCCATAGCTCTTTGCCAGATAGCTGGAGCTGATGCTACTCCAAAAGCCAGTCGATTGTACTGGTACAGGCCTTTGTGTGTGTTTATTGTGAGATACTTTTTAGAGGCCTCCTCAACCTCCATCTGTAGATATGCCTGTGCCAAGTCAATTTTGGTGAAACGTTTCCCTCCGGATAGTGAGGTGAAAATATCTTCTATCCTCGGAACAGGATACTGTACTGTGTGAAGGACCGGGTTTACAGTCACCTTGAAGTCTCCACAGATGCGAATTTTTCTCTGTTCTTCAGATTTATCTTTATTCAATGCTTTTTTCATGACTGGAACGATGGGTGTTGCCCACTCGCTCCAATCTATTTTGGATAATACGCCTGCTTTTTCCAAATTCTCCAGCTCTGCCTCGACTGCTGGACATATTGCGTATGGCACCGGTCTTGCCTTAAAATTTTTTGGAATTGCTGCATCTTCCACTTTTATTGAGGCGGTGATGCCTTTCAAGGTTCCTAGTTTCTCTTGAAACACTTCTTTGGCGTTGGCCAAGATGTCTTTTAATCGTTCAGGTATGATGTCATCATTGTTTTTTTTCTTACTGGTCACCGTCAGTGCCTGAATGGAGTGCCAGTCTAGATGTATCTTTCTGATCCATTCACGTCCCAACAACGGTGGACCACCATCTTGTAGAATGTATAAATACAACTTTTGTATTTCTTTGCCGTTGTATACAACAGGCACCCTTATTTTTCCTTTGGGGTATACTTTCTGCCCCGTATATGTTTTTAAGATAATGGATGTGTCTTTTAGAGGTATATGCGAAAATAGCCTCTCGTAATCCCGTCGATTTATTACGGTTAGAGCTGATCCTGTATCTAGCTCCATTTTAACTGGGGACCCTGCTATCGTGAGGGTAACCCAAATGGATTGGTAATCATCTTTGGCAAGTACATTATGTAATTTGAGACAGCTTAGTCTCTTGTTTTCGAAGTCGCTATCGCTCTTCTGGTCTTCGGAGCTACTGTCCATCATCATTTGTACCTTCCTGTACTTTTCTTTATTGATTTTTTTTTTCTGTCTGTGGATTTATTTTGTCCAGATCGGCTTACCCGTGCAATGTGTCCAATCTTTCCGCATTGCCTGCATGCTTTGTCCTTGAACCAGCAGTTCCTCTGGTTATGGGTGGATCTGCCGCAGCGATAACATCTTTCGAAACCCTGTGTCATTTCATGGGTGCCGAAGTCCTGTGTCTTTTGTTGTATCTCTGCAGCTCCTCTTGCTGCTGCTTCGTATGATACAGCCATACTGAAAGCTTTGTCCAATGTTAAATCTTTTTCAGAAAGCAGTCTTTTTTGTGTTCCTTCACTTAAGAGACCGCAAACGAATTTGTCTCGAAGATAATCTGATAGTCCTGCCCCGAATTGGCAGTACTTTGATAGCTTTCTTAATTCGGTTAGGTAATCAGCGTTACTTTCATTCTTGTGTTGATTTCTCTTGAAGAACTTGAATCGTTCCGCTATCAGCAGCGGTGTTGGGTTTAAGTGCTCCTGCAGGGTATCAACAATTTCTTTAAAATTCTTGTCTTTTGGTTTGGCTGGAGTGATTAAATTTCGTAACAGCCCGTATGCCTTTGCGCCCATTAAGTTCAGAAGTACTGAAGCTTTTTTTTCATCTTCTATTCCATTTGCAGTGCAATATACCTCTACTCTTTCCACGTATGTGGTCCAATCCTCTATTTCGCTATCAAAAGCATCAATATTGCCAGACTTAGGCATTTCAGAAAAGATATGGTGCTTCCCGCGCTTTTTTTTCTTTTCTGCAGCAAAGATATGGCACTTCCCGCGCTTTCCCGCCGCTGCTGCCGATGACAACGCTGTTTACTGCGGTTTCCGTTCTTTTTTTTAAAATTTACTGTTGGAGACTCGTTCCCGCCGGAGTTTCTCTCCAGGTCTGAACACTGACCTGCTTGCCGCGCCGGCCGTCTCCCGAGTGCTCCCTCCCACTCCGTTATTGCTTGCCTCCAATTTCGCTGCCTGTCTCAGCTGTAGAGCCAGCCGCTGGAGCAGCAGCCTGACGCCCAGGAAGGATTAGCGCAGTACCTGCCACCAGCTTGGCCAGCTGGTGAAACTACAGCTTCTCTCACTTCCTTGAGTCTTCTGGACGCCCGAGGAATCGATGTCCTTGAGGTGTTGCCAAATTGCAGGTAAGTCCGTTTCCACTTCATCGCCACTGTAGTGTACGTGTGTTGATAAAGACACTGAAGACAGGAGTTGGTTCATAGGTATTTACTAAGCAAAGTCTGGGGGGGGGGGGGTTCTAACGGATATACACAATATACAGGCTTATATAGCCCGAGTGGCAATTACCGGCACCACAGCACACCTGGGGCTCTTAAAGGCACATACACCACAAATATGGTCAAAGTGGACTGGGATCAGCTACTTGTAGGAAAATCCACATCAGAGCAGTGGGAGTCTTTCAGAAAGGAAATAGAGAGAGTACAACGCCAACATGTTCCCGTAAAGGTCAAGGGTGGGACCAACAAGCCCAGGGAACCCTGGATGTCAAGGGATATACAAGAATGGATTAGGTAAAAAAGGGAGGCTTTTGGCAGATACAAAGGACCAAAAACAGTGGAAGCCCTAGAGGAGTATAGAAAGTGCAGGGGGGTACTTAAAAAAGAAATTAGGAGAGTGAAGAGGGGGCATGAAAAAGCACTGGCGGGCAAAATAAAGGAAACTCCCAAGGTGTTTTATAAGTATATTAAGGGCAAGAGGATAACCAGGGAAAGAGCAGGGCCCATTAGGGACCAAAGTGGCTAACTGTGTTTAGAGCCAGAAGATGTGGGTGAGGTTTTAAATGAATATTTCGCATCTGTGTTCACTATGGAGAAGGACGATGTAGGCATAGAAATCAGGCAGGGGGATTGTGATATACTTGAACAAATTAGTATTGAGAGGGAGGAGGTACTAGCGGTTTTAGCGGGCTTAAAAGTGGAGAAATCCCCAGGCCCAGATGAGATGTATCCCAGGCTGCTGTGTGAAGCAAGGGAGGAGATTGCAGGGACTCTGACACAAATTTTCAGAACCTCTCTGGCCACAGGGGAGGTTCCAGAGGACTGGAGGACAGCTAACGTAGTACCATTGTTCAAGAAGGGTAGATGGGATAAACCAGGGAATTACAGGTCAGTGAGCCTAACTTCAGTGGTAGGGAAATTATTGGAAAAAATTCTGAGGGGCAGAATTAGTTTCCACTTGGAGAGGCAAGGGTTTAGGACTTCCAAGGGAACAGATAAATTTGATTCCAGAGCAATGTTTAGTACACAGACACACGCACACACACAGACACACGCACACACACAGACACACGCACACACACACACCCACAGATACACGCACACCCACAGACACATGCACACGCACGGACACACATGGACACACACAGATGCACACAGACACACACACACACACACGGACACACGCACACACACACACAGACACACGCAGACCCACACAGACGCACACAGACACATGCGCACATACAGACACACGCACACACACAGACACACGCACACCCATAGACACACGCACGCACACGGACACACGCACACAAACAGACACAGACAGACAGACACACGCACACACACAGACACACGCACACACATGCACACCCACAGACACACACACACGGACACACGCACACAGACACATGCACACACAGACACACGCACACGCGCACACACACACACATGGACACACGCACACACACAGACACAGGCACAAGCACACACACAGACACATGCACACGCACACACACGCACACACACACACAGACACACGCACACACACAGACACATGCACACCCACAGACACACGCACACCCACAGACACATGCGCACACACGGACACACGCACACACCTGCACACACACAGACACCCGCACACACACAGACAGACAGACAGACACACACAAACACACCCACATGGACACACAGACACACACACACACCCACACAGACACACGCACACACACAGACACAAGCACACACACCGCACACCCACAGACACTCGCACACGGACACACACACAGACACACGCACAGACACAGACACAAGCACATTCACAGACACACACCCACAGACACACAGGGACACACATACACAGACACACACACACACACACAAGCTCAGACATATGCACACACACTAATACAGACACATGCATACAGACTAACACAGACACACGCACAGACACGGATATTTACACCGAAGGGTTTAGGACTTTCAAGGGAACAGATAAAATCAATCCCAGAGCAATGTTTAGTATTAACACAAGTTCTTGGAAATGGCAAGATGGACTCAAACGTAGACAGGAAAAGGTCAATGCATGTCGCACGGGCGGAGTGTTTTGTCTCAAATGACCTGTAACGGTGCCAGGCAGAGGCTTCCCAACAGGAATGGAAATCTGTGGGAGAGTCATACTGGACCCGCTCGCACACCTCCTCGTGGTCAATAGAGACTGAGATCGACAACAACAATGGCCAGTAATTTCCCCGTACCTGCTCCCACTCTGCCGCCATGACTTTGCCGAAATTCGGCGTAAATGGACTTTCTGCCTCATTCCGGTCAAGTTACAGTGGCGGAATGGGAGAAACTCTGGGAAAATTACTGGCCAATAACAACTTTCATTTATATATAAAAATGTCCCAAGGTGCTTCACAGAGTAGTAATAAAATACGATGGATGGCGAGTCAAAGGAGGAGATATTAGGAGGTGAGGGAGCGGTTTAAGGAGAGTCATAAAAGATGAGAGTGAGGTGGAGAGGCAGAGGGATTTAGGAAGGGAATTCCTGGGCATGGGGCCTACATGAGAAACACTGGGGACTTAAGCTCACGCTGCGACACGGAACTCACAGCCGGGAGCGCCGAGAGGTTTGTGGGAATGAGAATCCCTGAGTTCAGCCTGGAGTGCAGGGCGTGTTTGGGGGAAACATACTGAATAAGGAAACTGTGCCTTGGTCTCAAGTGCTCAAAACTCATGAGAGTCGGTGATATAACATTTGAAGCAATATCTGAGTGGGTGCACAATTTCTTTCGGGTGGGGATCCAGAGGAATATTTGGAAGAATGGCCTCAGGGCATGGAGGTTTAAAAAGGCTGTTTTCTGAATGCAGTGAGAGACTTTTTAATATTCACCTTTACTGTGCATTGCCACACAGTGGATCTGTAATGGGGCTGCATGCTGACACACGGCTGACTTCATAGAAAGAAATACAGTTGCACTGCTGGGTTTGGCACTAGCACAATAGTAAGGAAGGATATTAGCTCTGATGATGTGGAATCTGTCTGGGTAGAACTGAGAAATACCAAGGGGCAGAAAACGTTAGTGGGAGTGGTATATAGACCTCCAAACAGTAATGCGGAGGTTGGGGATGGCATTAAAAGGGAAATTAGAGAAGCGTGCAATAAGGGCACAGCAGTTATCATGGGTGACTTTAATCTACATATTGATTGGGCTAACCAAATTAGTTACTGTGGAGGAGGAATTCCTGGAGTGTATACGGGATGGTTTCCTGGACCAATATGTCGAGGAACCAACTAGAGATCAGGCTATTTTAGACTGGGTATTATGTAATGAGAAAGGATTAATTAGCAATCTTGTATGAGGCCCCTTGGGTCAGAGCGATCATAAAATGATAGAATTCTTCATTAAGATGGAGAGTGAAGTAGTTGACTCAGAGACTAGGGTCCTGAATTTAAATAAAGGAAACTACGATGGTATGAGGCACGAGTGGGTAGGATTGATTGGGGAATGTCACTCAAAGGGTTGACGGTGGATAGGCAATGGCAAACATTCAAAGACCGCATGGATGAACTACAGAAGTTGTTCATCCCAGTTTGGCATAAAAACAAAACAAAAAAGGTGACTCAACCGTGGCTAACAAGGGAAATTAGGGATAACATAAGATCCAAGGAGAGGACATATAAATTGGCCAGAAAAAGCAGTAAACCTGAGGATTGGGAGCAGTTTAGGATTCAACAAAGGAGGACAAAGGGATTAATTAAGAGGGGGAAAATAGAGTATGAGAGTAAGCGCGCAGGAAACATAAAAACTGACTGTAAAAGCTTTTATAGATATGTGAAGAGAAAAAGATTGGTGAAGTCAAGCGTAGGTCCCGTGCAGTCAGAATCAGGGGAATTTATAATGGGGAACAAAGCAATGGCAGACCAATTAAATACATACTTTGGTTCTGTCTTCACAACGGAGGACACAAATAACCTCCCAGAGATGTCGGGGAACATAGGGTCTGATGGGAGGGAGGAACAGAAAAAAATCAGTATTTGTAGGGAAATGGTGTTTGGGAAATTGACGGGATGGAAGGCCGATAAATCCCCAGGGCCTGATAATCTACATCCTAGGGCACTTAAGGAAGTGGCCCTAGAAATAGTAGATGCATTGCTGGTCATCTTCCAACATTCGATAGACTCTGGAACAGTACCCATGGATTGGAGGGTAGCTAATGTTACCCCACTGTTCAAAAAAGGTGGTAGAGAGAAGACGGGGAATTACAGACCGGTGAGCCTGACATCGGTAGTGGGGAAAATGCTAGAGTCCGTTATAAAAGATGTAATAGCAGAGCACTTGGAAAACAGTGACAGGATCGGACAAAGTCAACATGGATTTACAAAAGGTAAATCGTGCTTGACTAATCTACTGGAATTTTTTGAGGATGTAACTGGGAAAATAGATAAGGGAGAACCAGTGGATGTGGTGTATTTCGACTTTCAAAAGGCTTTCGATAAGGTCCTGCATAAGAGGTTAGCATGTAAAGTTAAGGCACATGGGATTGGGGGCAAGGTGTTAACTTGGATAGAGAACTGGTTGGCAGACAGTAAGCAAAGAGTTGGAATAAACGGGTCTTTTTCCGATTGGCATGCAATGACTAGTGGGGTACTGCAGGGATCGGTCCTTGGACCCCAGCTATTCACAATATATATTAATGATCTAGGCGAGGGAACTAGATGTAATATCTCCAAGTTTGCAGATGACACAAAGCTGGGTGGGCGTGTGTGCTGTGAGGAGGATGCCGAGAAACTCCAGTATGATTTGGACAGGTTGGGTGATTAGGGCAGAAGCATGGCAGATGCAATATAATGTGGATAAATGCGAAGTTATCCACTTTGGTGTCAAAAACAGGAAGGCAGATTATTATCTGAATGGCAATAGATTGGGAGAAGGGGAAGTGCAACGAGACCTGGGTGTCCTTGTGCACCAGTCACTGAAGCTAAGCATGCAGGTGCAGCAGGCGGTTAAGAAGGCAAATGGTATGTTGGCCTTCGTAGCGAGAGGGTTTGAGTACAGTGACGTGCCTCAATAACTTCAAGACTCGAAGTTAGCAGAATAAAACAAGGCTTTTATTAGCAAAGAAAAGATGCCGGTGGCTGCACCTAGCTTCACCTGGCGTGCTGCTGTTCTACTGCAGGACAAGCCTGGAGTTGTCTTAAGTAGGGCCAGGTATGGGCGGAGCCGACACACAAAGGGGGCGGTGCCCTATACACAATACAAGGTACAAACACCGGAGCAGGCAATACAATATATACAGTTAACTACAGAGTCTGATGAATGACATACTTCATCACATTCACCCCTTCTACAGATTTAGTCTGTCCGGGGGTGTGATAGTCCTCTGTGACCGACGTAACTGTTGCGGTGCCGCGGGTGCCGGCTGGGTGTCCCGGGTGGTCTCCTGGGTCTCTGCCGGGGGCGCCACCGGAGTTGTTGACGGAGTAGGTGGTGGGGGAGTAGGTGGTGGGTGTACCGTTGGCTGGTGTTCTTCCGGGGGTGATGAAAAATTAGTGGGTGGAGTGGGTGGGTGATAGTTGTTGTGGTTGTTGTTGTTGTAGTCGTTGTCGTTGTTGCTGTTGTTACCGGCTGGGGCGAGGTCTTTTATGGACACCGTGTCCTCCCGTCCGTCGGCGTGCCGGACATACGCATATTGTGGGTTGGCGTGGAGCAGGTGCACTGGCTCCACGAGGGGGTCCATCTTGTGACCCCTCACATGCTTTCGCAGAAGTACTGGACCTGGGGTGGAGAGCCATGACGGTATGGATACGCCTGAGGTGGATTTCCGGGGAAACACAAACATTAGCTCATGAGGCGTGGCATTAGTGGCGGTGCACAATAGTGACCGTATTGAGTGGAGCACATCTGGGAGGACTTCCTGCCAGCGGGAGATAGGGAGGCCCTTGGTCCTTAGAGTTAGGGTGACTGCCCTCCATACTGTCCCGTTCTCTCGCTCCACCTGACCGTTACCCCGGGGGTTGTAGCTGGTGGTACGGCTCGTGGCAATCCCCTTGGACAGCATGTACTGGCGTAGCTCTTCACTCATGAAGGCCGCCCCTCTATCGGTGTGGATATAGCTTGGCATACCGAACAGGCAGAACAGGCTGTTGAGGCATTTAATGACCGTGGCGCTGGTCATGTCTGGGCAGGGGAAGGCGAATGGGAAACGGGAGGATTCGTCCACAATGTTCAGGAAGTAAACATTGCGGTCGACAGACGGGAGGGGGCCCTTGAAATCTAAGCTAAGCTGCTCAAAGGGCCGTGTAGCTTTGATTAGGTGGGCTCTATCCGGGCGGTAGAACCGAGGCTTGCACTCAGCGCAAGTGCGGCAGTTCCTGGTCAGAGACCGAACTTCCTCAATCGAGTAGGGTAAGTTGCGGGACTTTATGAAGTGGAACAGCCGTGTGACCCCTGGGTGGCAGAGGTCGTTGTGGAGGGTCTGTAGTCGATCCCCGGTGGCGTTGGCACACATCCCTCGTGCGAGGGCATTGGGGGATTCGTTAAGGGCCCCCGGCCGGTATATGATGTCGTACTCGAAGGTGGAGAGCTCAATCCGCCACCTAAGAATCTTATCAGTTTTAATCTTCCCCCTCTGTTTATTATTGAACATAAACGCTACCGACCGCTGGTCGGTAAGTAGGGTGAAGCGTTTGCCGGCTAGGTAGTGCCGCCAGTGGCGCACTGCCTCCACGATGGCTTGGGCCTCCTTTTCCACGGAGGAGTGTCTGATCTCGGGCCCCTGGAGGGTCCTCAAGAAGAAAGCTACGGGCCGCCCTGCCTGGTTGAGGGTGGCTGCCAAGGCAAAGTCAGACGCATCACTTTCCACTTGAAAGGGAGTGTTCTCGTCCACTGCCTGTAGCGTGGCCCACTCAATATCCTGCTTAATGCTTTTGAAGGCAGCATGGGCCTCAGCAGAGAGCGGGAAAGAGGATGCTTTCAAGAGGGGACGGGCTTTATCGGAGTAGTTAGGGACCCATTGGGCATAATACGAGAATAACCCCAGGCACCTTTTCAGGGCTTTGGGAGTGTTGGGCAGGGGCAGCTCCCGTAGGGGGCGCAATCGGTCGGGGTCTGGTCCGATTTCCCCATTCTCCACCATGCTGCCTAGTATGCAAAGGCGCGTGGTGTTGAAAACGCACTTGTCCTCGTTGTAGGTGAGGTTGAGTTTTTGTGCGGTTTTCAGAAACCTCGCGAGGTTTGCGTCGTGGTCCTGTTAGTTGTGGCCGCAGATGGTGACGTTGTCGAGATAGGGGAAGGTTGCCTGCAAGTGGTGGTCATCGACCATGCGGTCCATCTCCCTCTGAAAGACCGAAACCCCATTCATCACCCCAAAGGGGACTCTGAGGAACTGGTAGAGGCGTCCGTTTGCCTCGAAGGCGGTGTACGAACGGTCCTCTGGTCTGATAGGGAGCTGGTGGTACGCTGACTTGAGGTCGATAGTGGAGAACACCCGGTATTGGGCGATTTGGTTCACCATCTCGGATATGCGGGGTAGCGGGTAGGCGTCTAGTTGGGTATAGATGTTGACTGTTTGACTATAGTCAATCACCATCCGCTTCTTCTCGCTACCCCTCACCACCACCACTTGGGCGCGCCACGGGCTGTTGCTGCGTTCAATAATGCGCTCCTTCAGGAGCCTGTCTACCTCGGTCGCGATAAACCGCCTGTCCTCCCAGCTGTACCTCCTGCTTTTGGTCGCTATTGGCCGGCAGTTAGGGGTAAGGTTCGCGAATAGCGAAGGCGGCTTTACCTTCAGGGTAGCCAGGCCGCACACTGTGAGGGGCAGCTGGGTTCCACCGAAATTGAGCGTGATGCTTTGGTGGTGGCACTGAAAATCCAGGCCCAAGATCACGCTCACACATAAATCCTTCATAATTAACAGTTTAAAATTATTATATACGGTGTCTTTAACGGACAATCGTACCGCGCAGTAACCCGCAATAGTCGATATCTGGGTTTTGTCGGCCATAGAGATCCTGCCCTGAGTAGGGACTATAGTTAGAGAGAGTCGTTGTACCAGATCAGGGTGAATGAAGCTCTCTGTGCTCCCGCTGTCAATTAAACATTTAACCTTGCACCCGTTTACCTCAATGTCCACCATCGATTTGGATAGTGGGTGTGGTCTGGACTGGTCCACTGTGATCAACACCACTGTAGGGCCCTGATTGGGACAAGATGGTGGGCCACACGAGGCCGGGTAAGATGGCGTCCACGCTGTCTGCTCGCGAGATGGCGGACCCCACGAGGTCGGACAAGATGGCGTCCAAGATGGCCGCTCCCACGGCGCGCACGCGGCGGTGGCGGTTTTGCCTGCGGGGTTCCCTCTGCACACCTTCCCAAAGTGCCCCTTCTTACCGCACTTAAAGCAGGTGGTGCCTTTCGCCGGGCACAGGTTCCTGGTGTGCTTCGGCTGCCCGCAGAAGTAGCATTTGGGGCCCCGATGCGTCGCGGCGGTCGTAGGGCTTCTGGGGGGAGAGCAGGGCCCCAACAGTGTTGGGTTACCGGGCTGGGAAACAGAGGCGGCGTGGGCCGCACAGCCTGCCGAGTAGGAGTCAGAGTTCTTCTGAGCCACACCCAACGATCGCGCTGTGTCCACAGCCTGTGTCAGATCTAGGCCCGTTTTCTCTAGCAGTCTCTGCCGGATGTAATTAGAGCTAAGGCCTGCGATAAAGGCATCCCGAATCAGCTCGTCTGTGTATACCGTGGCTTTCACGTCTTTGCATTTGCAGTCTTTGCCAAGCACTTTTAGGGTGACTAGAAAGTCCTCTAGCGACTCTCCGGGTCGCTGTGTGCAGGTAGCAAGCAGGTGCCTGGCGTACACTTCATTGGTAGGCCGCTGATAGTGGGCCTTTAGAATGTTGCAGGCATCCAGGTAGCTGGCGGCGTCTTGTATGAGTGGAAAAACCCGGTGGCTTACCCGATTCTGTAGGATCCCGAGTTTCACATCTCCGGTGGCTGTAGAGGCTGTGACGGCTTCGGAGTTGGCCATAAAGAATTCCAAGCACTGGAACCAGTGTCCAAACCGTGCCGATGCATCCGAAGCATGCGGGTCCAAATCCAAGCGTTCCGGTTTCAAAAGTTGATCCATCGTTAAAAGTTTGCTAATAAAATTGACGTGCCTCAATAACTTCAAGACTCGAAGTTAGCAGAATAAAACAAGGCTTTTATTAGCAAAGAAAAGATGCCGGTGGCTGCACCTAGCATGCTGCTGTTCTACTGCAGGACAAGCCTGGAGTTGCCTTAAGTAGGGCCAGGTATGGGCGGAGCCGACACACAAAGGGGGCGGTGCCCTATACACAATACAAGGTACAAACACCGGAGCAGGCAATACAATATATACAGTTAACTACAGAGTCCGATGAATGACATATTTCATCACATACAGGAACAAGGATGTCTTGCTGCAGTTGAACACGGCCTTGGTGAGAACGCATCTTGAGTATTGTGTGCAGTTTTGGTCGCCTTATCTGAGGAAGGATGTTCTTGCCATGGAGCGAATGCAGCGAAGATTCACCAGGCTGATACCTGAGATGGCAGGAATGACGTATGAGGAGAGATTAGGTCGATTGGGCTTATACTCGCTAGAGTTTAGAAGAATGAGAGGGGATCTCATTGAAACTTATAAAATTCTAACAGGACTAGACAGACTAGATGCAGGAAGGATGTTCCCGATGGTTGGGGAGTTCAGAACCAGGGGTCACAGTCTAAGGATAAGGGGTAAGCCATTTAGGACAGAGATGAGGAGGAATTTCTTCACCCAGAGAGTGGTGAACCTGTGGAAATCTCTACCACAGAAGGCAGTAGAGGCCAATTCATTAAATATATTCAAGAAGGAGTTGGATATATTTCTTAAGGCTAAAGGGATCAAGCGATATGGTGAGAAGGCAGGAACGGGGTACTGAATTTGGATGATCAGCCATGATCTCATTGAATGGCGGAGAAGGCTCGAGGGGCCGAATGGCCTACTCCTGCTCCTATCTTCTATGTTTCTATGTTTCTGTTACATGACAGGTCTTCATGCCTTTCCCAACACAGCTGACTCCTGCCCTCATCCAGTCATGAAACGGTCTTAAGCCTAGAAATTTGATTGCACTCTCGGCCCGTTTTCAGGAGCAGAGTGCGCAGTGGCTGAGAGCGCAGGGAGCAGGGAGCGCAGGAGAGAGGGCGCGCAAGGTGTAGGCAGCGCAGGAGAGAGGGCGCGCAAGGTGCAGGAAGCGCAGGTGGCAGGGCACTTGGGGCAAGATGCGCATGAGGCAGGGAACGCAAGGGGCAGGGAGAGCAGAGCGCAGGGAGAGCAGTGGGCAGGGAGAGCAGAGTGCAGGGAGTTCAGGGGTTAGGGAGCACAGGGAGGCGGGCACGCAAGGTGCAGGGAGCACAAGTGGCACGGCACTCAGGGCAAGATGCGCAGGAGGCAGGGCGCGCAAGGGAGAGACAGAGCAGGGGGCAGGGAGTGCAGGGGTCAGGCAGCGCAGGTGACAATGCACTCGGGGCAAGACGCGCAGGGGGCAGGGTACACGGATCAGGGCGCGCAGGGGTCAGGGGGTGTAGGGTGTGCAGGGGTTGGGGCGCACGGGTCAGGGCGCGCAGTGGGGCAGGGCGTGCAGGGGGGCTGGGGTTAAGGTGCGCAGGGTCAGGGTGCGCAGGGCGCGCAGGAGTCAGGGCGCAGGGGTCAGAGCGCTCGGAGTCAGGGCGTGCAGGGGGGCAGGGCGTGCAGGGTTCAAGGCGCACAAGAGTCAGGGTGTACACTGCTCACGCCTAGTAACTTGGTCCCAGGCAGTATGTTAAATTTGTGCTGGGACCTCATTAAAATGAGTCAGAGGTGGAGCTAGTGCCTCCCATACTATTCAGTGGCTGCACGACCTTTGCGGGGTGGACCGGTGAGCGGAATTTGGGCGTCTCTGACGCCACTTAATGGCAACCAGCACCTCTTAAAGGGGCGGTGCACTCTAGCTGTAGACTGTAGGAAATGATTGTAACGAGAGATCAGGTCCCCAGGATCTCCGATACTGTGTTGGAGGCCCTGGACTAGACGGTAGACAGGAGGAGGAAGATACTGTTACTCCCAGGAGGCAGAAATCCCTGCAGGCAAACCCTCCACCACCAGTGAGAAAAGGTAGCTGAAGAGATCAATGCCAGGAGCTTAGCTTCCAGGATATGGCTGCACCGTCAAAACAAGTTCAGTGACCTCAGCAGAATTGTCAAGTTATGAATTTTTCTCTCTTACTGTCTGCTCAGGTGTCCAACACCAAGTGGGCTCCGCCCTGCTGACGGTTACTGCTGATTGCTGCTGCCATCAGTTTGATACCAGCAGTTCTGACAGATTTGTACCAGGTTACAATGAGTAACATAGAAGCAGGCAAACCAAAGGGTTCAGTGACCAGGCTTTCACACAAAGGGTAGCAGTTTCCCAGGCACCCGAAGCAGACCAGTGCCTCTGCCATTCCTACACTGCTTCCTGTCCCTCCTCCTGTGCAATGGGATTATTACTGTCAGTTTCCAAACCTGAGTCATTTCCTCCATTCTGTGGACTGTATGGATGAGCCATCTTTTTAGCATTATTTTGAAAAGTTAGTGCTCCCTGTGCAGGCCTCGCTCAACAGGAGGGCAGATCCTGATTTTCAGCCCTTCCAATTTTCTGGTTCTTAATTTTAATATCTGAAATGTTGTGGGTGGTGAACCTGACGTGTTGACATCCTTGCCCATTGTCCAGTTGCCCTCCTCTCAAGCGAGGTCCCGCACCAGGAGCGTTATCTTGTAACATTCACACCCTCTCCCGCACCTCCCCACCTCTTACATCTGGACTTCATACAGATCTAAACCTCGGAACGCAGAACGCTGAACTTGGTTATGATAGCTGACTCCTTTTTCTTCACCTCTGTTCCCCCTTCACTCTCCCACTCACTCGCTACCATAAGCAGTGATTGAAGCGAATAGTATAGATGCATTTAAGGGGAGGCTAGATAAGCATATGAGGGAGAAGGGAATAGAGGTTATGCTGATAGATTTAGATGAGGAAAGACGGGAGGAGGCTCGAGTGGAGTATAAAGTGCAGCATGGACTGGTTGGGCGGAATGGCCTCTTTCTGTGCCGTATATCCTATGTAAAATGAACACAATGGGTTAAACCACCAGGTCACTTGAGTTCAATCCCCAGAGGTTATGCTAAAGCTGTGGAGATGCCATACCTGAACTATTCACTATTGTGCTGGTCATCACAAGATAAAAGTCCATCCACATCCTGAAGATGGTCCAGAGGAGACCCATGAAATTGATCCCAGATGAAAGAACTTTGAAGGACAACTAAATAATCTGGGGCTCTTCAGTCTCAAAACAGAGCTGTTTCTGTAGTGGCTTTATAGAAGTACATAAGGTATTTACCAGGACAGAAAAAGTTAACTGAGAACTGTACATGCAGATAATCCAGGCCAATAGGAGAACAGGATGGTATTGAAGCTGAAGTAAGATAGGGATCAGCAAGTAATTATTTACACAGAGGAAGGTCGTCAGCTCGAACAAGTTGCCAAGAAGGGCAGAACACTGCATGTGGCCAGGACACAGCACTAATATGTGAAACAGATAAATCAGGAGATTGTAAGGTAGAAAGATCAAAATAAATTGGCTCAATGGCTCTCTTCATCTGAACCACACTTGTGATCTTGCAAACATTTACAATCCCCATTTTGCCGTCATGGTTGGCTCATCAATTAGTTTTTCTAATGCCTGCATATTCAATCCAAGGCTGAGCTGATATTTCTATCATTTACAGCTCTTTATACTTTTTCTGACTGTTTAAAATCTATTAATAGGCAACCATACACCTATTAGCTCCCTCTTTTTGAAAGCTGTTAGTGGATTTGTATTTTTAGCCTCCTCCTGTTATTTTTTGGGCATCCAGTTCCAATTTCCAATAATCACAGTATTTTTTTCCACTGAAAGCATGTTCTGATTCAAAATGAAATGTGCAGTTACCTTAGAGTCGATGGGCCGGATTTTCTAAGCCCCGAGGAGGCGGGTATGGAGACGGGACAGCCGGTAAAATCGGAGAAAGCGGGGGCAGATGGCAAACCCGCCCCCATCCTGCCTCCGTGCCCTTTTGCCAGGAGGCGGGAGGATGTGCAACTTCAGGTCCCGTCTCCTGGAGGCGGGAAAGGCATTTAACCTTATAACTGCCTGTTAACAGGTAGTTAACAGGCAGAAAAAAGGATTAGTGCCATTTTATCTTCTCAGGTGAAGGCTTCCCGATCTCGGAGAACCCCGCTGGGTTGGAGGAAACGTGGAGGAGGTCTGCGGTGGTTGGAGGCACCTGGAAGTAAGGTGTAGAGGTGAGTGATGGGTGCAAGTGTGGCTAGGTAAGAATGCAAGGTGAATGATAAGTTTAAAAATGTGTGCACTTACCTTGTTTTCCTTCTATAGCCATTAGCCGCTCTGGATCGGAAGAGCCAACATCCTCCTTGTCAATTTCACATAATGGCTGATGGAACCTCTGATCCTACAGACGTGAAATTTACAAAGTTGAAAGGTTTGATGAGTCCTCACCACAAAGTCTTATCAAACTAAAGAGAATGTCAGTGTTTGACAGCTTCACAGAGCTGTCATTTCTTCTTTCAAGAAGTCTTGAGAGATAGCACGTCTGACGTTGACGCGCTCTGTCAGTGACTTCCTCCCTAATTGGCCTGCTGAGCCCACAGGGCGGGCTTAACAAGCGCAATCAGGGGAAAATCCCTCTGATTGGTCAGGAGAGGATAGAGGCGGGACATTGACACGACAAGCAGCAGTCCCACCTCCAACTCGCACCCATTCACAAAATCCAGCCCATAGAGTCAATACAGCACAGAAGCAGGCAATTCGGCCCATTGAGTCCATGTCGGCTCTCTGTAGAGCAATCCAGTCAGTCCCATTCCCCCGCTCTATCTCCTTAGCCCTGCAAGTTTATTTCCCTCAAGTGCCTATCCAATTTCCTTTTGAAATCATTGATCGTCTCTGCTTCCGCCACCCTTGTCGGCAGCGAGTTCCAGGTCATTACCACTCGCTGCATAAAAAAGTTCTTCCTCTTGAGGGAGAAAGGATAGAAGGTTATGCTGAAAGGGTTAGATGAAGAGGGGTGGGAGAGGTTCGTGTGAAGCGTGGACCAGTTGGGCCAAATGCCCTGATTCTGTGCTGTGCATTCTATGTAATTGCTATTGCTGAGGGAACTTTATAGATTGGTACCTGCTTGTAAATCTCTAGCATCAGGTTGAGTAAACAGGCTAGGTTTCTGTTTCATTAAAAAAACACTTTTAAGGTGGTAATAGTTTACTGGTAGGTTACATATCAATTCGGTTATGATCGATTGCTGTTTACTGATATCAGGGTAGATTAATCGATCCTGTGCTCCCAGTGGGTAGTTGCTCTTGAAGGGAGCACAGATCAGAGATGGCGCTGCACCATGTTTCCATGTGTGACAATTTTAAGTATGACAGGCACACCAGACACAAGACTGTTAGGTGTATCCTAGCAGATCTTCCCTGGCAATACTCATGATGAGTTAGACATTACAGGGGCGATTTTCCCAGCCCCGAGGAGGCGGGTTTGTAGGCAGGACAGTTGGGAAAATCGCAAAAAGTGAGGGCGGGTTTGGAACCTGCCTCCAACCCGCCTCCGCGCAATTTTGCAAGAGGCGGGTTTGATGGGTGCGATTCGGACCCGTCTCCATCAGTCGGGAGAGGTAGTTAAGACCGTTAAATAGACGTTAAGGGCCTCTATAATCCTATTTCGACAGGCCTTTGTTATTCTGCCACACTTTGTGCATGTTGCAAGACCCTCCTAAACCACGCCAGCTAATCCTAGCGGGTTGACAAGTGGGTGGCCTCCTCACAGCTGCAGCTCCACCATTAAAACGGAGCTTTCATCAGGGAGCAGTTGCAGGTGGCAGAACTTTTGTTCCAGATGTCTTTCAGCACTTTTAGCAGGCCTACCGAAGTCGGAGGTGCTGCAGCTTCCATCTCTCAACACTGGGACTCCTTGGAAGACCCTCTCCCCGCTTGGACTGAGTGCTTCTCCAAAGGAGGTGTCTGTCAGCAACATGGGAACCATTTATTTCCTTGCACCATGGGCCTCAGATTTGGATGATGAGCAGCCACGGCAGCAGCAGAACCAGGCAGCTCAGCAGCAACAGCAGCAGGAGCGCCAACCTCCTGCTCTCCCACCCGATGCTGCACAGGGCAGAAGGCACCAGCGCATGGAAGCACATCGCTGCAGGAGATACCCCCAACACAGGGTTTACAAACAGAGGATGAGCTACCTCAACATGACTGAGCAGCAGTGCCAAAGGAGGCTGAAAGTTTCGCAACAAGTTGTCGGAGACATCTGCGCACTGCTGCACCAACACCTGGAGCCCAGAGGAGTAGGTGGACACCCCATACCAGTGGCTGTCAAAGTCACCACCGCACTCAACTTATTTGCCTCAGGCTCCTTCCAGGGATCATCAGTGGACATCAGCGGCATCTCCCAGTTGTCCGCCCACAGTTGCATCACGCAGGTTACCGATGCCCTTTTCGCAAAGGCGCACAATTACATCCACTTCTCAAGGGATCAAGCAAGTGTAACCACGCGTTCAGTTGGCTTTGCAAATATGGCAGGCTTGCCAATGCTGCAGGGCGTAAAGACTGCACACATGTGGCCCTTAGGGCACCCCGTCAAAACCCAGCTATCTTTGTCAAGCGCAAGGGCTTCCACTCCTTCAACGTACAGCGGGTGTGTAACCACAAGAAGGAGGTTTTGCATGTTTGCGCCAAGTTCTGTGGTAGTTGCCATGACTCTTCCATCCTGTGGAACTCTAGTATTCCTCCGCTCTTCGAACCGCCAAACCAACTTAACGGATGGCTCCTTGATGACAAGGGCTACCCCCTGAAGAAGTTGCTAATGTTGCCAATCAGGAGGCCATCTAACGAGGCTGAGGAGCGCTACAACGCCAGCCACATTTCGACCAGGTCCAACACCGAGCAAACCATTGGCTTGCTGAAGATGCGATTCCAATGCCTTGACAGATCAGGTGGAGCCCTGCAGTATTCAGCAGTCGGGGTCTTCAGAATGGTCATGGTCTGCTGTGCACTGCACAACATGGCACAGTGTCGTGGCTTGCAGCTTCCTGATGAGCAAGTGGCTCAGTTCATAGCCTCCTCAGATGAGGAGGAGGACCGAGCGGCGCCGTATCAACCAGCAGCAGCATGCGAGCACATGGCTGGCCATGATGCAAGGGATGCACTCATCCTGGCCAGGTTTGCATAGGTCGCCCATTGTGACACATGTGCTTGGCTCCTTCTTAACACATGATAGAGAATGGACATGAATCTCTGGCCTCCTTTCACTCTGACCACCAACCTGACCACGTAAGTGTCGCGGAGCCGGCAATGTGGAGCTGCCTAAGCCAAAATAACAGATGCCATCACGCCAACAGTTTGCCATCACCTAATCTTCATATATTCACACAGGGATGGCATTTCATCAATAAACAGAAATAATTAGCCAATCTGCACACAGATCTGGAGGTTATATCCCTTGCCAGCTGGACCCACGCAGCCTTGGTTTCTTTGGGGGGCTTCTTCCTCCTAGATGAGGCGAGTTTCAGTCCCAAAAGACTAATTGGTCCAGGGGAACCCACACCTCTGAAAGTAACTGGCCAATTAGGGGAAAATTGCAAATTTTTCCCACCTGACAGTGGAGGCGGGTTTGGAACCCACCCAAACCGAAACCCGCCTCCAATGGGAAAATCGCGCCCTACATTGTTGTAAGAGGGTAATGATGCGTGGAATTGAGAGAAAGGTGCACATGTCCAGGGAAAGAAATGTGTAAACATTTTGCCCAAAAATGAAAATAATGAGTTCTGTCCTCACCGACTTCAGCTGCAACTGTGAATACCGATTGTTTTCAAAATCACAATATAATCAAAAAATAGGTGCTGTAATCATTTCCCTCTACCTCTCTTAGCTACTCTCTCTCTCAAATGATAAATTAAGCATTTAAGAAAGTTCATGCAACAGCTGGTTTTCAAATCATTTGGAAAAGCAAACTCAATTAGTTATAGCTTGAGGACAAACACACTTTTTAAATTGAGGTAAATAAATTAATCTTTATATAACAATCTTTTTTCAATTTTCAGTATAAACAAGAAAAAAGGCAGGTTCTGTATTTATTCCCCTCTATCTTTCTCCTTCCTCTCAGCCAGCTTTTCTCTCTGGATACTATTGAAAAATAGTTTTCCTGTAAAAACTTACTACAAAAACATTTCTCAAGTTTATGCTCCACATTTTCTTTTGAAGTCATTTGAGAATTTTTTTTAAAATTAGTGTTACAGTCCGAGGAAAAAACCTGCGTCAAGTTGTTGCACTGAGAAAATCTGACTCACACAAGCTGGCAGATTCTACTGCACATGCTCAGTCTGGGAACTGTGGGCACAGGTCTGTGAAAAAGATCAACTCAAAACCTCGGCTTTTCAGAGTTGAGGAGTTAATCCATGAGCTCTATAATTAAAAGCAGTTCCTTTTCCAGTAAGGATAAACCCAGGAACTACAGGCCAGTCAGCTTAACCTCGGTGGTGCTCTTAGAAACGATAATCCGGGACAAAATTAACAGTCCCTTGGACAAGTGTGGATTAATTAAGGGAAGCCAGGACGGATTTGTTAAAGGCAAATCGTGTTTAACTAACTTGTTTGAAATTTTGATGAGGTAACAGAGAGGGTTGATGAGGACAATGCGTTGATGTGGTATACATGGACTTTGATAAAGTGCCATCTAATAGGCTTGCCAGCAAAGTTGAAGCCCACGGAATAAAAGGGACAGTGGCAACATGGATACGAAATTGGCTAAGAGGCAGGAAACAGAGAGTAGTGGTGAACGGTTGTTTTTTCGGACTGGAGGAAGGTATACAGTGGAGCTCCCCAGGGGTCGGTACTAGGACCACGCTTTTCTTGGTATATATTAATGACTTGGACTTGGGTGTACAGGTTTCAAAATTTGCAGATGACACAAAACTTGGAAGTTTAGTGAAGAGTGAGGAGGATAGTGGTAGACTTCAAGAGGACACAGACAGCTGGTGGAATGGGCGGACACATAGCAGATGAAGTTTAACGCACAAAAGTGCGAAGTGATACATTTTGGTAGGAAGAACGAGGAGCGGCAATATAAACTAAATGGTACAAATGCAGGAACAGAGAGACCTGGGGGTATATGTGCACAAATCGTTGAAGGTGGCAGGACAGGTTGAGAAAGTGGTTAAGAAAGCATACAGGATCCTGGGCTTTATAAATGGAGGCATAGGACTCGAATTTTCCTGGGCCGTGGAGGCGGGAATGGAGGCGTGTGGGGTGTTAAAATTGCAGAATCGGAGAGCATGAACCCTTCCCGCCCCCAACCCGCCTCCATGCCCGTTTCCCAGGATGCGGATACCCGACCTGTGCTGGGAGCCGCCACCCTGAGGCGGGAAGGGGATTAGTGCCAATTAACTGCCTGTTAACAGGTAGTTAACAGGCAATTTTTAGCCTAATCCCTATTTTTATTGCTGAAGTGTGGGATTCCCGACGGCTCCAAACTGTTAAGTCTGTGTGTTCTAGCTGTAATTACTAACACAGACTACAAGATTAAAGTTCAACAGGTCTTTACTGGTTGGAGGTCAGGACTATACTAAATACAATATTACTACACAGTGCTTATATACCGGTGGTCACCACCGGTATTACGTATACAGCAGCCAGAGAAAGTAGTACATCTCTTAAGGTGGAACAGGCTTAAGTCCTCTTAAGGTGGAACAGGTTACATACACCACAATCCTCCCTTTTTAGCTTAACAGTCATATCCCCATTTAACATAACATAATAACATATATAACTTCAGGTATAAACAGTTCAAAGGTTCAGTCTCTCAGGAGGCCTTCTGATTCGGTTTGGATAACGCCTTAACGCCTTTCAGTGGTCTCTGATTCCTGTTGCTGAGGTGACTCCTCTAGTTGGTCTCCCATGCATTGGGTGTTATCATCATCAGGTACATTCCCTGCCAAGGTAGATGCTTCAGGTTCATTAACGTCTTCCACAGTTGTCTCTGTCGCAAGCATGGGTTCGACCCTTGCTCTCGATTCTACCAGTTGATCCGCATGACGCCTTATCACATTGTTACCAATATCTACTGTGTACATCAGAGGTCCTTGTCTGGCCCGAATTGTTCCGGACTGCCATTTTTCGTTTCCATAGCCCCTTGCCAACACTGGTTGACCTACGTCGAAACTTCGAGTGGTCTTGTTATTAATATGCCGGAACTGTTTGTTTTCCACTTCCCTCCGCACATTTGGTTTTAACAAGTCCAACCTGGACCGCAACCTCCTGTTATAAAACATCATGGCAGGACTTTGGTTAGTCACTGCATGAGCGGCGTTTCGATATGCCATTAGGAAATTGTCCACCTTGTGCTGTAGCGGAATCTGATCATCGTTCATGGCCTTTATTGCCTTTTTGAATGTTTGGACAAATCTCTCGGCCAACCCGTTTGTCGCCGGATGATATGGGGCAGAGGTATAATGTTTCACCCCATTCTTCTTTAAGAATTTTGGAATTCTTCCGACACGAACTGTGGTCCGTTGTCCGAACAGATCTGTTCTGGCAATCCGTTCCTTGCGAATATTGTTCTTAACACCGCAATTGTCTTTTCTGAAGTAGTGGTATTCATCTTGATCACTTCTGGCCATTTGGAATGTGCGTCCACCGCAATTAGGAACATGGAGTCCATGAATGGACCAACAAAGTCAATATGTACGCGTTGCCATGGGGCTGAAGGCCATTCCCATGGGTGTAGTGGTGCGATCGGAGGTGCATTTTGCACTTTTTGGCACCCAGCGCAGCTTTTCGTCAACTCCTCTATCTGTTGGTCAATACCCGGCCACCATACATAAGCCCTAGCAAGACTTTTCATCTTAACTCCCCCCAGATGACCTTCATGCAGTTCTTTTAGAACTCTTTCCCTTAACTTGGGAGGAATAATCACTCTTGTCCCGTACATCAAAGTACCATGGCAGACGGACAGCTGGTCTCGCCTTGCCGAGAATGCCGGTAACAGAGGATCACCACGTGTTGGCCATCCTTTCACTGTCACCTCGTAGACTCTGGACAGTGTCGGGTCGTTCCTGGTTTCTCTTTCAATACTTGCATTGGTGACTGGTAAACACTCGATGATGGTCGAATGAAATAACTCAACAGGGTCAACTTTCGTCGTTTCTTCTTCTTCAGGTAGTGGCAGGCGTGACAGCCCATCAGCATTGCCATGCTGCTTCGTACCTTTGAATTCTATTTGATATTGATGTGCCCCTAGGAAAAGGGACCATCTCTGGAGACGCTGTGCTGTCATCACTGAAACACCCTTCTTAGGGTTAAAAATGGATCCCAACGGCTGATGGTCTGTCAGAAGTGTGAATTTTTGGCCCTGCAGGTAATGATTAAACTTCTTCACTCCCCATACAAGGCTGAGAGCCTCCCTATCGATCTGCGCATAGTTGCGCTCAGCGGAGGTCAATGATCTGGATGCAAACGCGACTGGCCTTTCCGTGCCATTTGGCAACTTGTGTGAGAGTACTGCCCCAATACCATATAGAGAAGCATCACAAGCCAACCGAATAGGCAGTGTCGGGTAGAAGTGAGCCAACACTTCCTCTGAGGTGATCAATTCTTTGCTTTTGCGAAATGCCTTCTTACAGTTTTCGCTCCATTCCCATGGTACCCCCTTCTGTAAAAGAGCGTTTAGCGGGTGCAGTACCGTGGATAGATTTGGTAGAAATTTATGGTAATAGTTAATCAATCCTAGAAACGACCTCAACTGAGAGACATTATCCGGAGCGGGAGCCTTTACAACTGCCTCTATCTTGTCAGGAGACTTATGAAGCCCCTCCCGGTCAATGACATGACCACAGTACGAGATCCGCTTCTGGAAGAACTCACATTTCTGCCGATTAACTCTAAGTCCATACTCTTTCAGTCTGTTGAGCACCAGTTCCGAGTTTGCGAGGTGTTCTTCATCACCATCACCTGTAATCAGAATATCGTCCAGGTAACATTGTGTGCCTGGAATTCCCTGTAATACCTGCTCCATGGCCCTCTGCCAAATTGCTGGAGCCGATGCCACTCCAAAAACCAGCCTATTGTACCGGTACAAACCTCGATGCGTGTTGATCGTGAGGTATTGGCGTGACTCTTCTTCAACCTCCATCTGCAAGTACGCCTGCGCCAGGTCTATCTTGGTGAAGTGTTTCCCGCCAGACAACGAAGCAAAAATATCCTCAATCCGCGGAAGCGGATACTGCACCGTGTGAAGCACCGGATTAACGGTGATTTTGAAATCTCCACAGATGCGAACCTTCCCTGGTTCTCCTGGCTTGTTGCTCGAAGGACGTTTCATAACGGGAACAATGGGCATAGCCCACTCACTCCAATCTACCTTAGACAGTACACCTGAACGTTCTAGCGCTTCCAGTTCCACTTCTACAGTAGGTCGTATTGCATAGGGTACCGGTCTGGCTTTAAAAAATTTTGGGTGTGCATGTTCATCAATCTTGATGTTTGCCGTAATTCCTCTCAGTGTTCCCAGTCCCTGCTGGAACACCTCTTTAGCATCATCCAATATTTTGGACAATCGTTTAGGTTTGACATCTGTTTCCCCGGAATCTACCGTTAGTGCCTTCAAGGAGTGCCAGTCCATATTCATTTTCCTAATCCACTCCCGTCCCAGTAGTGGTGGACCTCCTTCAGGTAGCACATATAAGTCCATTACTTGGCTTTCTTCGCCCTTGTGGACCACTTTTACCTCTATCTTTCCGATGGGGTACACTCTTTGCCCCGTGTATGTTTTCAATATAATCTCCGTATCCCGTAGGGGAATATGTTGGAATAACCTTTTGTAATCTTTCTTATTCATGACCGTCAATGCCGATCCAGTGTCCAATTCCATCTTTACTTGGACTCCTGCTATCTGAAGGGTGACCCAAATTGTCTGGAGATCTGCATCCTTACCAACGTTGTGTACTCTTAAGCTACCCAGTTCATTACTGCTAGCGTCTGAATCTGACTTCTGTTCAGTCGAACTGTTCTTTGTCACCTTGTGTACCTTTATGTATTTTCCTTGCGGTGACTTTTTGTTGCTGGTCTTCTTTCCTGACCGGCATACTTTAGCTATGTGGCCAAGCCTGCCACACGTTCTGCATTCTTGGTTTTTAAACCAACACTGGTTCTGATCGTGCGTTGTCTTTCCACAACGATAACATTTTACAGTACTCAAACCCAATTTATTTGTACTGAGTTCCGGTGACCGTAGCTGCATTACTGCCGTGCCTCTCGCTGCGGCTTCGTGTGCTGCTGCCATAGTGACCGCTTTCTCAAGCGTCAGCTCATTCTCCTCGAGCAGTCGCTTTTGTGTATCTTCTTTTAATAAACCACACACAAATTTATCTCGTAGCGCCTCTGTCAGTCTCGTTCCAAACTGACAGTACTTTGCTAGCTTACGCAATTCCATTAAATATTCAGCATTGCTTTCACCTTTCAGCTGCCTTCTGCTGTAAAATTTAAATCGTTCCGCTAGCATCAGCGGCGTGGGGTTTAGATGATTTTTCAGGACAGTAACAATCTCCTCGAACGTCTTATCCGCCGGTTCATCTGGTGATAAAAGGTGTTTCAATTGCCCGTATGTCTTCGCACCCATTAAGTTTAATAATGTTAGTGCTTTCTCTTCATCTGGGATTTTATTTGCTTTACAATAATTTTGTATGCGTTCTACATACATGGCCCAATCTTCGATGTCGCTATCAAAGGTATTAATGTTCCCATGTTTAGGCATCGTTGCAATTTATTTTATTTTTATTTTTATCCAAGATGGCAGCTTCCCGCTCTTGTCTTCGTCCTCCGCCTACAAAATGGCGGTTTTCCCGCGCTTGGCGGTCTTCACCCGTCCCCCAACGCTGTCTCCGCTTCACCGCGGCTCTCGCGCCTTCAGTTGCCCCAGACGCTGCGCCTTTTTAGCCCGAATGCGGCCCGGCCCTTATCACCAGCCGCGATCGATGTCCCCGCGCTGCGCCTTTCGGCCCGAATGCGGCCCGGCCCTTATCTCCGGTCGCGATCGATCTCACCGCCCTTATTCCTCCGTCTTCCCTCCCCGCCTGTACAGCCAACGCGGCCGACTTTCTGGTCGCGTCGCTGCCCGGCTTACCCACCACCGAGGTAGAAAGAAGATAGCTGACAGCCGCTGATGGAGGCTTCGAGTTCAGGATGTCTTCTGCACTCTGGTTTCTCGATGTCTGCCGCGCGACGTGTCTTCCAGCAGGGTGATGAGGGTGGAAGCCTCTCTTCGACGTCCGTTCTGTGGACGAAGCCGCCGTGGATATAAACTGCCGCAGGGTAAGAATCGGACTCGTCGCCACTGTTAAGTCTGTGTGTTCTAGTTGTAATTACTAACACAGACTACAAGATTAAAGTTCAACAGGTCTTTACTGGTTGGAGGTCAGGACTATACTAAATACAATATTACCACACAGTGCTTATATACCGGTGGTCACCACCGGTATTACGTATACAGCAGCCAGAGAAAGTAGTACATCTCTTAAGGTGGAACAGGCTTAAGTTCTCTTAAGGTGGAACAGGTTACATACACCACACAAACCACGCCAAGTTAGCGAGGTGGACCGTCAGGCTGAAGGGCTTGGAGGGTTTGAGATGTCCAGTGTTCAGGTGAGTGATGGGTGCATGAGTGCAGAGGTAATTGTGTTTGGTGTGTGTAAAGTGTTTAAAGAAGTTTTACTTACCTTTACTTACTAATGCAGGCTTCCTTCCTTCAGGTCTCGGGAGTCCCTCATCTCATCGGCACAGAAATCAGAATGGCCGCGAGCTGTCAAAAGTTGCAGCGTTCAGCTTTCTGTTCTGGAGAGATCTCTAAATCAGCCTGAGAGGAAGGAATTAACTTAGAGTACAGATTGTCAGTGTTTCACAGCTTCAAACAGCTGTCAAACGCTGATATTTCATCTGTCAAAAGCTCTTGACAGATGAAATGTCAATCTGTGACATCACTTGTTGCTGGGTGGCCCTTAATTGGCCTGCAGAGCCCGCTGGGCGGGCTCAACAAGGTCAATCAAGGGAAAATCGAGTGGGTTGGCCACACCTTGAGGGAGGCGGGACTACAACCCCAAAAGTGGGAGTCCCGCCTCCTACTCGCCTCCATTGATAAAATCCAGCCCATAGAGTACAAAAGCAAGGAAGTTATAATGAACTTTTATAAGACACTGTTAGGCCACAACTGGAGTATTGTGTCCAATTCTGGGCACCGCACTTTAGGAAGGATGTGAAAGCTTTAGCGAGACTGCAGAAAAGATTTACAAGAATGGTTCCAAGGATGAGGGACTTCAGTTATGTGGATAGACTGGAGAGGCTGGGGTTGTTCTCCTCAGAGCAGAGAAGCTTGAGAGGAGATTTGATAGAGGTGTTCAAAATCATGAGGGGTCTGGACAGAGTAGAGAGAAACTGTTCCCATTGGCGGAAGGGTTGAGAACCAGAGGACACAGATTTAAGGTGATTGTCAGAAGATCCAAAGGCAACATGAGGAAAAACTTTTTACGCAGCGAGTGGTTAGGATCTGGAATGCACTGCCTGAAAGGGTGCTGGAGGCAGATTCAATTGTGGCTTTCAAAAGGGAATTGGATAAGTACCTGAAGGAAAAAACATTGCAGGACTATGAGGAAAGGGCGGGGGAGTAGGACTAGCAGAAGTGCTCCAGCAGAGAGCCGGCATGGGCACGACGAGCTAAATGACCTCCTACTGTGCTGTAACTATTCTATGATTTACTGTGATTTCTTTCCCTGGCAGCAAACGTGGCTGGATTTGAGGTTTGGATCGACACAAACCCCTCAGCTGTGGAATTTGGAGACTCTCTGGAGGTGATCTGCCGTACAACATGTACACAGCCAATAATAGATATGGAATATAAACCAGGGATACATCCGAACAGAACATATGGTATTAACTGGTCCACAGACTATTTCCCAAGTGTTCAGGAATGGGATTTTGCAGCACCTTGCAATGTAATCTGTAAATCAGCACCTTGCAGTGTAATCTGTAAATCTGACAGTTATCAGCAGAAGGAGGCGAAAAAGGTGGTCACAATATACAGTAAGAGAAAACTCTTGTTCTAACATATTTGATTACCTGGCATCAAAGGGAGGTGGAGACGGGGTAAACTCTTTAAGGATGTCCAGAATGTTTCTGATTTAGGGTAGCCTGGTGCTGGTGAGATACTGAACTGTGGTGCAGAGTGGTATGAAGTGGGTTTACACTCACACACAGTTTGATCCTAATCTCAGCTGGGTTAATGGACAGTCATCAAATGAAGGTGAGGCTAGTAAACCAGGTCTAAGACTTAACAGAAGGAAGTTCATATCCTACCATTCCATGGTGTATCATTAGAATCTTTAAGTAAAGGTAGTGAAACCCTTTGGAAACCCAAGTTTCTGAACAATGTTTGAAGAAGCAGCACTTTTACTTTTTCCATCATTTGTACAACTTCTACGTACAAATATGAAGTGCCTTCATCTCGTGGGGAGAAGTCACCTCGGGATGTTGTTGCTTTCACAGAATATCAGTCGATCTGTCCCCAGCTCTGCCTCAGTTTGGGTGGACATTTAGTGGTTTTTCCTCCATTGGGAGCAACAGTACTGTTCACTCGTATAGTAAGGGAAGGTCTGTCAGTGAATTGTTTCTGGATGTGAATCATATATTGAATTGCAGGGGAGAGTGGTATGAATATTCAGACACATTATTTCAGTGAATTCTGTTAACTGTGATCCTCCTTTAACAGATCGAGAGTTAACCATTACTTCACCTCCTGAAGGGCTGGAAGTTAACAAAACATATAGTCTGGAGTGCACTGGTCCCAGGGTCTATCCAAACAATAAGCTCATACTCACATGGCTGAGAGGGAGGGAGATTGTTCAGAACGTTTCCACAGAAGAACCAGGTTTCCCGGATGATGATCAAAGATTGAGGAATGTTTTCAATTTCACTGCAAGTACGTCAGATGACGGAAAGGAGTACGCCTGCTTGGCAGAAGTGGACTTGGGCTCTAACATTACAAAGCCAATCACAAACTCCTCGGTGACTCTGAAAACTTACTGTAAGTTCCACTTCAGTCGTAATGGGTTGGTTTTCCTCTTTTAGAGAATGGGTTAAAACCTCATGAACCTGAGTGAGGGAAACAAGCAGTGGGTGCAGAAAATAAATAGGAACAGTCTACTGGAAACAACACAGGAGAGGTATCAGGATGGGGAGGGGGGATATTGGTAAACTGCAATAATCCATCAGCACAAAGTGCAGTGATGGAAAGGCCAATGCAATCTCAGGATCGGTAGCTGGAGGGACAGAGCACCAGTCCTTGGAAATACTAGGCAGCTTTTACAAAGCAGTAGCCCACTCCAGCTCGAGTAGTGTGTACAGTGCTGGACACTGGACCACAGGGGGACATCCTGGCCTGTGGGGAGCACACAGGACAACTCAGGTGATGAATGGGATTGGGTATTGAGCAATGGGCACTGGGAATATTTACACCGAAGGGTTTAGGACTTTCAAGGGAACAGATAAATTCGATCCCAGAGCAATGTTTAGTATTAACACAAGTTCTTGGAAATGGCAACATGGACTCAAACGTAGACAGGAAAAGGTCAATGGATGTCGCACGGGCGGAGTGTTTTGTCTCAAATGACCTGTAACGGTGCCAGGCAGAGGCTTCCCAACAGGAATGGAAATCTGTGGGAGTCATACTGGACCCGCTCGCACACCTCCTCGTGGTCAATAGAGACTGAGACCGACAACAACAATGGTCAGTAATTTCCCCGTACCTGCTCCCACTCTGCCGCCATGACTTTGCCGAAATTCGGCGTAAATGGACTTTCTGCCTCATTCCGGTCAAGTTACGGTGGCGGAATGGGAGAAACGCTGGGAAAATTACTGGCCAATAACAACTTTCATTTATGTATAAAAATGTCCCAAGGTGCTTCACAGAGTAGTAATAAAATACGATGGATGGCGAGTCAAAGAAGGAGATATTAGGAGGTGAGGGAGCATTTTAAGGAGAGTCATAAAGGATGAGAGTGAGGTGGAGAGGCAGAGGGATTTAGGAAGGGAATTCCTGGGCATGGGGCCTACATGAGAAACACTGGGGACTTAAGCTCGCGCTGCAACACAGAACTCACAGACGGGAGCGGCGAGAGGTTTGTGGGAATGAGAATCCCTGAGTTCAGCCTGGAGTGCAGGGCGTGTTTGGGGGAAACATACTGAATAAGGAAACTGTGCCTTGGTCTCAAGTGCTCAAAACTCATGAGAGTCGGTGATACAACATTTGATGCAATATCTGAGTGGGTGCACAATTTCTTTCGGATGGGGATCGAGAGGCAACTTTGGGGGGATGGCCTCAGGGCATGGAGGTTTAAAAAGGCTGCTTTCTGAATGCAGTGAGAGACTTTTTAATATCGATCTTTACTGTGCATTGCCACCCAGTGGATCTGTAATGGGGCTGTATGCTGACACACGGCTGACTTCATAGAAAGAAATACAGTTGCACTGCTGGGTTTGGCACTAGCATTACATGACAGGTCTTCATGCCTTTCCCAACACAGCTGACTCCTGCCCTCATCCAGTCATCAAACGGTCTTGAGCCTAGAAATTTGATTGCACTCTCGGCCTGTTTTCAGGAACAGAGTGCGCAGTGGCTGAGAACGCAGGGCGCAGGGAGCGCAGGAGAGAGGGCGCGCAAGGTGGAGGGAGCACAGGTGGCAGGGTACTCGGGGCAAGATGCGCGGGAGGCAGGGAACGCAAGGGGCAGGGAGAGCAGTGGGCAGGGAGTGCAGGGGTCAGGGAGCGCAGGGGACAATGCACTCGGGGCAAGACGCGCAGGGGGCAGGGAACACACGGGTCATGGCGCGCGGGGTCAGGGAGCGCAGCGGGCAGAGGTCGGGCGCGCAGGAGTCAGGGTATGAAGGGGTCATGGCGCGCAGGGTCAGGGGGCACAGTGGGCAGGGCGGGAGGGGTCAGGGCACTCAGGGAAGCAGGGCGTGCAGGGGGCAGGGTGCGCAGGGGCCAGAGAATGCAGGGGTCAGGAAGAGCACTGCTCACGCCTGGTAACTTGGTCCCAGGCAGCATGTTAAATTTGTGCTGGGACCTCATTAAAATGAGTCAGAGGTGGAGCTAGTGCCTCCCATACTATTCAGTGGCTGCACGACCTTTGCGGGGTGGACCGGTGGGCGGAATTTGGACGTCTCTGACTCCACTTAATGGCAGCCAGCACCTCGTAAAGGGGCGGTGCACTCTAGCTGTAAGTGCTAGGCAGCTTGTACACCAGCACTAGCCCACTCCACCTCAGGTACACTACACTATAGGACAGAGTATAAATCAAGAAATAATGGGGGGTTGTAAGAAAGGTACTGAAATAATCATGGGCGATCTTAATCTTCATATAGATTGGACAAATCAAATTGGCAAAAGCAGCCTTGAGGACGAGTTCATAGAATGTATTCGGGACAGTTTCTTAAAACAATACGTTGTGGAACCGACCAGGGAGCAGGCAATTTTAGATCTGGTAATGAAACAGGATTAATTAATGATCTCATAGTAAAGGATCCTCTAGGGAAGAGTGATCATAACATGATGGAATTCCACATTCAGTTTGAAGGTGAGAAACTTGGGTCTGAAACTAGAGTATTAAACTTAAATAAATGCAATTACAAAGTTATGAGGAGAGAGTTGGCTAAAGTGGACTGGGAAAATAGATTAGAAGGTAAGACGGAAGAAAAGTAGTGGCAGACATTTAAAGAGATATTTCATGACTCTCAACAAAGATATATTTCATTGAGAAAGAAAGACTCGAAGAGAAGGATGAACCATCCGTGGCTAACCAAGGAAGCTAAGGATGGTATCAAATTGAAAGAAAAGGCATGCAATGTTGCAAAGATTAGTGGTAGGCCAGAAGATTGGGAAAATCTTAGAAACCAGCAAAGGATGACTAAAAAAATAATGAAGAGGGAGAAAATAGCTTATGAGAGTAAACTAGCAAGGAATATAAAAACTGACAGTAAGAGCTTCTACAAGTATATGAAAAGGAAGAGAGTAGCTAAAGTAAACGTTGGTCCCTTAGAGGACGAGACTGGGGAAATAATAATGGGAAACAAGGAAATAGCAGAGGCATTGAACAAATATTTTGTATCTGTCTTCACAGTAGAGGACACTAAAAACATCCCAGTAATAGTAGAAAATCAAGGGGCAAAAGGGAGGGAGGAACTTAAAACAATCACTATCACTCGAGAAAAAGCGCTAGGCAAACTTACGGGTCTAAAGGCTGACAAGTCCCCATGACCTGATAACCTGCATCCTAGGGTCTTAAAAGAAGTGGTGACAGAGATAGTGGATGCATTGGTTGTAATCTTCCAAAATTGCCTTGACTCTGGAAAAGTCCCAGCGGATTGGAAAACCACAAATGTAACGCCCTTATTCAAAAAAGGAGGGAGACAGAAAGCAGGAAACTATAGGCCATTTAGCCTAACATCTGTCATTGGCAAAATGCCCGAATCCATTATTAAGGAAGTAATAGCATGGCATTTTGAAAATCATAATACAATCAAACAGTGTCAACATGGTTTTATGAAAGGGAAATTGTGTTTGACAAATCTATTAGAGTTCTTTGAGGAGGTAACGGGAAACCAGGATAAAGGGAAACCAGTAGATGTAGTGTATTTGGATTTCCAAAAGTCATTCAACAAGGTGCCACATAAAAGGTTACTGCATAAGATAAGAGCTCATGGTGTTGGGGGTAATGGCCCAGAAATTCCGTTCACAGGCCTCCCACGGGCGGAGGGCTGCGATCCGGAAAAATCTGCGCCTGGACCGGAGGGCTCCTGGGAGGCGCAGAGTTCCGATGCTGGGCCTCTCCAAACTGCCGGTGCGCAGGGCACACGTATCCCAGAGGCGCAGGCGGTTCGCAGCATCCCTGGGATCATGTTGGCCATGGGGAGCCAATCAGAGAAGGGAATCTCCATTCATACATTTGACAGGAAGACCTGTCAAATATATGAATAGAGATCACCCCCAAAAACATAGTAAAACTTTAAATAATTTTTTTTTTAAATCACATTTTTAAAATGACTTTAAATTACATAAATTAAGGCCTAGAAATTCAGTTGGCTGCGCCAGCCGTTAGCGCCTTAGGAGGAGCAGATCTCGAGCGCTAGACGCTTAGCGCCCGGGCGCCACGCGATCTGCGCCTCGCCCCAACTTCAGTAGACATTTAGCGCCGGCGCAAAGTCTTTGCGCGCGCTCATCTGCGCGCGCAGATCATGACGTCATTTCGTCGTGCAACGCCCTTTGTGCGCCCGGAACCGGAACTTCATTCACGCCGCCCCATTGTGCGCCGGGCGGCCCGAACGACTGTTGAGTGGAACGGTACACAACCGAGGCGGGCCGCGGGGAGCGCAAATTAAAGGGCACTTACCCTGCACTATAAAGGGCAGCCATTTTGCAGCATTCACTCTTGTGCAACGCATTTTTGGAGAGAGACCAAGGAAGAGAGCTTACTGCTTTGGCCCAACACTAGGACAGGTATTTTTGGCTTCAGGCCAGAGCTTTGCAAATCTCTTTGCCTGCATTGAGATCTCAGTGTTTGCCAGCATATTATGGGGGCTGCATTGGGTGCCAACGCTGAGTTGCAGCATTATGTCGGAAGGGCTTACAGACGCCGTGAGAGAGTGGCAGCCCTGGCTAGACGCAGAGGGGGCAACAAGCGTCGCCAAGTGAGGCCTTACCCACCCAGGGTATACCGCCAGCAGTTCTCCTATCTCAACATGTCTGCCGCGCAGTGTGTTAGGAGGCTGCGATTCAGAAGGGAGGTGGTTGCAGACATCTGCCAGCTGCTTCACAGAGATCTGCGTCCACAGCTGATGCGCAGGACGTCTCTGTCGGTGGCAGTGAAGGTGACGGTGGCTCTCAACTTCTATGCCACCGGCTCCTTCCAATCCGCTGCTGGGGACATCGCTAACATCTCCCAGTTCGCCGTGCATTGCTGCATCCGCCAGGTGACCAATGCCCTTTTCAGAAGGAGACGTCAATTCATCTCCTTCCCCATGACCCTGGACAAGCAGCAGCAGCGTGCAGTGGGATTTGCAAGAATAGCAGGCTTCCCCATGGTGCAGGGCGCCATTGACTGCACGCATGTGGCTTTACGGGCACCTCTGGAGCATGCCGAGGATTACCGCAACCGGAAGGGCTACCATTCCCTCAACGTACAGCTGGTGTGTGACCACAGGCAGCGCATCCTAGCTGTCAATGCCCGCTTTCCAGGCAGCAGCCACGATGCCTTTATCCTGCGACAGACAACTGTGGCTGACATGTTCCAGGCACAGCCTCAACCAAGAGGATGGCTTATCGGGGACAAAGGCTATCCTTTGTGTACCTGGCTCATGACCCCGCTCCGCGCGCCCACGACCCCTGCTGAAGAGGCATACAACGAGAGCCATCAAGCGACCAGGAACCTCATCGAACAAACAATCGGCGTCCTGAAGCAATGGTTCCGCTGTCTGGATCGCTCCGGCGGAGCCCTCCAGTATTCGCAGGAGCAAGTCTCCCAATTCGTCATCGTTTGCTGCATGCTGCACAACCTGGCTATCCGCAGGACTCAGGCACTGCCACCTCACGTTGGACCACCACCTCAGGAGGAGGAGCAGGAGGAGCATGAGGAGGAGGAGGAGGAGGAGTACCAGCCCAGGAGGGAGGCAGAAGGTCCAAGGGCCGCCCGTCGGCGGCTTATTGAACGTCACTTCTAGGCCCCCTGTCAGGGAATGGCTTGTGCCAATGAAAGAACATGATTGCAGCCGCTCCGCAAGCCCTCAGCCGGTTAAGGCAACAAACACTTCAAAGATCAAACATGGACAATGTGAATAAATAAAATTGTTTATTGTACAAACTCAGGGCCCTTCCCACATGAAAACCAAAAACACACGAAACCCCCAAAAAACACTCACACACATGACTCACTCCCACAAACTGGGGAGGATTAACAAAAGATGTAAACAAAAATGGCCTTCATCCTCGGCCTTCACAAAACACCCATTCCAAAAATCAAAACATTTGGACACACCCTCTACTTTGTGGCCCGCGAGGGCGATGCCTTCTGCAAACTTTGGCGGCCCCTACACGCCCTGCTGCTCCTCCTCAAAGTGAGGCCAGTGGCTGCTGCAAGGCTGGGGGAAGGCTCCTGAGGGGCACATGTCATGACGGCAGATGCCCTTGGGGGTCGGCCTAGACGAGGTCTGGCCCTCGAGGGGCCGGCTGGTGAATGCTGCAGCTGTGGCTGGGCAGCATCAGTCGCAGCAGCAGCTCGTGGCAGCTCCACTGGGGGAGTGGCAGTGGCGGCTGGAGGAATGGGGGCAAGCTGGCGGATGGCAGGCGCTCGCTGGTCGCCTGAGACACTGGCACTCGCCCGGGCGAGCACTGCAGCATGCGCAGCGATCTGCCGAGGGACAGACCGCTGTGCTGCTGCAGCGCGCCGGGTGCCCTGGCGATGCCTAGCTGACACAGCGAGTGTGGCAGCAGTGAGTGCCCGTGTTGCCCTGTTCTGTGACCGCATCAGAGCAGCCAGTGACTGCACGGCACCACTGATCACCTGGCCAGTCGCTGCCTGAGCTGCCCCGAATTCCGCACGACTCGCTGCCTGAGCTGCCCCGAATTCCACCCGACTCGCTGCCTGATCTGCCCCGAATTCCGCCAAACTGGTGGCCTGTGAGGCCCCAAATTCGGTCACACTCCGAGACAGGGACTCGATGGCCTCAGGCATCCGTGCCACTACCCCCATGAGCTCCGTGTGCCGGCGCTCCGAGTCCGCGGACATGTCCTCGAGGCGGCGCATCTCCTCGGCGTTGACCGTCTCCGGACTGGATGCCGGACTCTCCCTCTGGGGAGAAGGCCGCCAAGCTGGCCGACCCTTCCTGCGTTGCTGGATGCCGCTGGGCCCAGCAATTGGACTCCCCTCCGACCCTTCCCCCCTCTGGGGAGAAGGCCGCTGAGCTTCCACCCCCCTCCCGCGTTTCTGCAGGCCGCTGGTCCCAGGAGCTACACTCCCCTCCGACACTTCCCCCAGGCTCCCCTCCAAGGAAGACGTCTCCCCTACATTGGCATGGCTTGCCCTGATGGGCTGCCTTCCTCTTGCTCCTCCTCCTCCTCCTCTTCTGAGGGGCTGTCACTGGCAACTTCAGGGACCTCCTCCTCACCATCTGAAAGCAGGAAGGCACAAGAGTAGCTTTAGAGTGAGGAGAGGGCGTCAGCGAGGGATGCATGAGTGGTGGCATTCAGCGCATTGGTCAGACAGTGGCAAAGGATGTAGATCTGATGCGCAAGTGGGACGAGAGAGGTCCAAAAGGTGATGTCATTACCATTGGTGCCCAGAACAGGGTCGGCATCTCCAGATGCAACGGGGCCAATCACCCGGGCACCCATGATGCGCTCCATGCGCTGTTGCAGCTCGGTGAGCGGCTGGATCTGGGGTCCGCCTCCCCCGGTCTCAGTCCGGCTCCTCTTATTATTGGCCAGCTTGGCCTGCAAGAGAAAGGACGGCCTCTAAGTACAGTGTGTAGCCCTGATCTTGTGTGCACTGCCTCCCATGGTGGAATAGCCTGGCCAGTGTGTAGCCCTGATCTTGTGTGCACTGCCTCCCATGGTCGAATAGCCTGGCCAGTGTGTTAAGTGCACAATGTGCAATTGATGTTCATGACTGTCCCATAGCTGCTGCATGAGGGCTGGCCATTAGGGCTTTCAGGTCCCTTTGCCCATAATGTGAGGTGCAAATGCAAGGATGAGGAGGACACTGGAAAGGGTACTCACCCTGACAATCCTGGCGAGGTCATTTAGCTTTTTGCGGCATTGTACAGCGCTCCTGGGGACCTCACTGTTGGATGTCACCCTGGTGGTGACATGCCTCCAGGCTTTCCGGTAGACGCGGGCCGGCGGCTTCTTCCCATTGTCCAGAAACAAAATATGGCGTCTCTTCTCCACAGCGCCAACCAGATCATGCTCTGCGAAGCGCTGCGCTCGTTCACGGGCCTTCTCCATACTTTCAGGCGCTATTTGGGTCCATCAGCAGTGTTCAGGCCTAGCTGGAGGGCTGCAGTGTCCAGGGCGTGGCAGCGGACCAACTCGACCCTTCCCCCTTAAGAGCTGGCCGGCGCCAGGGTGTCTGCAGTCAATCAAGAAATGGCCGCACCTGCGCTGCGCCCGGCCTCGGCGGTATCGCTCAGCACCTCCGGCTTAGCGCCTAAAGAGAGCCGTGCATCGCCAGTTTTAGCGCTCGAGCAAACTCTTAGGGCGAAGCTAATGAATATCGGCGAAGTGGCCTCGAATTTGCGCCGGGCGCAAACTTTAGCGGCCGCCCGACTTTACCGCCCCAAAAGTGGCTATAATGAATTTCTAGGCCACTGTTTATTGGCCTGGCATAAATAAGGACATTGAGAACATGATAGGCAAATGTGAGACATGTCAGAAACACCAAAACAAACAAGCAAAGGAACCAATGATAGTAGCTGACATACCAACAGCACCATGGCAAAATGTTGGTATGGACCTTTTTCATTTAAATGGTAAAGACTATCTAATAGTGATTGACTACTATTCTAACTATCCTGAGATGGCGCTGCTCTCAAGCACCACAGCAAGCAGTGTCATAGTGCATGTGAAATCCATCTTCGCTAGACATGGAATTCCCAGGATTGCCGTTAGCGACAATGGTCCGTGCTTCAACTGTAAGGAGTGGCAACAGTTTGCAGCACATTATGACTTTCAGCACATCACATTCAGTCCTTTGTATGCTCAGTCAAATGGTAAGGCAGAGAAAGGTGTTCAAGTTCTCAAGCAGCTACTGAAGAAAGCGACAGAAAGCAAGTCTGATCCTTATCTCGCCCTGCTGAGCTACCGAGCCTCACCTTTAGACTGTGGTTCTTCACCTGCTGAACTACTAATGGGTTGCAAGTTGCGCACCACGCTACCCTGCTGTGCAAAAGAACAGCAAAGTGAGGAACTGAGACAGAGACTTCAACTGTTAAAGCTGAAACAGAAATCATACTATGACAAGTCATCCAAAACTCTAAAACCATTGACAAGGGATGATGTTGTCAGGATTGAGGATCCAGATGCATGGAACAGGAAAGCTACAGTTCTTGAGGAAGTAGGACCAAGGTCATACACTGTTAGAACTGAGGAAGGACAGATTCTCAGGAGGAACCGCCGTTCCCTCCTAAAAACACAAGAGACTATTCAAGAGCAGATTGATGACAATGCCGCAACTGCATCTTGTCATTCACCGCCAGAACAATCTCATGAAGACACATCAGACTTACCCGTGTTGAGAAGATCCACACGTGAAGTAAAAAAGCCTGATAGACTTAATCTTTGAGTACAATGTAAAGCTTTGAAAATGTGTTGACTGTTTTGAAAATGTTTATGTTTATAGAGCACTAACAAAAGTGTTACTGATATTATCTTTATTGTTTTCTTGAAAGTTGATTGATATTGATTTTGTTAAACCTCAAAGAAAGGGGGATGTAATGATCAATAACATGTCATTCTATAGTGGACACTAGGTGGAGCCGTAGAGCTGTGTAGAGCTGTATATAGCTGTATGTATATAAGACTACACTACCCAGCTGTATGTATATTAAGACTACATTACCCATGAGGCACTAGGCTACCCACAAGGCAGCAGTCAAGATGGATGCCTCTACAGATACTGTACCTAGTCCACATGTGCTCAATAAAGTGTCTAGCAAAAGCTAGCTGTGTTCATAATAAGAATGTCTATTAATTAATGAACATAAGACAAGGGGCTGGGAAAATCGCTCCCAAAGGGCTGGATTTTCTGAATGGGAAGCTTTTGGAGGCGTGACTGCTACTTGCCAGGTTTTAGTCATGCCTCCATCAGCTTCTGGCCAACCAGTGGGAATTTACCCTGATTGACCTTGTTAAGCCCACCCGGCTGGCTCAGCAGGCCAATTAGGGGGAAGTCATAGAAACATAGAAGATAGGAGCAGGAGTAGGCCATTCGGCCCTTCGAGCCTGCTCCGCCATTCAATGAGATCATGGCTGATCATCCAAATTCAGTACCCTGTCCCTGCCTTCTCACCATATCGCTTGATCCCTTTAGCCTCAAGAAATATATCCAACTCTTTCTTGAATATATTTAATGAACTGGCCTCCACCGCCCTCTGTGGCAGAGAATTCCACAGGTTCACCACTCTCTGGGTGAAGAAATTCCTCCTCATTTCAGTCCTAAATGGCTTACCCCTTATCCTTAGACTATGACCCCTGGTTCTGGACTCCCCAGCCATCAGAAACATCCTTTCTGCATCTAGTCTGTCCAGACCTGACAGAATTTTATAGGTTTCGATGAGATCCCCTCTCAATCTTCTAAACTCCAGTGAGTATAAGCCCAATTGACACAATCTCTCCTCATACGTCATTCCTGCCATCCCAGGTACCAGCCTGGTGATTCTTCGCGGCACTCCCTCCATGGCAAGAACGTCCTTCCTCAGGTAAGGTGACCAAAACTGCACACAATACTCAAGGTGCGGTCTCACCAAGGCCCTGTACAACTGCAGCAAGACATCCTTGTTCTTGTACTCGAACCCTCTTGCTACGAAGGCCAACATACCATTTGCCTTCTTAACCGCCTGCTGCACCTGCATGCTTACCTTCAGCGACTGGTGCACAAGAACACCCAGGTCCCTTTGCACTTCCCCTTCTCCCAATCTATTGCCATTCAAATAATAATCTGCCTTCCTGTTTTTGCCACCAAAGTGGATAACCTCACATTTATCCACATTATAGTGCATTTGCCATGTTTCTGCCCAATCACTCAACCTGTCCAAATCGTACTGGAGTTTCACGACATCCTCCTCACAGCATACCCTCCCACCCAGCTTTGTGTCGTCTGCAAATTTGGAGATATTACATCCAATTCCCTCGTCCAGATCATTAATATATATTGTGAACAGCTGGGGTCCTAGGACCGATCGTTGCGGTACCCCACTAGTCACTGCCTGCCACTCGGAAAACGACCCGTTTATTCCAACTCTTTGCTTTCTGTCCACCAACCAGTTCTCTATCCAAGTCAATACCTTGCCCCCAATCCCATGTGCCTTAATTTTGCACGCTAACCTCTTATGTGGGACCTTATCGAAAGCCTTCTGAAAGTCCAAATACACCACATCCACTGGTTCTCCCTTATCTATTTTACCAGTTACATCCTCAAAAAATTCCAGTAGATTAGTCAAGCATGATTTACCTTTTGTAAATCCATGTTGACTTTGTCCGATCCTGTCACTGCTTTCCAAGTGCTCTGCTATTACATCTTTTATAATGGACTCTAGCATTTTCCCCACTACCGATGTCAGGCTTACCGGTCTATAATTCCCCGCCTTTTCTCTACCACCTTTTTTGAATAGTGGGGTAACATTACCTACCCGCCAATCCATGGGTACCATTCCAGAGTCTATTGAGTTCTGGAAGATGACCAGCAATGCATCTACTATTTCTAGGGCCACTTCCTTAAGTACCCTGGGATGTAGATTATCAGGCCCTGGGGATTTATCGGCCTTCAGTCCCATCAATTTTCCTAACACCATTTCCCTACAAATACTGATTTCTTTCAGTTCCACCCTTTCATCAGACCCTATGTTCCGCGGTATTTCTGGGAGGTTATTTGTGTCCTCCTTTGTGAAGACAGAACCAAAATATGTATTTAGTTGGTCAGCCATTTCTTTGCTCCCCATTATAAATTCCCCCAATTCTGACTGTAAGGGACCTACGCTTGACTTCACCAATCTTTTTCTCATTACATATCTATGACAGAGCACGTCAACGTATGACGTGTCATCTGTCAAGAACTTTTGAAAGAAGAAATGTCGTTTGACAGCTCTGTGAAGCTGTCAACCACTGACATTCTGTGTAGTTTGATGAGGCCATGTGTTCAGGACTCATCAAACCTTTCTACTTTGCAGAAATCAGCTGGCTGTTGTATCTCTACAATGGAGATGTCAGGGACTCCGGCTCCACAGAGGCTGAAGGCTGCAGGTAGAAACAAAGGTAAGTTAACATTTTCTAACACTTTACACTCACCTCACATACTTACCACTCCACACTTACACCCATCACTCACCTCTACATCGGACTTTCAGACCCCTCCTACTCCCGCAGACCTCCTACGCACCTCCTTCCCCCAGGTCTGGAAGCCCGCACTTCAGGATGAAAAATGGGGATAATCCTATTTTCTGCCTGTTAACTACCCAACATCGAGCCCATAGAGTACGGAAACTGTGCCTTGGTCTCAAGTGCTCAAAACTCATGAGAGTCGGTGATATAACATTTGATGCAATATCTGAGTGGGTGCACAATTTCTTTCGGGTGGGGATCCAGCAGCAACTTTGGATGAATGGCCTCAGGGCATGGAGGTTTAAAAAGGCTGCTTTCTGAATGCAGTGAGAGACTTTTTAATGTCAACCATTACAGTGCATTGCCACTCAGTCGATCTGTAATGGTCCACAGAGCAGCAGTGATACACGCCCTGCTGTATGCCTCAGAGACATGGACCATGTACAGCAGGCACCTCAAAGCACTGGAGAGGTACCACCAACGCTGCCTCCGTAAGATCCTGCAAATCCATTGGCAGAATAGGCACACCAACGTCAGTGTTCTCGCTCAGGCCAACATCCCCAGCATCGAAGCTTTGACCACGCTCGATCAGCTCCAATGGACGGGTCACATTGTCCACATGCCCGATACAAGACTCCCAAAACAAGCGCTCTACTCAGAGCTCCAACACGTCAAGAGAGCCCCAGGTGGGCAGAGGAAACGCTTCAAGGACACCCTCAAAGTCTCCTTGAAAAAGTTTAACATCCCCACCGACACCTGGGAATCCTTGGCCCAACACCGCACAAAGTGGAGGAGAAGCATCCGGGAAGGTGCCGAACACCTCGAGTCTCTTCGCCGGGAGCAAGCGGAAGCCAAGCGCAGGCAGCGCAAGGAGCGCACGTCAACCCAAGCACCCCACCCACCCGCCCCTTCAACCATCGTCTGCCCCACTTGTGACAGAGACTGTAGATCCCGCATTGGACTCATCAGTCACCTGAGAACTTATTTTTAATGTGGAAGCAAGTCATCCTTGGTTCCGAGGGATGGCCTAAGAAGAAGAAGAACAAGAAGAGATGAGAGAATGGGGCTGCATGCTTACACACGGCTGACTTCATAGAAAGAAATACAGTTGCACTGCTGGGTTTGGCACTAGCATTACATGACAGGTCTTCATGCCTTTCCCAACACAGCTGACTCCTGCCCTCATCCAGTCATGAAACGGTCTTGAGCCTAGAAATTTGATTGCACTCTCGGCCCGTTTTCAGGAGCAGAGTGCGAGGTGGGCAAGGCATACAGGGAGAAAGACGCACAGGGGGCAGGGAGAACACGGGATAGGGCGAGCAGGGGACACGACACGCAGGTTTAAAAATGGTGCAGCATCAGCAAAACCACCTTCGCAGCAGTCAGAATAAAGTTTTCACAGTCAGTAAACAGGCCAGAAAATGCTCAAATGTTAATCAGCCTCAACTAACCTGTAAGTACTGGATGAGCCCTTTAAATAGCACTGCTGAAGGGTCCTTCCTGCCCGTTAGTGCCACGAGTTGCTGGGCGAGTTTACCATGTGGCAAATCTGGCACTGGGGCAGCCCAATATCACAAAAGGGTGCAACAAGCATAAGGCCCTAATCTGAATAATTTATTCAGCAACAACTTACATTTATATAGCGCATTTAATGTAGCAAAACATCCCAAGCTGCTTAACATTCATTGTTTTAAATAGTTCTGGCCTGTGCCCTGGGCGACTAAGGAGCAGCCTGATCCAATCTGGTGGGCTGCGCACTTCCGGCACCATATTGGATGCTTAGGCAGCTGTTTAATACATTTGAATTTCTAGGCCTTGGTTTCTGTACCAACAGAGGAATGTGTCGCACATTGACACGGCTGGGATTGGGAACTCACTGGCAATGAGGTTGAACTTGTGTCCCACAATGCTGTGCTGCTGCTCCAAACACCTTCCTACTCTCATATTTTTTAACATTTCTTTTCCAGATAAACCACAAGACCCAACCATATCAGTAAATAACAAACCCGTGTCAGTGTTTCCAGTAAACGTCAGTAAAGGTGATGCGGTTACAATGACCTGCGACTCCAGTGCAAACCCCCCGGCTACATTAGAGTGGGAAGACCCCAGTAACGGCAGCAACGTTGAGATTGGCCCTCCTGGAGTCCTCCGTATTCCCCAAGTGACATCAGAACATCAAGGAATTTATAAATGTCGAGCTATCAATAAATATGGAACTGATGAGAAGGAAGTGGACCTCAGGGTCACAGGTCAGTTTGTAATCTTGGTCACAATTCATATAAAATGAAAAATAATTAACCCTTTGAGGACTGAAGCAGCATTTCTGTTACCCCCAATAAATCCTGATTGCTTTGTCGGTTTACTTAATTCTGTTATTTATTTATTTTATCCGAGTTTTCTTCTCTTCCCCTATCTTTAAGACTCCTGTTCCACGCCACACTTGCTGGCGAAGGGACAAATGGGCAAACTACTGCCTGCCTCTAACAATGCTGCTTTGTAACTGGCCTCTGGGACATTGGTACGAGTGGCCCAGAGTGACACTCCCTTCCACTTGTCTCTCTTTGTGTGGAAGCCCCTTACTCCTGCTCTGTGTTTGCCCAGACTGCCCGGGCAATAACTCAGCAGGAGGGGAGTTGCAGCTGTGAATCCACATGCTGCCAGTCCATGGTGCAGGGTGTTGGCAGCTCAGTGCGCTGCATCACACGGCTGGGCATCAACTCTAATAGTGAGGGGGGCAACCTCAGTGAAAAACAACAACAGGAGATGCTGCAAACACAGCAGGTCAGTCAGAATCTGTGGAGTGAACGGGTGGTGCATGCTTTGGGCTGAAAAATGAAAGATGAACAAGAACTTTAATAGAATTAGAAGCAAATTGGAGGGACAAACAAACAGAGAGGAAATATCAGTGAAATGGCCTGGAACCTGCTTTAGAGAAAAATAGGAAATTGTTAGATGACCTTCATATCAGAGAATGGGAAGATGCATTAAATGAATTAAATGTAATAGAGGGACAAGGAGTGTGTGAGTAGGTAAAGAGAGAAAATGGGAGAGATTAAAAAGATGGAACACCTGCTGATCAGGCCTGAGATTGAAACAGAAAAGCCTGGTAAAACACATGGGGGGTTGTTTGCGCCTCCCGTTAGCACCTAAAGAGGGAGCTAATGAGGCGCAAAGCAACTAGCGCCCGGGCGCGGTGATGTTTGCGCCGCTCATGAAATTAACTAGCCATTTTGCGGCAGCGCTAAACACTACCACCACGATCTCCTGCGCCGGCAGATTGTGACGTCAGTCGTGTGCGCAGCGTCCCGTTAGCACCCCGGACCGGATATTGAATGGCGCCCCCTGCCTTACCGCCTGCCGCTAGCAACGACAGGTTGAGGGGAGCGTTATGCTGTCTGAAAGGGACTAGGGGAGCGCTATTTAAAGGCGACCGCTTCCTGCCTTTTTTGTCGGTGACATTTTTGCACCACACATTCTGAGAGAGAGAGGGAGAGACTTCTGGAGAGATTCAACACTGTGTGAGGAGTTTTGAGTACTGAGCAGCACTTTGCAGGTTTATTTTGATTTGCCCTTTGTTGCTTCGCCAGCGCTCTGAGGTAGCGCCTCGCTCCCCGGCCTTTGCGCCATAAGACAGGTGTGAAGCGCCTGATTTAGCACTCCAATCACCTCCAGGGGCGATAAAAGCCAAGTTTGCTGTCGGAGGCGATAATTAGCGCCAGGCGCTAAACTTTGTGCACGGCCGATAATGGCGCCCCAAACGGGGCGATACTGAATTTTTCCCCCATGGATTTTGGAAATGAATCAGGAATTCTGTAATAAATATATTGCCCTGGGATTGCCAATCACTTGTGTAACTGTTTTTTTGAATGTTTTCATAGATGAAATATGGATACTACTTCTGGTGATCCTAGGAATCATATTCGCACTGATCATTGTTGCACTCATTGTTGTCTTGTGCAAGAAATCCAGTGCCCATAAAAGAGGACTATATAAAGTACACAAAGCAAAACCCAACAACAATCCACAGGTCCCCAATGGAAATGAACATCAGGAGACTCTCCCTTTAAAGAAACTTGATCCATGACCTGGTGGGATAATGACAATTACGAACAGGTTGAACCAATAAAAATGATATTACATGTGGTGATTTTGGGGAGAAATCCCAAGGATCCTGTTGTTGAGATTGTTATTGAGGGAAGCCGCTGATTGCAGTGTTAAAGTCTTCTCGCAGCAATTAACGTACTAACTGTAAGGACAGCTCATTGCTGAGATTGCTCTGTATTTTTGGGCTGTTTGGGCAGTTTTTGAATCACTGTGTTTAAAAGTTTATTTTGATTTCCACAAACACTGGATATTCACCTGAACTCTGGTATCTAGAGGGGTTCAGCACTGATAACCACAGAGCTCTGCGAAAACAACTTTCTTTCTCACTAACTGAAATGAAGGCTAGATGTAAGACTTGTTTATACTGTACAATAATCTATTTCTGTCATGACTGTTTGCTTCAATGGCATAAATATTGCTTTTACAATGTATATTTTACAAGCAGATGTGTTCTTGGTCCATCGTTGCTACTGTTTGCTGAACACATGCTGTGTATACTGTGACAGTTCATTAATGTAACATGCATAGTATAAGAATTGCAACAGAAATGGTTAAGTGCTACTTCTTGTGAAGGTGTGCGGGTGTTTTTTTGCCATCTTGCTGATATTTGGTAATAATATAACAACTGTTTATGACAATAAGTGTAGTTTATAACCTAGGGATTGCAGCACTAATAGTCTAAAACAATTTGATTTTGCTGCTGTTTAAAGTCTTGCGGAGTTTGCTAACACACTGCGTTTTGTATATCCGAATGGTGACATTGGGAAAGGTAACTTTTGAACCTGAGTTGCTGCTTTAATAAATAATGTTAATACTGAATGCTTCATACCTAAACTGAACTTTCCTAATCTAAATAATCTAAATAATGCGTATATTCTGCTTTGCTTTCTGACAATACTGTCCGTGATTAGCTGATAATAATGTGTACAATACAAGTAAACTCCACTGAAATTACTCTGAAATAGATTCAAATTAATCTGACCAGTTCATGGAAGAGACTGGATGAACTAAAAATAAGCGGCGGGCGGGCGGGGGGGAGGTTGCGGCGGGCGGGGGGGTAGCGGTGGGTGGGGGGTAGCAGTGATAGGGGTAGCAGTTGCCACACGGTAGGTAGCGGTGGCGATCGGAAGGGGATCGTTGTCCGGCACCAGCCTATGTTCTTTAATTGCTGGATCGGTAACAAGAATCCTGCTCCTCCTGGCTCCACATTGAAGTAAGCATATTTCAAACACTTGTCTTGTTGATTGTGGCCCAACGGGTGACTCCTTTAAGGATCGCCTGTTAGGCCGCATGTAGACCAGGTTTTCTTGAATGCAGTCGGCTGCCTTGGGGCAGACCAATTTTGCAGTGGGGGTCACAAACAGGCATTAGGCCGCTTATTTGCTTAGGCACAGGGGCTAATGCCTGTTTCAAGTGTGGGCACTCTACGCGGATTTTCTGGCCTTTACCAATAAGATGGATGGCGTATTTCCAGCTCATAATTAATGCGCACTTTCTGTCCGCCATATTGGAAGCTTAGCAAGGCAGTTTAGTGCCCGAAAAGTGGGCACTGGGCAGCCGAAGTTCTAGGCCTTCAAGTTTTATAAAATAGGATTCCAACAACAATGAAAACAACAACAGCAATTTGCATTTATTAGCACCATCAACATAGAAAAATATTCCAGGCAGTTCACAGAAGCATAATTAGACAAAAAATAGATGCCAAGCCAAAGAAGGAAACATTAGGAGGGGTAACTAAAAGATTGGTCAAAGAGGAAGGTTTAAGGAGGTTCTTGAAGGAGGAGATGCAGAGAGGTTTAGGAAAGGAATTCCAGAATTTAGGGCTTAGACAGCTGAAAGCACGACCGCCAATGGTATGGTGGAGTAGGGGATGCACAAGAGGCCAGAGCTGAAGGAGCGCAGAGTTCTCGGAGAGTTGTAGGGCTGGAGGAGGTTACAGAGATAGAGTGGAGCAAGGCAATGAGGAATTTAAACACGAAGATGAGAATTTTAAATTGGGGGTGTTGAGGGGCCAGGAGCACAGGGGTGATGGGTGGGTGGAACTTGGTGTGGGAGAGGATATAGCGGGAAAAATTGGGTTGGTTTGCGCCTCTAATGAGCACCCTCGGGGGTGTTAACGGGGCGTATATCCCCTAGTGCCCGGGCGTGGTGCCACTAATGCCTCCCGTGATAATTCAGTGGGAGGTTAGCAGCGGCGGTAGCCGGTAGCGCCCCACGCTGCTGCGCCACCGGCGATTATGTCATCGGCGTGCACAGCACCCCGCTTGCGCCCTGGCTACAAACTTCCCATGCGCCCCCTAACCTATCGGCGGACGATATGTCCGACAGGATCAGGGGGCGCTTTTGCAGTGATGGCGGCGCTACTTAAAGGGCAGGTGTCGGGTGGCCATTTTGTATTTTGGCCGACTGCCAGCACCTCCCCTTTTGTCTTCGGGGCGCCGGTCGCGATCGCTCAGCCTGGCACTCCTCTTGAGTGCCGGGCTGTTTTCCCGGCACCCCGCTCCCCGGCAGTGCAGCAGGGCCCCGGTGCGCACAGCGCTAGGCCCCTTCCCTTTAATCAGGGGAGGGAGGCCTGCAATGACACGGCGCTACGTGCCGACACACACCTTCTGCTTGGGGCCCTACTACTGAATTTAAGGCGGAAGGGCGGTAACATTTTCAGGCCGCTAAAAGTAGCGCCCCGGCGACGTTAGCGCCCCAAAATGGGCGTCACCCAATTTTTCCACCATAGAGTTTTAGATGAGCTGAAGTTTGCAGTTAATGGAGATGGGGAGGCCAGCCAAGAGACCATTGGAATAGTCAAGTGTGGAGGTGACAAAGGCATAGATGAGGGTTTCAGCAGCAGATGAGCTGAGGCGGGGCGGAGACGGGTGATGTCATGGAGGTGGAAGCAGGCAGTGTTTGTGATGTTTTGTCTTATAATACTCCTGTGCAGCGCCTTGGGACGTTTTACTACGTTAAAGGCGTTATATAAATACAAGTTGTTGTTGAGAGGATAATGGGTTGGAAGCTCAGCTTAAGATCAAATAGGGCAGCAAGATTGCAAACTGTGTGGTTCAACCTGAGGCCGTGGCCATGGAAGTTGATGGAATTGGTAGCAAGGGTTTGTGATGGGGGCCAAAGACAATGGCTTCTATCTTCCTATTACATAGGATTACACAGGATATACGACACAGAAACAGGCCATTTGGCCCAACCAGTCCATGCCGGCATTTATGCTCCACACGAGACTCCTCCCATCTTTCCTCATCTAACTCTATCAGCATAACCTTCTATTCCCTTTTCCCTCAGATGCTTGTCTAGTCTCCCCTTAAATGCATCTATACTATTCGCCTCAACCACTCCCTGTGGTTGCAAGTTCCACATTCTCACCACTCTTTGGGTAAAGAAGTTTCTTCTGAATTCCCTATTGGATTTCTTGATGACTATCTTATATTGATGGCCCCTAGTTTTGTTCTTCCCCACAAGTGGAAACATTCCCTCTGTATCCACTCTATCAAAACCTTTCATAATTTTAAAGACCTCGTTTAGGTCACCCTTCAGCCTTCTTTTTTCAAGAGAAAAGAGACCCAGCCTGTTCATTCTTTCCTGATATGTATACCCTCGCATTTCTGGTATCATCCTTGTAAATCTTCGCTGCACCCTCTCCAGTGCCTCTATATCCTTTTTAGAATATGGCGACCAGAAATGTACGCAGTGCTCTAAATGTGGTCTAACCAAGGTTCGATACAACTTTAGCATAACTTCCCTACTTTTCAATTCTATCCCTCTAAAAATAAACCCTAGTGCTTGGTTTGCTTTTTTTATGGCCTTGCTAACCTGTGTTCCAAGTTTTAGTGATTTGTGTATTTGTACTCCGAGATCCCTTTGTTCCTCTACCCCACCTGGACTCGCATCCTCCAAGTGATAAGTGACCTCCCTATTCTTCCTACCGAAATGTAATACCTCACATTTATCTGTGTTGAACTTCATTTGCCAATTATATGCCCATTTTGTAACTTAATGTCCTCCTGTAACTTGTTGCAGTCCTCCTCAGAATTGACTATCACCCCAATTTAGTGTCATCCGCTAATTTAGAAATTGTGGGCAGGATTTTCATTGGGCTGTGGAGGCGGGATTGGAGGCGTGTGGGGGGTTAAAATCCCAAAATCGGGGGGCACGAACCCATCCTGCCCCCAACCCGCCTCCATGCCAGTTTCAAAGGAGGCGGGTACCCGACCTGCACCGGGACCCGCCTCCCCGAGGCGGGAAGGGGATTAGTGCCAATTAACTGCCTATTAACAGGCAGTTAACAGGCAGTTTTTAGCCTAATCCCTATTTTCATTGTTGAAGTGTGGGATTCCAGACGGCTCCAAACCACGCCAAGTTAGCGAGGCGGACCGTCAGGCTGAAGGGCTTGGAGGGTTCGAGATGTCCGGTGTTCAGGTGAGTGATGGGTGCAGAGGTAAGTGTGTTTGGTGTGTTTAAAGAAGTTTTACTTACCTTTACAGCCTTCCTTCTTTCAGGTCTCGGGAGTCCCTCATCTCACCGGCACAGAAAGCATCTGTCAAAAATTGCAGCATTCAGCTTTCTGTTCTGGGGAGATCTCTAAATCATCCTGAGGGGAAGGAATTAACTTAGAGTACAGATTGTCAGTGTTTGACAGCTTCAAACAGCTGTAAAACGCTGATATTTCATCTGTCAAAAGGTCTTGACAGATGAAATGTCAATCTGTGACGTCACCTGTTGCCGGGTGGCCCTTAATTGGCCCGCTGGGTGGGCTCAACAAGGTCAATCAAGTCAAAATCGCGTGGGTTGGCTACAACTCGATGGAGGCGGGACTACAACCCCGAAAGTTGTAGTTCCGCCTCCGATCCGTCTCCTCAATGAAAATCCAGCCCTGTGTTTTTGATTCCTAAGTCTAAATCATTAATGTAAATTGTGAACAGCAGTGGTCCCAGCACTGATCCTTGTGGAACACCACTACCCACCTTCTGCCACTGTGAATAGCTACCCTTTACTCCTACTCTCTGCTTTCTGTCCTGAAGCCAGCCAGCTATCCATTCTGCTACTTGTCCCCTGAATCCGCATTCTCTGACCTTGCTCATCAGTCTATTATGGGGTACCTTATTGAAGGCCGTTTGAAAATCCAGATAAATTACACCTACTGCATTACCATTCCTGGGATGAGAGGGCTGTCCTATGAGGAGAGATTGTGTAGCTTGGGCCTATACTCTCTGGAGTTCAGAAGAATGAGAGGTGATCTCATTGAAACATACAAGATTCTGAGGGGGATTGACAGGGTAGATGCTGAGAGGTTGTTTCCCCTGGCTGGAGAGTCCAGAACTAGGGGGCATAGTCTCAGGATAAGGGTGTCTCAGCCTTTTAAGACTGAGATGAGGAGGAATTTTTTCACTCAGAGGGTTGTGAATCTTTGGAATCCTCTGCCCAAAGGGCTGTGGATACTGAGTCTTTGGGCTGGATTTTAATTCAGGGGTGGGTTGGGGTCGTGTAATCCGCATTTCGTGTTATCCACACGAATCTAAATCGATGTGGGAGATTGATGCGATTTTAACTTAATTGTCCAATTGAGTTCCAACGTGTGGGAACCCATGGCAAATGAGTTTTTCAAGTCAGAAACTCGCATCCGATGACGTCATCATTGCTGCTGCATTTAAGGTCTGCAACAAGCCTTGCTTCTTCTGCAGGCTGCCAACCTTTTGGCCTTTAATGCTACAGGGACCTGGAGGCAGAATGACCAGTGAAAGACCTAGGTCTGCCCCAAGATTTAACGACGTTGCCCTGCAGGCTCTGGTTGAGGAAGCAAGAGCTCATAAAGAGGTGCTCTACTCTTCTTCAGGGAGGAAGAAGCCTCCCCAGCAGACCAAGGCTGTGTGGCTGCAAGTGGCAGAGGAGGTCAACTCCTTATCGGCAACCCGCAGAACATGGATTCAGTGCAGGAAAAGATTTCATGACCTTCTGCGCACTGGAAAAGTGAGTATGAATTTCCCATCACCCTCAATCTGATCCCCATTGCTTTTCCTCACCAGCACTCAGCTTTAGCAATCTCTTCCTCCACATCCCACTTGACACTGACATCCATGCACCCTTACCCATTCCCTTTCTCTCTATGGTCACATTCACCTAACTATTTGACTATGCAGCCCTCACACTCCCTATCACTGTGATGCTATGAAAACAACTGACAACACACAGGGAGGGCCCTTGGTCTTGCCACTTCACTCCATCTTTATCTCCTTCTAAGTATCTATGCTATGGATTCTCTACACTTACTCCTTCATTCTCACTCAACCGCCACTTGTCTCCCTCATTGCAGGAAAAGAGAGCTCACAATAAGCGAGAAAGAGCAAGGACAGGAGGAGGGCCACCCTCAGTAGCCCACCTCACCCCCTGGGAGGAGGCCGTCCTGGAGATCGTCGGAGTGGAGGAAGATGCGCAAGTGGGGGACGGACAGACAGGTGCATCACAGCAAACTGGTGACAGAATAGTTTTACATCTCTCTCATTGACATTGCATGAGTCGCTGATAATGATTCTGAAGCTCTAACTGATGGACTTATGATCATCTGCAATATGCAATGTGCATGTAACCTTGGCATCACATCTCTGACTCTTTCCTTTACTCCCCCGCAGGACCATCGACAGCACCCATCCCCACTAGCTGGGAGGAAGAGCCTGAACATCAAGACTCCTCAGAGGAAGCTGCAACCTCTGAGGGCGCAGCGTCAGCAGAATTAAGCGCACCCAGCACCAGCGCAGACACTCACACCTCGGTGGGACCGTTGGGACATAGAGTAGTGTTGTCACCTGGTGTATCACAGCTTACAAGTGAGCATCAGCAGATTGTAGAGACAGGGACAGCAGTGGAGAGTCCTAGTCAGAGGGCGCAGGACTCTGCCAGCTCAGCTCAGCTGCATGTCGACCCTCTGCCTCTGGGTCCATCCATAAGATCAGCGGTGCTGGAACTCCAGGAACAGATGCAGGAGTCTCTGGCAGGTTTTGTCTCCAGGGTCGCTGCGAGTGTGGAGTCCATAGTGAACATGAGCAGAGCCTTTGTGGAGTCTTTGTCACATGAACGCATCACCAAGGCATGGTTGGCAACCTCCATGGAGGTGATAAGTCGCCAGAGTGCAGAAAACATGGTGAGTGTTCAAAATAGAATGACATCTCTGGAGGAGCGATGGTCATCTATTGAACAGAGAAACCAGACCTTCATGGAAGTCCTTCTGAGTAGGACTGCCAGTGCAGATACGGGTCCCCATGGCCCCCCTGATGTGCAGCAAGGTGCTGTCAAGCCACTTGCAAGCGCTGAGGGGGACCTGACCCATGAGAGGGAAGTTGGGGCAGACATCAAGGAAGTGGGGGCTGCTCTCCAAGCGCTCACACTTCCATGCCACTGCAGAGCCCTCGGTCAGAGCCCCACCAGAGTCCACACCCAATTGAGATCGGCGTCTCAACCCCTGCACAGCCGCAGGAGCAGCAGACTGTTGACGAGCCCTCACAGGTTCGCAACCCCAGAGGACGCCCGCCAAAGGTGTCGAGACAGGAGCAGCAGGAAGGTGAGCAAGGGGCCTCCACATCTGCTGAAGCCACAGGGGAAGCATCATGTAGGAGCACACGTAAGAGAAAGATACTGCACAAATAGTCACAAGGGTAGTCACTTGGGTGAAATTTGATGTTTTATGTGGAAAAGCCATCAGATGAATAATGTAAATAAAAAATCTGATGGCTACTGCTGTAGTTGTGGCGTGTGTCATTTCGCCAATGGGACTTTCACATTGAGGGCTTAGGATTACTTGCAATTGTCAGTATGGTGGTCAAATTGATAGGATTCAGCTGGTTCTTCGCCTTTGTCGATGCTCAGGTAAGAAGATGTGAGGCAAAAGTGCTTGAGTGGCTAAGCAAATCTGGCCAGGATGAGTGCGTTCCTTGCATCCTGGGCAGCTATGTTCTCGAGTACTGCTGCCGCTGGTTGATGGGCCTCTGCAAGATGTTCGTTTTCGCTCTCCTCCTCCTCCTCCTCCTCATCTGAGGAGGATATGTGAGGAGCCACTTGGTCCTCAGGAATCTGCAAACCACGACGCTGTACCATGTTGTGAAGTGCACAGCAAACCACGATAATTCTGGAGACTCTAGCTGCTGAGAACTGCAGGGCTCCACCTGATCTATCCAGGCATCTGAAGCGCATCTTCAGCAAACCGATGGTTTGCTCGATAATGGATCTGGTCGAAATGTGGCTGGAGCTGTAGCGCTCCTCAGCTTCGCTGGATGGCCTCCTCAACGGCGTCATCAGCCACGTCCTCAGGGGATAGCCCTTGTCTCCAAGTAGCCATCTGTTAAGTTGGTCTGGCGGACTGAAGAGCGGAGGCACATTAGACTGCCGCAGGATGAACAAGTCATGGCAACTGCCTGGGTACTTGGTGCAAACATGCAAAATTTCCTTCTTGTGGTTACACACCAGCTGCACGTTGAGGGAGTGGAAGCCCTTGCAGTTGACAAAAATACCTGGATTGCGATGGGGTGCCTTAAGGGCCACATGTGTGCAGTCAACGATGCCGTGTACCCTTGGAAAGCCTGCCAGATTAGCTAATCCAACCGCATGCGCCGCGACACTTGCTTGATCCTTGGTGAAATGGATGTGATTGTGCGCGATGGCAAAGAGGGCATCGGTTACCTGCGTAATGCATTTGTGTGTGGCTACCTGGGAGATGCCGCTGATGTCTGCTGCTGATCCCTGGAAGAAGCCTGAGACAAAAAAGTTGAGTGCGGTGGTAACTTTGACGGCCACTGGTAAGGGTTGTCCACCTAGTCCTCTGGGCTGCAGGTATTGTTGCTGCATTGCGTAGATGCCACCCACTACCTCTTGTGAAAGTCGGAGCCGCCTTTGGCACTGCTGCTCAGACATGTTGAGGTAGCTGACCCTGTGTCTGTAGACCCTGTTTGGGGGGTATCTCCTGCGCCGAAGGGCTTCCATGCGCTGGCCCCTTCTGGCCTGTGCAGCTTCAGGTGGGTGAGCAGCAGCTTGGCCTTCCTGCTGGTGCTGCTGCTGTTGGTGCTGCTGTTGTTCCTGGTTCTGCTGGTGCCGCAGCTGGTCTTCGTCCTCATCTAATGCCCAGAAGGGAAGGAAATAAATGGCTCCCATGCTTCTGGTATATGCCTCAGTTGAGGAAGCGCTCAGTGAAGGTGGCGAGATGGGTTTCCCAGGAGGTCACACTGGAGATGGGTGTCAGGTTCCAAGCTTCCACAGCTGTGGTTATGCCTTCTAAAAGTTCCCCCAGACCTGAGACAACAAAGTCCTGCCACCTGCAAATGATGGCTGATCAAATCTCCTATTTAATGCTGGAGCTGCAGCTGATAGTCAGCAATCCAATTGTGCTCCCGCCAGGTTTCACCGTCGTTGTTTCAGAACAGGCGTGTTCCACGTGGGAAAAGGGTTAAAATCACAAAAGCCTTTCAGAATGGCATAATAGAGGCAATTTAGTGCATGTTAAGGGCCTTAACGGCCTATCCCGCCTCTTGGAGGCAGGATGGAGGCGGGACCACTAGACACGAATTAATGAAAATTGCTTGGAGGCGGGCTTGGGCCCGCCTGCCAGTTTTTGCAATTTTAACCCCCCGCACGCCTCCAATCCCGCCTCCACGGCCCAATGAAAATCCTGCTCTTTGAGTATATTCAAGGCTGAGAGCGATAGATTTTTGGACTCCAGAGGAATCATGGGATATGGAGTTCGGGCAGGGAAATGGAGTTGAGCTCGAAGATCAGCCATGATTTTAATTGAATGGTGGAGCAGGCTCGAGGGGCCGTACGGCCGACTTCTGCTCCTAATCCTTATGTTCTTATGTCAGGTGTATGGCTTGCGACTCACGCTGAGGAAATATCCGGTGTTGGCAGCTCTGCCGATAACCCTTTCAGTTGTAGGAAAACATTTAGAGCTTTGTCACTAAATCTCATGCACAGTGTGAACCCCAAGATTTACACAGTGCCAGAGTATTTTCTTTGTACTTAAAGATTTTGCATAAAGTTTATGGGCAACAAAAATCAAAAAGAATTGCCTGCAGTGCCACGGTATTGCTGGCGGTGGCACTGTTAGATGGAATGACCCGAGTTACCAGCAGAAGAAACACGTTTGTTAAAGGAGTAATGAAATGAATTTGTGTGTGCACTCTAAATATACAAATAGGAAATGTAATTACTGTGGGAATAACTGACCGACAGCACATGAGATGTTAAAGTTGCAGACATAGTTATTCACCACATGCTATATTAAAGACTCAGCAATTTCGTTATTTTACTATTTGGCTGTCATGCCTGATCCTGTGCTCGCCCAATATTCGTGCACGCGTGTACATGCACGCACACACACTAACAGACACACGCACACCCACACAAACACACGCATAGACACACGCACACCCACAGACACATGCACACCCACACAGACACACGCACACACTCAGGCACACGCACACCCACAGACACGCACTCCCAGACACACACACGCACACCCACAGACACACACACAGACACACACACAAAGACACAGACACACGCAAACAGACACACGCACACCCAGACACACACACGCCCACACAGACACACACAGACACACGCACACACACAGACACACACACACACACAAAGACACAGACACACGCAAACAGACACACGCACACACAGACACACGCACACACACAGACACACGCACACCCACACAGACACACACAGACACACGCACACACACAGACACACACACAGACACACGCACACCCACACAGACACACACAGACACACGCACACACACAGACACACACACGCACACCCACAGACACACACACAGACACACACACAAAGACACAGACACGCACACACAGACACACGCACACACACAGACACACGCACACCCACACAGACACACACAGACACACGCACACACACAGACACACACACAGACACACGCACACCCACACAGACACACACAGACACACGCACACACACAGACACACACACGCACACACACAGACACACACACAGACACACGCACACACACAGACACACACAGGCACACACACAGACACACGCACATACACTAACACAGACACACACACCTGCACACACCCAGACATGAACACACAGACAGACACATATACAGACACGCACACACACAGGCAAGATATTTAGATATGAGTTTGCCAGACCAAACAGTAGTACTTCAAAACATCTATTTTTCAAATAGGAATTTTACAATAATGTTCAAATAGAAAATGTATTACATAGAAACATAGAAGATAGGAGCAGGAGTAGGCCATTCGGCCCTTCGAGCCTGCTCCGCCATTCAATGAGATCATGGCTGATCATTCAAATTCAGTACCCTGTCCCTGCCTTCTCCCCATATCCCTTGATCCCTTTAGCCTCAAGAAATATATCCAACTCTTTCTTGAATATATTTAATGAACTGGCCTCCACCGCCCTCTGTGGCAGAGAATTCCACAGGTTCACCACTCTCTGGGTGAAGAAATTCCCCCTCATTTTAGTCCTAAATGGCTTACCCCTTATCCTTAGACTATGACCCCTGGTTCTGGACTCCCCGGCCATCAGAAACATCCTTTCTGCATCTAGTCTGTCCAGACCTGACAGAATTTTATAGGTTTCGATGAGATCCCCTCTCAATCTTCTAAACTCCAGTGAGTATAAGCCCAATTGACACAATCTCTCCTCGTACGTCATTCCTGCCATCCCAGGTATCAGCCTGGTGAATCTTCGCTGCACTCCTTCCATGGCAAGAACGTCCTTCCTCAGGTAAGGTGACCAAAACTGCACACAATACTCAAGGTGTGGTCTCACCAAGGCCCTGTACAACTGCAGCAAGACATCCTTGTTCTTATACTCGAATCATCTCGCTACGAAGGCCAACATACCATTTGCCTTCTTAACCGCCTGCTGCACCTGCATGCTTACCTTCAGCGACTGGTGCACAAGAACACCCAGGTCTCTTTGCACTTCCCCTTCTCCCAATCTATTGCCATTCAAATAATAATCTGCCTTCCTGTTTTTGCCACCAAAGTGGATAACCTCACATTTATCCACATTATAGTGCATTTGCCATGTTTCTGCCCAATCACCCAACCTGTCCAAATCGTACTGGAGTTTCACGACATCCTCCTCACAGCATACCCTCCCACCCAGCTTTGTGTCGTCTGCAAATTTGGAGATATTACATCCAATTCCCTCGTCCAGATCATTAATATGTATTGTGAACAGCTGGGGTCCTAGGACCGATCGTTGCAGTACCCCACTAGTCACTGCCTGCCACTCGGAAAACGACCCGTTTATTCCAACTCTTTGCTTTCTGTCCGCCAACCAGTTCTCTATCCAAGTCAATACCTTGCCCCCAATCCCACATGCCTTAATTTTGCACGCTAACCTCTTATGCGGGACCTTATCGAAAGCCTTCTGAAAGTCCAAATACACCACATCCACTGGTTCTCCCTTATCTATTTTACCAGTTGCATCCTCAAAAAATTCCAGTAGATTAGTCAATCCATGTTGACTTTGTCCGATCCTGTCACTGCTTTCCAAGTGCTCTGCTATTACATCTTTTATAATGGACTCTAGCATTTTCCCCACTACCGATGTCAGGCTTACCGGTCTATAATTCCCCGCTTTTTCTCTGCCACCTTTTTTGAATAGTGGGGTAACATTAGCTACCCTCCAATCCATGGGTACTGTTCCAGAGTCTATCGAGTTCTGGAAGATGACCAGCAATGCATCTACTATTTCTAGGGCCACTCCCTTAAGTACCCTGGGATGTAGATTATCAGGCTCTGGGGATTTATCGGCCTTCAGTCCCATCAATTTTCCTAACACCATTTCCCTACAAATACTGATTTCTTTCAGTTCCACCCTTTCATCAGACCCTATGTTCCGCGGTATTTCTGGGAGGTTATTTCTGTCCTCCTTTGTGAAGACAGAACCAAAATATGTATTTCGTTGGTCAGCCATTTCTTTGCTCCCCATTATAAATTCCCCCGATTCTGACTTGTATTAATCTATAAATTCAAGTAAAGCAAATGAAAAGGCAAAACAGTCTTGTCAGACAAAACCAGTAACTAAGCCATACAGTAGACCCCAGATTGATTCAGTCCGTGCTGAGTGTCAGTATGGCTGACTCCTACAACAGGGCTCAGTACCTCCGGGTTAGAGAGGGGGAGCTCGGCAGGATCCTTAGTAGTCCTGATCAGTCCAACAACCTCAACAATCTTAGTATTCCCTCCAATAGACATCAGGTCCATTGGAGGGAATACTAAGGCACGATGCCTGGACCACGGGGAAAGTGTTTAGAAGTAAATGTGGGGAAAGGACGAAAGAGCAAAAAAAATGTAAGGAATAGTAAAAGAGAGAGGAAAATATTAATAACGTATATTTTGAAGGAAAAGTCCAATGTTTCAGGGATAACAGAGATCTGATTAAATCAAGACATTTATTGAAAGAACAGAATACAAGGATACAGAGCCTACAGATGTGATTCCAATTTGGCTGCCAGGGTTAATGGTTTTTGGTATGGGGCAGATCTAAGAGTCTCCAAACTAAACCTGTGTGCTGATCCTTAATGAGAGGCACTGATCCACAAGGTACATTTCTGATTGGAGTGGACTCTTCCATTGTTGCACACATACACCACCATCTGGCTTAATATATGAATAATGGTCACTTGGGTAAGGAGGGCAAATGGAGCCCGTGGAAGCGACCTAGCCAGAGTCACTCAGTGCCTTCAGGAGGGGAGGAAGGAAAATTGGCATGGAAAGAAAAAGGATATTTTCGATGTGCATTTAACTGATTGCTCCACCAGCTTCAGTATAATATAAATATAATACAAAGAAGGTCAACTCTATATCCTCAACAACACTTAGGACCTGACCTTCTGTAAACCCAAGAATAGCCATTTCAGTGATGGAAAATCAGACCTCTCCTATTGACCATCCAACAGCGACCAGCACACATAGGTGCGACAAAAGGAGGTCCCTGGTCACCTGAGCAGCTTTCGAAGGTCACGGGTCTCCACCTGAACAGCTCTCAGAGGTCACATGTCTCCACCTGAACAGCTCTCAGAGGTCACGGGTCTCCACCTGAACAGCTCTCAGAGGTCACGGGTCTCCACCTGAACAGCTCTCAGCGGTCACGGGTCTCCACCTGAACAGCTCTCAGAGGTCACGGGTCTCCACCTGAACAGCTCTCAGAGGTCACGGGTCTCCACCTGAACAGCTCTGAGGTCACGGGTCTCCACCTGAACAGCTCTCAGCGGTCACGGGTCTCCACCTGAACAGCTCTCAGAGGTCACGGGTCTCCAGCTGAGCTGCTCTCGGAGGCCAAGTTAGACTCCGCCTCAGAGACATAGCACCTTGAAGGTCTCTGTCCAACCTTCCTGTTCTGTACTCCATTTCCACATGGCAGTGTTTGATGACATTTTGAAACCTTGTTAACATTTTTATTGATATCATGAACTGCGTGTTTCTTCCTTCAGGTTTCTAAATTTCTAAACCCATGACCCCCGATAGCTGTTCAGGTAGAGACCCGTGACCCCCGTAGCTGTTCAGGTGGAGACCTGTGACCCCCGATAGCTGTTCAGGTGGAGACCCGTAACCTCTGATAGCTGTTCAGGTAGAGACCCGTGACCCCCGTAGCTGTTCAGGTGGAGACCCGTGACCCCCGATAGCTGTTCAGGTGGAGACCCGTAACCTCTGATAGCTGTTCAGGTGGAGACCCGTGACCCCCAATAGCTGTTCAGCTGGAGACCCGTGACCTCTGATAGCTGTTTAGGTGGAGACCCGTAACCTCTGATAGCTGTTCAGCTGGAGACCCGTGACCCCCAATAGCTGTTCAGCTGGAGACCCGTGACCTCTGATAGCTGTTCAGCTGGAGACCCGTGACCCCCGATAGCTGTTTAGGTGGAGACCCGTAACCTCTGATAGCTGTTCAGCTGGAGACCCGTGACCCCCAATAGCTGTTCAGCTGGAGACCCGTGACCTCTGATAGCTGTTTAGGTGGAGACCCGTGACCTCTGATAGCTGTTCAGGTGGAGACCCGTGACCTCTGATAGCTGTTTAGGTGGAGACCCGTGACCCCCGATAGCTGTTCAGGTGGAGACCCGTGACCTCTGATAGCTGTTCAGGTAGAGACTCGTGGCCTCTGATAGCTGTTCAGGTGGAGACCCGTGACCTCTGATAGCTGTTCAGGTAGAGACTCGTGGCCTCTGATAGCTGTTCAGGTGGAGACCCGTGACCTCTGATAGCTGTTTAGGTGGAGACCCGTGACCTCTGATAGCTGTTTAGGTGGAGACCCGTGACCTCTGATAGCTGTTTAGGTGGAGACCCGTGACCTCTGATAGCTGTTCAGGTAGAGACCCGTGGCCTCTGATAGCTGTTCAGGTGGAGACCTGTGACCCCCGATAGCTGTTCAGGTGGAGACCTGTGACCCCCGATAGCTGTTCAGGTGGAGACACGTGACCTCTGATAGCTGTTCAGGTGGAGACCCGTGACCTCTGATAGCTGTTCAGGTGGAGACCCGTGACCCCCGATAGCTGTTCAGGTGGAGACCCGTGACCCCCGATAGCTGTTCAGGTGCAGACCCGTGACCCCCGATAGCTGTTCAGGTAGAGACCCGTGGCCTCTGATAGCTGTTCAGGTGGAGACCCGTGACCCTCGATAGCAGCTCAGGTAGAGACCCGTGACCCCCGATAGCTGTTCAGGTAGAGACCCGTGACGTCTGATGGCTGTCCAGGTGGAAACCCATGCGGTTTGAAACCAGACAGAAATGAAGACAGGAATTTGCAGCCATTGATCTTGACAAGTGCAGCCAGGATAATGTCTAAAGGGATTTGATGCCTGCCTGGCAGGAGATTACCCCCCACACTCTAAACTTTAGGGGAAAAATTGGGTTGGTTTGCGCCTTTCATTAGCACCCCCAGGGGGCAGTAACAGGGCACAAATCCCTTAGCTCCCGGGCATGGCGCCGCTAACGCTTCCTGCGAAATTCTGCGTGAGGTTAGCGGTAGCCGGTAGTGCCCTGCGCCGCCGGCGATGACGTTATCATCATGCGCAGCACCATGCTTGCGCCCGGCTGCAAATTTCCCTTGCGCCCCCTGACCTATCGCCGGATGATATGTCCAACAGGATCAGGGGGCGTTTTTGCAGCGGTGGCGCTACTTAAAGGGCAGGGGTCGGGCAGCCATTTTTATTTCGGCTGACTGCCAGCACCTGCCCCTTCCCCTTTTTTCTTCAGGGTGCTGGCCGCGATCGCTCAGCCCGGCACTCCTCTTCCCCGCTCCCCGCTGGTCCAGCAGGGCCCCGGTGCGCACAGCGCTAGGCCCCGTCCCTTTAATCAGTGGAGGAGGCCTGCAATGATGCAGTGCTACGTGCCGACACGCATGACACTGCTGCACGTAGCACCGTAAATTTCAGTAGTAGCGCCCCAGGAAGGAGGTGCAGCACTTCCAGTACCGCCCTGCCTCCTGCTTGGGGCCCTACTACTGAATTTACGGTGGAAGGGTGCTAACTTTTTCGGGGCGCTACAATTAGCGTCTCGGTGACGTTAGTGGCCCAAAATGGGCGTCACCCAATTTTTCCCCCTAGGACTTCACATTCAACCTTCCTTGCTATTTTTGAGTGGTGTAATCTAGTTCACACTGAGGAACAGAGGGTGCGACTTGCAGATAAAGTAAAACGGTTGTTATCAATTATACAGCACACAGCCGACAAACCCTCTCACAAAATGTTGTGTGTGTTAAAATCTTCAGTTACAATCTCGTGGTTAAACAGTCTTATACTGCCTTGGATTGTTTGCGCTCAAACTGAACCGTCCATGTTTCTTATTCTTGCTACAATGGATAAGGGAGCAGTGTACAACTACATTATCCCTGCAGTGCTGGCTTTCTGGATCCAAAGTAAGTACCAGTGTTGGAGGAACTGTTTAACAAAGGATTGTTGCCCAGACTCTAAAAAGTTAAATTACAGGGGTTGCAAGAGTTTAAATACATTTCTCCCTGCTGTAAGACTTAAGTGTGTCTCAGTGTCAGCTCCTGTACATGTACAGTACACACTGGGTAAAAGGGATTGATTCACTCTTGTCTGGTACTAAACACCCACCTTTACTCAGAGAGCCCTGGAGGTTGTTTTTTGTGAGTAGTGAAATGCCACAGTGGCGTAATCCCTCTCCTGTTTCTCTCCTCTAGTCCCTTTCCCATTTTTCTCTAGTCCTCTCTCATCCCTCTCCTGTTTATCTCTCTAGTTCCCCTCCTGTTCTAGTCCCTCTCACATTTCTCTTGCTCTTTTTTGTGTTCTACTCCCATTTTTCTCTGTCTCGTCTATCTCCCAATTCTCTTTCTCTACTCTCTCCTGGTACTCTCACTGTCTCTCTCATTTTGACATAGTTTATCGTCCGGGGAAGGATAATGTTGCTGCTGATGCACTGTCAGGGCTTATTGTTCTGTGATTCACGGAGATACGCTTATTAATCTTCACAATGCCTTATGTCATCCTGGGGTTACGAGGATGATACACTTCGTACGCAGTAAGAATTTGCCCTTTTCAGTTGAAGGCGTCAAGCGGATGACTTCATCATGTTCTATCTGCGCTCGGTGTAAACCGAATTTCTTTAAGCCTCAACGAGCTCATTTTATAAAGGCTACTTCTCCTTTTGAACGTTTGAGCGTCGATTTTAAGGGGCCTCTTCCTTCAACTACTCAAAACCGATATATTTTTACTGTTGTGGATGGGTTTTCAAGGTTCCCTTTTGCTTTTCCTTGTGCAGATGTATCAGCTGCTACAGTTATCAAATGTCTGACTCAACTTTTTGTCATCTTTGGGATGCCTGCGTATATCCATTCGGATCAGGGAAGTTCTTTTATGTCTTCCCAGTTGAAGGAATACCTTCAGAGTCGGGGAATTTCTACTAGTAGAACTACCCCGTATAATCCCCAGGGTAATGGACAGTGCGAACGATACAATGGGGTGATCTGGAAGGCAGTTATGTTGGCTTTGACATCCCGGAACCTTAAGAATACACAGTGGGAAATGGTAATAACAACAGAAAATGCTGGAAAAACTCAGCAAGTCAGGCAACATCCGTGGAGAGAAATTTGAGCCGACGTTTCGGGTTTGACCCTTCTTCAAAACTGGAGAGAAAAGAAACTAGATCGAAGGCAGGACTGCCTGATGCCCTGCATTCCATTAGATCATTGCTTTCAACGGCTACTAATGTGACCCCCCATGAAAGGCTCTTTAACTATCTGCGGAGATCTACTACAGGATATTCGGTACCTTCATGGCTTACTATGCAGGGACCTGTGCTGCTTCGACGCCATGTTAGATTGTCAAAATATGATCCTTTAGTGGAGGAGGTGGAGCTGTTGGAGGCAAATTCCCAATATGCTCATATTCGATTCCAAGATGGGAAAGAAAGTACCGTTTCAATTAAAGACTTGGCTCCTTGTGGTGGCCAGCCCTCTTCTGAGGATATTAACAATAGTCATGATTTAGATAATGTGGATGCTGTTACAGGTACTACGAATGTCTCCAATCCGATTGCAGATAATTATACTTCTATTAGTCAGCCCTTGATGGATGTTTATGACCGTCCCAGTTTACCTTCTGATGGGATTTCTAATCCGGAAACCGTTGAAAATCGGGATATGGATAGCCTTCCTGCTGAAGATACTTCTGTGCCTTCTGGTGTGGGAGGGCAAGGAATTTCACCAAGGTTAAGAAGGTCGACACAAACAAGATATCCGGTCGACCGATTGAAAATGGACTTTTAAATTGATAGTAATGTTTTAAAATTGTTGAAATATTATATTATATTGTTTTAGTTGAGAGATACTTAATACTTATGTGCAATGTTATTATTTGTTGTTGTTCACTTAGTATTGTGTCATGTAAACAGTTTTACTCTTGTTGTGCATAGTTTTAGTTGTAAATAATTAATTATAAATTGTAAAGGTTATTTAGGTTGGAGTATATTTTAAAAGGAGGGGTGAATGTGGTGATTATTCCTTGTTTAGTAAAAGTATTGTGATTGGTTGTTTGTTAACTGCCTTGGGATATATGTTGTAATATCATTGGTAGTTGATGTCACATGATGTGTGGTGGCCACCTTAAATTCAGTTCTTTTCCAGTTTTGGTTGGGACTGGATGTGGAAAGATGTGCTGCAGATTTTAAAGTTAATAAAGCCTAGCTTTGGAAGGCAAATCTATTCTTTATTTCACTTACCCATTCATTCAAAGAACTCTGGTCCAGGAATGCACAGTTACCTCGGGGAGCTACTCTCAACAGGTCCTATGTTGAATGGATTCCATATCCCTGCATTTACTGAGATTTGTTTCCTGGCAGCAAACGTGACTGAATATGAGGTTTGGATCGACACAAACCCCTCAGCTGTGGAACTTGGAGACTCTCTGGAGTAAAAAACACTGGTTCGGCCACAACTGGAGTATTGTGTCCAATTCTGGACACCGAACTTTAGGAAGGATGTGAAGGCCTTAGAGAGGGTGCAGAAAAGATTTACGAGAATGGTTGCAGGGATGAGGGACTTCAGTTACATGGATAGACTGGAGAGGCTGGGGTTGTTCTCCTCAGAGTAGAGAAGGTCAAGAGGAGATTTGATAGAGGTGTTCAAAATCATGAGGGGTCTAGACGGAGTAGATAGAGAGAAACTGTTCCCATTGGCAGAAGGGTCGAGAACCAGAGGACACAGATTTAAGGTGATTGACAGAAGAACCAGAAGAACCAATGAGGAAAAACTTTTTACTCAGCATGTGGTTAGGATCTGGAATGCACTGCCTGAAAGGATGGAGGAGACAGGCTCAATCGTGGCTTTCAAAAGGGAATTAGATAAATACCTGAAGGAAAAAGATTTGCAGGGCTACGGAGAAAGGGCAGGGGAGTGGGACTAGCTGAAGTGCTCTAGCAGAGAGCTGGCACGGGCTAAATGAGCCAAATGGCCTCCTTCTGTGCTGTAACCATTCTATGATTCTATGATTTATTGTGATTTCTTTCCCTGGCAGCAAACGTGGCTGGATTTGAGGTTTGGATCGACACAAACCCCTCAGCTGTGGAATTTGGAGACTCTCTGGAGGTGATCTGCCGTACAACATGTGCACAGCCAATAATAGATATGGAATATAAACCAGGGATACATCCGAACAGAACACACGGTATTAACTGGTCCACAGACTATTTCCTGAGTGTTCAGGAATGGGATTTTGCAGCACCTTGCAATGTAATCTGCAAATCAGACAGTTTTCAGCATAAGGAGGCGAAAAAGGTGGTCACAATGTTGAAACGGATTTTTTTGGTCCTCAATCTGGTTCAGTACAAACACTGAGTCGAATACTGGTTTAGTTCAACAGTTGTTTTATTCTGTTGTCCCGGGAGACTTACTCTGATACAGCACCGTTCTGACTCCAGCAGAGTCTCGACAGGTTCCACCAGAGCAAGCAATCTTTCATACAGTGGGTCACATTATTATACTTTACTTTTGAAAAGACATTAACACATCGTACATTCTACACCAATCCCGAGCGAGGCACGTACACAGTTTAAAGTGATGTCCTGGCCTGGCAGTTTGAAATAAAGAAGTCACAGTTCACTGAATGGTTTATAATATAGAAAATATGCAGGTAATGGTTTCACAATCACCTAATCATTATGGTAATGCATGGTAATGTGTTTTCGGATCGCCTATTGTCAGTATACCCTTTGCACTCCACCCTACATTGTTCCACCAGCAAGGTGTGACATCGTGGGTGCCAGCCATATTAGCATTTTACTTCCTGCTGCCTTCAGTTTCTTGAATTAACATGATCATCTCTCACAATATGCAAGTGACTCAGCGATGTCGACATTGCACCACCATTTTAAGCTAACAGGGTCCTCCATTTTAGGTTGGCAGGGTCCTTGGCCATGCGGAGCGAGTTGTTACCTTATTTTTGCATTCTATATTCTCAACAATATACAGTAAGAGAAAACTCTTGTTCTAACATATTTGATTACCTGGCATCAAAGGGAGGTGGAGACGGGGTAAACTCTTTAAGGATGTCCAGAATGTTTCTGATTTAGGGTAGCCTGGTGCTGGTGAGATACTGAACTGTGGTGCAGAGTGGTATGAAGTGGGTTTACACTCACACACAGTTTGATGCTAATCTCAGCTGGGTTAATGGACAGTCATCGAATGAAGGTGAGGCTAGTAAACCAGGTCTAAGACATAACAGGAGTTAATATCCTACCATTCCATGGTGTATCATTAGAATCTTTAAGTAAAGGTAGTGAAACCCTTTGAAGACCAAGGCCGTAATTTTGCCGGTCCTCAAAGTGCGGGATTGGAGGCAGGAACGCTGTCAAAATTGCAACGCCGCCAATCAAGCTTCTCAAGTGTCGGGTCTCCGATTTGCGCATGGACCCGACACCTAGCGGCAGGAAGAGGATTATAGCCACTTACCTGCATGTTAAAAGGTATTGATACTTGTTAACAGGCTCTTTTTCAATTTTGCCACTTCTGCCTCATGTTCCCCAACATCCGAACGCCACGCCAGGTAAGTGTGCCATGTTGTGAGTCTGCTGTAATGTTTCTGCATTGATGACAACTGCAGAAGTGGTATGAAAGATCCAATGGTGCACTGGTGAGTTTCAGAGGTAAGAAAATGTTGGGAAAATCATTTTTAATGCATTTACATTTTTCTGTAGGTAACAGGTTTTGAATTGGCTGTCTAGTCCCACCTCATTGGGAGAACCTCTCTCACCAGTGACAAATTGCTTCTGTAACCTCACCTGCAGCTGCCATCTGTTCTAGCCTATGGAAGGAGTCATTGGAGAGCCTGGGTGCTAGGTCTCACCTTTGTACAGTGAATGTCAGTGTTTGCAGCACTTCAATGCTGTCAAACACTGAGAAATGAACTGTCAAAAAAAAACTCTGCGTGGTCCCTTTAAGAAAATCGGCAGATCGGCAGGCGACGCATCATCAAATGACGTCATGTGACCAGCTTCCTCTTATTTGGCCGGCTAGCTCGCAGGGCGGGCTTAACATGGCCAATCGACGTAAAATCACATCCGTTGTTGCGGGCTGGACTGGAACCTGGAAACCAGCTGACCAGCTCCCAAGCCGCTTCCATTGGCAAAATCGCGGCCCAAGTGTCTGAATAGTGTTTGAAGAAGCAGCATTATTACTTTGTCTATCATTTGGATGAGACGTTAAACCAAGGCCCCTTCTGCTCTCACAGGTGGACGTAAAAGATCCCATGGCACTAGTTTGAAGAAGAGCAGGGGAGTTATCCCTGGCGTCCTGGGCAATATTTATTCCTCAATCAATATCATTAAAACAGATTATCTGGTCATTATGACATTGCTGTTTGTGGGAGCTTGCTGTGCGTAAATTGGCTACCACATTTCCTACATTACAACATTGACTACACTTCAAAAAGTACTTCAATGGCTGTAAAGCGCTTTGAGATGTCCGGTGGTTGTGAAAGGCGCTATATAAATGCAAGTCTTTCTTTCTTCTATTTGTTTATCTTTCATGTACAAATATGAAGTGCCTTCATCTGACGGGGAGAAGTCACCTCGGGATGTTGTTGCTTTCACAGAATATCAGTCGATCTGTCCCCAGCTCTGCCTCAGTTTGGGTGGACATTTAGTGGTTTTTCCTCCACTGGGAGCAACAGTACTGTTCACTCGTATAGTAAGGGAAGGTCTGTCAGTGAATTGTTTCTGGATGTGAATCATATATTGAATTGCAGGGGAGAGTGGTATGAATATTCAGACACATTATTTCAGTGAATTCTGTTAACTGTGATCCTCCTTTAACAGATCGAGAGTTAACAATTACTTCACCTCCTGAAGGGCTGGAAGTTAACAAAACATATAGTCTGGAGTGCACTGGTCCCAGGGTCTATCCAAACAATAGGCTCATACTCACATGGCTGAGAGGGAGTGAGTTTGTTCAGAACGTTTCCACAGAAGAACCAGGTTTCCCGGATGATGATCAAAGATTGAGGAATGTTTTCAATTTCACTGCAAGTATGTCAGATGATGGACAGGAGTACACCTGCTTGGCAGAAGTGGACTTGGGCTCCAACATCACAAAACCAATCACAAGCTCGTCGGTGACTCTGAAAATTTGCTGTAAGTTCCACTTGAGCAGTAAATGCTCTCCTTTTTTTGAGAATGGGTTAAATAATGTCACCGAGGTACAGCATTCAGATGAGGAAGTGGGGGAGGTGATGACAGATCCTTGGGGGACTCCAAAGGCAACAGTATGAGGGCAGGAAAAGAAACAATTGCTGGAGATGCTCTGGCTATGACTGAATAGGTACGAATGGAGCAAGTCAGCCATCCACTCAGATGCAGTAGATCAATAGCTTGAGGAGAAAATAGATTGAAAATTTACAAGGGACTAGTCTCAGCTGGGCTGCTGTGCGAAGGTGTGAGTAGAGCTGATGGGTGGTGAGGGAGAGAAAAATCATCAACTGAACTGGTCTGTGCCACTCAAAGTGGATCCTGCACAAGTAGCGTCACCCCGCTCTACCTCACAACCTCTTCTCTCGACCCCTCCACGGTCTCTAAATTGTCAGACTGCTTGTCCGACATACAGTTCTGGATGAGTAGAAATTTTCTCCAATTAAATATTAGGAAGACCGAAGCCATTATTTTCAGTCCCCACCACAAACTCCGTTCCCTAGCTACTGACTCCATCCCTCGCCCTAACACCTGTCTGAGGCTGAACCACACTGTTCGCAACCTTGGTGTCATATTTGACCCTGAAATGAGCTTCTGACCACATATCCACAGTATGACAAAGACTGCCTATTTCCACCTCCGTAACATCGCCCGTCTCCGCCCTTGCCGCAGTTCATCCGCTGCTGAAACCCTCATCCATGCCTTTGTTACCTCTCGACCCGACTATTCCAACGCACTCCTGGCTGACCTCCCACATTCTACCCTACGTAAACCTGAGGTCAACCAAATCTCTGCTGCCCGTGTCCTAACCCGCACCAAGTCCCGTTCACCCATCGCTCCCTGTGCTCGCTGACCTACATTGGCTCCCGGTTAAGCAGCACCTTGATTTCAAAATTCTAATCCTTGTTTTCAAATCCCTCCATGGCCTCGCCCCTCCCTGGGGGGAATTTTGCCGGCGCTCAGGGGGTGGGTTTGGAGGTGGGACTGCTGGCAAAAGTGCAAAGATTGACAGCGGGTCCCGAACCCGCTGTCAACCCACCTCCATACAATCTTCCCAAGTGTCGGGTCCCCGATTTGCGCAGGGACCTAACACCTAGGATTATATACACTTAACTGCCTGTTAACAGGTAGTTAACAGGCAGTTAAGAGGCTTTTTTCAATTTTGCCAGGTCGACTGCGGGCTTCCCGACATCTGGACATCACGCCAGGTAAGTGTGGCGTGTTGTGAGTCTGCTGTAATGTTTCTTTATTGATGACAGCTGCAGAAGTGGTGTGAAAGATCCAATGGTGCACTGGTGAGTTTCAGAGGTAAGAAAATGTTGGGAAAATCATTTTAATGTATTTAGACTTTTCTATAGGTAATAAGGTTTGAAATGTTTGTGTAGTCCCACCTCATTGGGAGAACCTCTCTGACCAGTGACAGATCACTTCTGCAACCTCACCTGCAGCTGCCATCTGTTTTATCCTAAGGAGAGAGTCTCTGGAGAGCCTGGATGCAAGGGCTCACCTTTGTACAGTGATTGGCAGTGTTTGCAGCACCTCAATGCTGTCAAACACTAAAAAATCACCTGTCAAACAAAAATGAGCATGTTCACTTTAAGAAAATCAGCAGGTGACGCGTCATCAACTGACGTCATCTGACACCGGCTTTCTCTTAACTGGCCGGCAAGCCCGCAGGGCGGGCTTAACAAGGCCAATTGACACAAAATAGCATCTGTGCGCCGTTGGGAGCGGGATTGGAACCCGCAAGTAAGCTGACCCGCTGCCAACTCGCACCGAAAGGTAAGATCGCACCCCCATCTCTGTAATCTCCTTCAGCCCCACAACCCCTGAGATATCTGCGCTCCTCTAATTCTGCCCTCTTGAACATCCCTGATTATAAACGCTCAGCCATTGGTGGCTGTGCCTTCTGTTGCTTAGGCCCCAAGCTCTGGAATTCCCTGCCTGAACCTGTCCGCCTCGCTACCTCTCTTTCCTCCTTTAAGACGCTCCTTAAAACCTACCTCTTTGACCAAGCTTTTGGTCATCTGCCCTAATTTCTCCTTACGTGGATTGGTGTCAAATATTTTGTCTTATAATACTCCTGCGAAGCGCCTTGGGACGTGCCACTACATTAAAGACGCTATATAAATACAAGTTGTTGTTCTTGTTATTGGATGCTTAGATTAGGTGGGTATTAGTGTTATGCAGGGAAAACTGGAGAGCAAGGAAGCTTTATTTCAAAAGGTAAGAGTACATGGAACCACCTGGTTGTCTCACAGTGGGCTGGTGTGATTGAAAGTGAAACACAGCACAGCAAATCAAAATGAAGTGAATTTCTTGTGTGCACTGCAGCTTTTCCGGATTCCCCTAAAATCCTTGACAAAGGCCCGGGAGCCGGGAGCAGTGAGAGATTTGTGGGAATGAGTGTCCCTGAGTTCAGCTTGGAGTGCAGCATGTTGTTTGGGGGAAACATACACTGAGTAAGGAAACTGCGCCTTGTGGACTCTCAGTTCCCACTTTCCATGCGGGGATATCGGGGTATGGAATTTGAGGCAATATCTGAGAGGGACAGGGTGTGCAGGAGGCAGGGCTCGCAGAAGGCAGGTGTGCAGGGAGCACAGGGGACAGGGTGCGCAGGGAGCAGGGAGTGCAAGGGCCACGGAGCACAAGTGGCAGGGAGCGCAGGGGGCAGGGAGTGCAGGGGCCAGGGAGCACAGGTGGCAGGGAGCGCAGGGGCAGGGAACGCAGGGGGCAGGGAGCACAAGTGGCAGGAAGCGCAGGGGACAGGGAGCACAGGTGGCAGGGAGCGCAGGGGGCAGGGAACGCAGGGGGCAGGGAACGCAGGGGGCAGGGAGCGCAGGGGACAGGGAGCACAGGTGGCAGGGAGCGCAGGGGGCAGGGAGCGCAGGGGGCAGGGAGCAGAAGTGGCAGGGAGCGCAGGGGGCAGGGAGCGCAGGGGCCAGGGAGCGCTGGGGGCAGGGAGCGCAGGGGGCAGGGAGTGCAGGCAGCAGGGAGCATAATGGACAGGGAGCGCAGGGGCCAGGGAGCACAGGGGCCAGGGAGCGCAGGGGCCAGGGAGCACAGGTGGCAGGGAGCGCAGGGGGCAGGGAAAGCAGGGGGCAGGGAGCGCAGGGGACAGGGAGCACAGGTGGCAGGGAGCGCAGGGGGCAGGGAGCGCAGGGGGCAGGGAGCACAAGTGGCAGGGAGCGCAGGGGGCAGGGAGCGCAGGGGGCAGGGAGCGCAGCGGCCAGGGAGCGCTGAGGGCAGGGAGCGCAGGGGGCAGGGAGCGCAGGGGACAGGGAGCGCAGGGGCCAGGGAGCACAGGGGCCAGGGAGCGCAGGGGCCCGGGAGCGCAGGTGGCAGGGAGCGCAGGGGGCAGGGAAAGCAGGGGGCAGGGAGCGCAGGGGACAGGGAGCACAGGTGGCAGGGAGCGCAGGGGGCAGGGAGCGCAGGGGGCAGGGAGCACAAGTGGCAGGGAGCGCAGGGGGCAGGGAGCACAGGGGGCAGGGAGCGCAGGGGCCAGGGAGCGCTGAGGGCAGGGAGCGCAGGGGGCAGGGAGTGCAGGCAGCAGGGAGCGTAGGGGACAGGGAGCGCAGGGGCCAGGGAGCGCAGGAAGCAGGGAGCGCTGGGGGCAGGGAGCGCAGGGGGCAGGGAGCACAGAGGGCAGGGAGCGCAGGGGGCAGGGAGCACAGGGGGCAGGGAGCGCAGGGGGCAGGGAGCACAGAGGGCAGGGAGCGTAGGAGACAGGGAGCGCTGGGGGCAGGGAGCACAGGAGACAGGGAGCGCAGGGGGCAGGGAGCGCAGGAGACAGGGAGCGCAGGAGACAGGGAGCGCTGGGGGCAGGGAGCACAGGAGACAGGGTGCACAGGAAAAAGGGAGCGCAGGAGACGGAGCGCAGGAGACAGGGAGCGCTGGGGGCAGGGAGCACAGGAGACAGGGAGCGCAGGAGACAGGGAGCGCAGGGGACAGGGAGCGAAGGAGACAGGGAGCGCTGGGGACAGGGAGCGCAGGGGGCGCTGCGGGCAGGGAGCGCAGGGGGCAGGGAGCGCAGGGGACAGGGAGCGCAGGGGGCAGGGAGCGCTGGGGGCAGGGAGCTCAGCGGGCAGGGGGCAGGGAGCGCAGGGGGCAGGGAGTGCAGGGGGCAGGGTGCGCAGGGGGCAGGGAGCGCAGGAGACAGGGTGCGCAGGAAAAAGGGAGCGCAGGAGACAGGGAGCGCAGGAGACAGGGAGTGCAGGGGACAGGGAGCGTAGGAGACAGGGAGCGCTGGGGGCAGGGAGCACAGGAGACAGGGAGCGCAGGAGACAGGGAGCGCAGGAGAGAGGGAGCGCAGTGGGCAGGGAGCGCAGTGGGCAGGGAGCGCAGGAGACAGGGAGCGCAGGAGACAGGGAGCGCAGGAGACAGGGAGCGCAGGAGACAGGGAGCGCAGGAGACCGGGAGCGCAGGAGACCGGGAGCGCAGGGGGCAGGGAGCGCAGGGGGCAGGGAGCGCAGGGGGCAGGGAGCGCAGGAGACAGGGAGCGCAGGAGACAGGGAGCGCAGGAGACAGGGAGCGCAGGAGACAGGGAGCGCAGGAGACAGTGAGCGCAGGGGGCAGGGAGCGCAGGGGGCAGGGAGCGCAGGAGACAGTGAGCGCTGGGGACAGGGAGCGCAGGAGACAGGGAGCGCAGGGGACAGGGAGCGCAGGGGGCAGGGAGCGCAGGAGACAGGGAGCGCAGGGGGCAGGGAGCAGAGGAGACAGGGAGCCCAGGAGAAAGGGAGCGCTGGGGACAGGGAGCGCTGGGGACAGGGAGCGCTGGGGACAGGGAGCGCTGGGGACAGGGAGCGCTGGGGACAGTGAACGCTGGCGGCAGGGAGCACTGGGGACAGGGTGCGCTGGGGACAGGGAGCACTGGCGACAGGGAGAGCAGGAGACAGGGAGCGCAGGGGGCAGGGAGCGCAGGAGACAGGGAGCGCAGGAGACATGGAGCACAGGAGACAGGGAGCGCAGGAGACAGGGAGCGCAGGAGACAGGGAGCGCAGGGGCAGGAAGCGCAGGGGGCAGCGAGCGCAGGAGACAGGGAGCGCAGGAGACAGAAAGTGCAGGAGACAGGGAGAGCAGGAGACAGGGAGCGCAGGAGACCGGGAGCGCAGGAGACCGGGAGCGCAGGGGGCAGGGAGCGCAGGAGACAGGGAGCGCAGGAGAGAGGGAGCGCAGGAGAGAGGGAGCGCAGGGGGCAGGGACCGCAGGAGACAGGGAGCGCAGAAGACAGGGAGCGCAGGAGACAGGGAGCGCAGGGGACAGGGAGCATAGGGGACAGGGAGCGCTGGGGGCAGGGAGCAAAGGAGACAGGGAGCGCAGGAGACAGGGACCGCAGGAGACAGGGAGCGCAGGAGACAGGGAGCGCAGGGGTCAGGGAGCGCAGGAGACAGGGAGCGCAAGGGGCAGGGAGCGCAGGAGACAGGGAGCGCAGGGGGCAGGGAGCAGAGGAGACAGGGAGCCCAGGAGGAAGGGAGCGCAGGGGCCAGGGACCGCAGGAGACAGGGAGCGCAGGAGACAGGGAGCGCAGGAGACAGGGAGCGCAGGGGGCAGGGAGCACAGGAGACAGGGAGCGCAGGAGACAGGGAGCGCAGGGGGCAGGGAGCGCAGGAGAAAGGGAGCGCAGGGGGCTGGGAGCAGAGGAGACAGGGAGCCCAGGAGAAAGGGAGCGCAGGGGACAGGGAGCGCTGGAGACAGGGAGCGCAGGAGACAGGGAGCGCTGGGGACAGGGAGCGCTGGGGACAGGGAGCGCTGGGGACAGGGAGCGCTGGGGACAGGGAGAGCAGGAGACAGGGAGCGCAGGGGGCAGGGAGCGCAGGAGACAGGGAGCGCAGGAGACAGGGAGCGCAGGAGACAGGGAGCGCAGTGGGCAGGGAGCGCAGGAGACAGGGAGCGCAGGAGACAGGGAGCGCAGGAGACAGGGAGCGCAGGGGGCAGGGAGCGCAGGAGACAGGGAGCGCAGGAGACAGGGAGAGCAGGAGACAGGAAGCGCTGGGGGCAGGGAGCACAGGAGACAGGGAGCGCAGGAGGCAGTGAGCGCAGGGGGCAGGGAGCGCAGGAGACAGGGAACGCAGGAGACAGGGAGCGCTGCGGACAGGGAGCGCTGGGGGCAGGGAGCACAGGAGACAGGGTGCGCAGGAAAAAGGGAGCACAGGAGACAGGGAGCGCAGGAGACAGGGAGCGCAGGAGACAGGGAGCGCTGGGGGCAGGGAGCACAGGAGACAGGGAGCGCAGGAGACAGGGAGCGCAGGGGGCAGGGAGCACAGGAGACAGGGAGTGCAGCAGACAGGGAGCGCAGGAGACAGGGAGCGCAGGAGGCAGGGAGCGCAGGGGGCAGGGAGCGCAGGGGGCAGGGAGCGCAGGAGACAGGGAGCGTAGGGGGCAGGGAGCGCAGGAGACAAGGAGCGCAGGAGACAGGGAGCGCAGGGGGCAGGGAGCGCAGGAGACAGGGAGCGCAGGGGACAGGGAGCGCAGGAGACGGAGCGCAGGAGACAGGGAGCGCAGGAGACAGGGAGCGCAGGGGGCAGGGAGCGCAGGAGACAGGGAGCGCAGGAGACAGGGAGCGCAGGGGGCAGGGAGCGCAGGAGACAGGGAGCGCAGGAGACAGGGAGCGCAGGAGACAGGGAGAGCTGGGGGCATGGAGCGCAGGAGACAGGGAGCGCAGGAGACAGGGAGCGCAGGAGACAGGGAGCGCAGGAGACAGGGAGCGCTAGGAGCAGGGAGCACAGGAGACAGGGTGCGCAGGAAAAACGGAGCGCAGGAGACAGGGAGCGCAGGAGACAGGGAGCGCAGTAGGCATGGAGCGCAGGGGGCAGGGAGCGCAGGAGACAGGGAGCGCAGGGGGCAGGGAGCGCAGGGGGCAGGGAGCGCAGGAGACAGGGAGCGCAGGAGACAGGGAGCGCAGTAGACAGGGAGCGCTGGGGGCAGGGAGCTCAGGAGACAGGGTGCGCAGGAGACAGGGAGCGCAGGGGGCATGGAGCGCAGGAGACAGGGAGCGCAGGAGACAGGGAGCGCAGGAGACAGGGAGCGCAGGAGACAGGGAGCGCTGGGGGGCAGGGAGCACAGGAGACAGGGAGCGCAGGAGACAGGGAGCGCAGTGGGCAGGGAGCGCAGGGGGCAGGGAGCGCAGGGGGCAGGGAGCACAGGGGGCAGGGAGCGCAGGGGCCAGGGACCGCAGGAGACAGGGAGCGCAGGAGACAGGAAGCGCAGGGGGCAGGGAGCGCAGGAGACAGGGAGCGCAGGAGGCAGGGAGCGCAGGGGGCAGGGAGCGCAGGAGACAGGGAGCGCAGGGGACAGGGAGCGCAGGAGACAGGGAGCGCAGGAGACAGGGAGCGCAGGAGACAGGGAGCGGAGGAGACCGGGAGCGCAGGAGGCAGGGAGCGCAGGGGGAAGGGAGCGCAGGAGACAGGGAGCGCAGGAGACAGGGAGCGCAGGACACAGGGAGCGCAGGGGGCAGGGAGCGCAGGAGACAGGGAGTCGCAGGGTACAGGGAGCGCAGGAGACAGGTGTGCAGGAGACAGGGAGCGCAGGAGACAGGGAGCGCAGGAGACAGGGAGCGCAGTAGGCAGGGAGCGCAGGGGCAGGGAGCGCAGGAGACAGGGAGCGCAGGAGACAGGGAGCGCAGGGGGCAGGGAGCGCAGGAGACAGGGAGCGCAGGAGACAGGGAGCGCTGCGGACAGGGAGCACTGGGGACAGGGAGCGCAGGAGACAGGGAGCGCTAGGAGCAGGGAGCACAGGAGACAGGGTGCGCAGGAAAAAGGGAGCACAGGAGACAGGGAGTGCAGGAGACAGGGAGCGCTGGGGGCAGGGAGCACAGGAGACAGGGAGCGCAGGAGACAGGGAGCGCAGGGAGCACAGGAGACAGGGAGGGCAGGGGCAGGGAGCGCAGGGGGCAGGGAGCGCAGGGGGCAGGAGCGCAGGGGACAGGGAGCGCAGGGGCCAGGGACCGCAGGAGACGGAGCGCAGGAGACAGGGAGCGCAGGGGGCAGGGAGCGCAGGAGACAGGAGCGCAGGGGGCAGGGAGCACAGGAGACAGGGAGCGCAGGAGGCAGGGAGCGCAGAGGGCAGGGAGCGCAGGAGACAGGGAGCGCAGGGGACAGCGAGCGCAGGAGACAGGGAGCGCAGGAGACAGGGAGCGCAGGAGACAGGGAGCGCAGGAGACCGGGAGCGCAGAAGGCAGGGAGCGCAGGGGGAAGGGAGCGCAGCAGACAGGGAGCGCAGGAGACAGGGAGCGCAAGAGACAGGGAGCGCAGGGGGCAGGGAGCGCAGGAGACAGGGAGCGCAGGAGACAGGGAGCGCAGGAGACAGGGAGCGCAGGAGACAGGGAGCGCAGGGGGCAGGGGGCAGGGAGCACAGGAGACAGGGAGCGCAGGGGGCAGGGAGCGCAGGAGACAGGGAGCGCAGGAGACAGGGAGCGCAGGGGTCAGGGAGCGCAGGAGACAGGGAGCGCAGGGGGCAGGGAGCAGAGGAGACAGGGAGCCCAGGAGAAAGGGAGCGCAGGGGACAGGGAGCGCTGGAGACAGGGAGCGCAGGAGACAGGAGCGCTGGGGACAGGGAGCGCTGGGGACAGGGAGCGCTGGGGACAGGGAGCACAGGAGACAGGGAGCGCAGGGGTCAGGGAGCGCAGGAGATAGGGAGCGCAGGGGGGCAGGGAGCGCAGGAGACAGGGAGCGTAGGGGGCAGGGAGCAGAGGAGACAGGGAGCCCAGGAGAAAGGGAGCGCAGGGGACAGGGAGCGCTGGAGACAGGGAGCGCTGGGGACAGGGAGCGCTGGGGACAGGGAGCGCTGGGGACAGGGAGCGCTGGGGACAGGGAGCGCTGGGGACAGGAACGCTGGCGGCAGGGAGCACTGGGGACAGGGTGCGCTGGGGACAGGGAGCACTGGGGACAGGGAGAGCAGGAGACAGGGAGCGCAGGGGGCAGGGAGCGCAGGAGACAGGGAGCGCAGTGGACAGGGAGCGCAGTGGGCAGGGAGCGCAGTAGGCAGGGAGCGCAGGAGACAGGGAGCGCAGGGGGCAGGAGCGCAGGGGGCAGGGAGCGCAGGGGGGCAGGGAGCGCAGGAGACAGGGAGCGCAGGAGGCAGGGAGCGCAGGAGGCAGGGAGCGCAGGAGACCGGGAGCGCAGGAGACCAGGAGCGCAGAGACAGGGAGCGCAGAGACAGGGAGCGCAGGGGGCAGGGAGCGCAGGAGACAGGGAGCGCAGTGGACAGGGAGCGCAGTGGGCAGGGAGCGCAGTGGGCAGGGAGCGCAGGAGACAGGAGCGCAGGGGGCAGGGAGCGCAGGGGGCAGGGAGCGCAGGAGGCAGGGAGCGCAGGAGGCAGGGAGCGCAGGAGACCGGGAGCGCAGGAGACCGGGAGCGCAGGAGACAGGGAGCGCAGGAGACAGGGAGCGCAGGGGTCAGGGAGCGCAGGAGGGAGGGAGCGCAGGAGGGAGGGAGCGCAGGAGACAGGGAGCGCAGGGGGCAGGGACCGCAGGAGACAGGGAGCGCAGGAGACAGGTTGCGCAGGGGACAGGGAGCGTTGGAGACAGGGAGCGCTGGGGGCAGGGAGCACAGGAGACAGGGAGCGCAGGAGACAGGGAGCGCAGGGGGCAGGGAGCGCAGGAGACAGGGAGCGAAGGAGACAGGGAGCGCTGCGGACAGGGAGCGCTGGGGGCAGGGAACACAGGAGACAGGGTGCGCAGGAAAAAGGGAGCGCAGGAGACAGGGAGCGCTGGGGGCAGGGAGCACAGGAGACAGGGAGCGCAGGAGACAGGGAGCGCAGGGGGCAGGGGGCACAGGAGACAGGGAGCGCAGGGGGCAGGGAGCGCAGGGGGCAATGAGCGCAGGGGACAGGGAGTGCAGGGGCCAGGGACCGCAGGAGACAGGGAGCGCAGGAGACAGGGAGCGCAGGAGACAGGGAGCGCAGGGAGCGCAGGAGACAGGGAGCGCAGGGGTCAGGGAGCGCAGGAGACAGGGAGCGCAGGGGGCAGGGAGCGCAGGAGACAGGGAGCGCAGGGGGCAGGGAGCGGAGGAGACAGGGAGCCCAGGAGAAAGGGAGCGCAGGGGACAGGGAGCGCTGGAGACAGGGAGCGCTGGGGACAGGGAGCGCTGGGGACAGGGAACGCTGGCGGCAGGGAGCACTGGGGACAGGGTGCGCTGGGGACAGGGAGCACTGGGGAGAGCAGGAGACAGGGAGCGCAGGGGGCAGGGAGCGCAGGAGACAGGGAGCGCAGGAGACAGGGAGCGCAGGAGACAGGGAGCGCAGGAGACAGGGAGCGCAGGAGACAGGGAGCGCAGGGGGCAGGGAGCGCAGGAGACAGGGAGCGCAGGGGGCAGGGAGTGGAGGAGACAGGGAGCCCAGGAGAAAGGGAGCGCAGGGGACAGGGAGCGCTGGAGACAGGGAGCGCTGGGGACAGGGAGCGCTGGCGACAGGGAACGCTGGCGGCAGGGAGCACTGGGGACAGGGTGCGCTGGGGACAGGGAGCACTGGGGAGAGCAGGAGACAGGGAGCGCAGGGGGCAGGGAGCACAGGAGACAGGGTGCGCAGGAAAAAGGGAGCGCAGGAGACAGGGAGCGCAGGAGACAGGGAGCGCAGGAGACAGGGAGCGCTGGGGGCAGGGAGCACAGGAGACAGGGAGCGCAGGAGACAGGGAGCGCAGGAGGCAGGGAGCACAGGAGACAGGGAGCGCAGGAGACAGGGAGCGCAGGGGGCAGGGAGCGCAGGGGGCAGGGAGCGCAGGGGACAGGGAGCGCAGGGGCCAGGGACCGCAGGAGACAGGGAGCGCAGGAGACAGGGAGCGCAGGAGACAGGGGGCAGGGAGCACAGGAGACAGGGAGCACAGGAGACAGGGAGCGCAGGGGGCAGGGAGCGCAGGAGACAGGGAGCGCAGGGGGCAGGGAGCAGAGGAGACAGGGAGCCCAGGAGAAAGGGAGCGCAGGGGACAGGGAGCGCTGGAGACAGGGAGCGCAGGAGACAGGGAGCGCTGGGGATAGGGAGCGCTGGGGACAGGGAGCGCTGGGGACAGAGAGCGCTGGGGACAGGGAACGCTGGCGGCAGGGAGCACTGGGGACAGGGTGCGCTGGGGACAGGGAGCACTGGGGACAGGGAGAGCAGGAGACAGGGAGCGCAGGGGGCAGGGAGCGCAGGATACAGGGAGCGCAGGAGACAGGGAGCGCTGGGGGCAGGGAGCTCAGGAGACAGGGTGCGCAGGAGACAGGGAGCGCAGGGGGCAGGGAGCGCAGGAGAACTGGAGATCAGGAGACAGGGAGCGCAGGAGACAGTGAGGGCTAGGAGCAGGGAGCACAGGAGACAGGGTGCGCAGGAAAAAGGGAGCGCAGGAGACAGGGAGCGCAGGAGACAGGGAGCGCTGGGGGCAGGGCGCACAGGAGACAGGGAGCGCAGGAGACAGGGAGCGCAGGGGGCAGGGAGCACAGGAGACAGGGAGCGCAGGAGACAGGGAGCGCAGGGGGCAGGGAGCGCAGGAGGCAGGGAGCGCAGGGGGCAGGGAGCGCAGGGGGCATGGAGCGCTGGGGGCAGGGAGCACAGGAGACAGGGTGCGCAGGAAAAAAGGAGCGCAGGAGACAGGGAGCGCATGAGACAGGGAGCGCAGGAGACAGGGATCGCTGGGGGCAGGGAGCACAGGAGACAGGGAGCGCAGGAGACAGGGAGCGCAGGGGGCAGGGAGCACAGGAGACAGGGAGCGCAGGAGACAGGGAGCGCAGGGGGCAGGGAGCGCAGGGGACAGGGAGCGCAGGGGCCAGGGACCGCAGGAGACAGGGAGCGCAGGAGACAGGGAGCGCAGGAGACAGGGAGCGCAGGAGACAGGGAGCGCAGGGGGCAGGGAGCGCAGGAGACAAGGAGCGCAGGAGACAGGGAGCGCAGGAGGCAGGGAGCGCAGGAGGCAGGGAGCGCAGGGGGCAGGGAGCGCAGGGGGCAGGGAGCGCAGGAGACAGGGAGTGCAGGGGACAGGGAGCGCAGGAGACAGGGTGCGCAGGAGACAGGGAGCGCAGGAGACAGGAAGCGCAGGAGACCGGGAGCGCAGTAGGCAAGGAGCGCAGGAGACAGGGAGCGCAGGAGACAGGGAGCGCAGCAGACAGGGAGCGCAAGAGACAGGGAGCGCAGGAGACCGGGAGCGCAGGAGACCGGGAGCGCAGGAGACAGGGAGCGCAGGGGGCAGGGAGCGCAGGAGACAGGGAGCGCAGGAGAGAGGGAGCGCAGGAGACAGGGAGCGCAGGGGGCAGGGACCGCAGGAGACAGGGAGCGCAGGAGACAGGGAGCGCAGGGGACAGGGAGCGCAGGAGACAGGGAGCGCTGGGGGCAGGGAGCACAGGAGACAGGGAGCGCAGGAGACAGGGAGCGCAGGGGGCAGGGAGCGTAGGAGACAGGGAGCGCTGGGGGCAGGGAGCACAGGAGACAGGGAGCGCAGGAGACAGGGTGCGCAGGAGACAGGGAGCGCAGGAGACAGGGAGCGCAGGAGACCGGGAGCGCTGTAGGCAGGGAGCGCAGGGGGCAGGGAGCGCAGGAGACAGGGAGCGCAGGAGACAGGGAGCACAGGAGACAGGGAGCGCAGGAGACAGGAGCGCAGGGGTCAGGGAGCGCAGGGAGAGCAGGAGACAGGAAGCGCAGGAGACAGGGAGCGCAGGGGTAAGGGAGCGCAGGAGACAGGGAGCGCAGGGGGCAGGGAGCGCAGGAGACAGGGAGCGCAGGGGGCAGGGAGCAGAGGAGACAGGGAGCCCAGGAGAAAGGGAGCGCAGGGGACAGGGAGCGCTGGAGACAGGGAGCGCTGGGGACAGGGAGCGCTGGGGACAGGGAGCACTGGCGGCAGGGAGCACTGGGGACAGGGTGCGCTGGGGGCAGGGAGCACTGGGGACAGGGAGAGCAGGAGACCGGGAGCGCAGGAGACAGGGAGCGCAGGGGGCAGGGAGCGCAGGAGACAGGGAGCGCAGGAGACAGGGAGCGCAGGAGACAGGGAACGCAGGGGGCAGGGACCGCAGGAGACAGGGAGCGCAGGAGACAGGGAGCGCAGGAGACAGGGAGCGCAGGAGACCGGGAACGCAGGAGGCAGGGAGCGCAGGGGGCAGGGAGCGCAGGAGACAGGGAGCGCAGGAGACAGGGAGCGCAGGAGACAGGGAGCGCAGGGGCAGGGACCGCAGGAGACAGGGAGCGCAGGAGACAGGGAGCGCAGGAGACAGGGAGCGCAGGAGACCGGGAACGCAGGAGGCAGGGAGCGCAGGGGCAGGGAGCGCAGGAAACAGGGAGCGCAGGAGACAGGGAGCGCTGGGGGCAGGGAGCACAGGAGACAGGGAGCGCAGGAGACAGGGAGCGCAGGAGACAGGGAGCGCAGGGAGCGCAGGAGACAGGGAGCGCAGGGGTCAGGGAGCGCAGGAGACAGGGAGCGCAGGGGGCAGGGAGCGCAGGAGACAGGGAGCGCAGGGGGCAGGGAGCGGAGGAGACAGGGAGCCCAGGAGAAAGGGAGCGCAGGGACAGGGAGCGCTGGAGACAGGGAGCGCTGGGGACAGGGAGCGCTGGGGACAGGGAACGCTGGCGGCAGGGAGCACTGGGGACAGGGTGCGCTGGGGACAGGGAGCACTGGGAGAGCAGGAGACAGGGAGCGCAGGTGGCAGGGAGCGCAGGAGACAGGGAGCGCAGGAGACAGGGAGCGCAGGAGACAGGGAGCGCAGGAGACAGGGAGCGCAGGGGGCAGGGAGCGCAGGAGACAGGGAGCGCAGGGGGCAGGGAGCGGAGGAGACAGGGAGCCCAGGAGAAAGGGAGCGCAGGGGACAGGGAGCGCTGGAGACAGGGAGCGCTGGGGACAGGGAGCGCTGGGACAGGGAACGCTGGCGGCAGGGAGCACTGGGGACAGGGTGCGCTGGGGACAGGGAGCACTGGGGAGAGCAGGAGACAGGGAGCGCAGGGGGCAGGGAGCACAGGAGACAGGGTGCGCAGGAAAAAGGGAGCGCAGGAGACAGGGAGCGCAGGAGACAGGGAGCGCAGGAGACAGGGAGCGCTGGGGCAGGGAGCACAGGAGACAGGGAGCGCAGGAGACAGGGAGCGCAGGAGGCAGGGAGCACAGGAGACAGGGAGCGCAGGAGACAGGGAGCGCAGGGGGCAGGGAGCGCAGGGGGCAGGGAGCCCAGGGGACAGGGAGCGCAGGGGCCAGGGACCGCAGGAGACAGGGAGCGCAGGAGACAGGGAGCGCAGGAGACAGGGGGCAGGGAGCACAGGAGACAGGGAGCGCAGGAGACAGGGAGCGCAGGGGGCAGGGAGCGCAGGAGACAGGGAGCGCAGGGGGCAGGGAGCGCAGGAGACAGGGAGCGCAGGAGACAGGGAGCACAGGAGACAGGGAGCGCAGGAGACAGGGAGCGCAGGGGTCAGGGAGCGCAGGGAGAGCAGGAGACAGGGAGCGCAGGAGACAGGGAGCGCAGGGGTAAGGGAGCGCAGGAGACAGGGAGCGCAGGGGGCAGGGAGCGCAGGAGACAGGGAGCGCAGGGGGCAGGGAGCAGAGGAGACAGGGAGCCCAGGAGAAAGGGAGCGCAGGGGACAGGGAGCGCTGGAGACAGGGAGCGCTGGGGACAGGGAGCGCTGGGGACAGGGAGCGCTGGGGACAGGGAGCACTGGCGGCAGGGAGCACTGGGGACAGGGTGCGCTGGGGGCAGGGAGCACTGGGGACAGGGAGAGCAGGAGACCGGGAGCGCAGGAGACAGGGAGCGCAGGGGGCAGGGAGCGCAGGAGACAGGGAGCGCAGGAGACAGGGAGCGCAGGAGACAGGGAACGCAGGGGGCAGGGACCGCAGGAGACAGGGAGCGCAGGAGACAGGGAGCGCAGGAGACAGGGAGCGCAGGAGACCGGGAACGCAGGAGGCAGGGAGCGCAGGGGGCAGGGAGCGCAGGAGACAGGGAGCGCAGGAGACAGGGAGCGCAGGAGACAGGGAGCGCAGGGGGCAGGGACCGCAGGAGACAGGGAGCGCAGGAGACAGGGAGCGCAGGAGACAGGGAGCGCAGGAGACCGGGAACGCAGGAGGCAGGGAGCGCAGGGGGCAGGGAGCGCAGGAAACAGGGAGCGCAGGAGACAGGGAGCGCTGGGGGCAGGGAGCACAGGAGACAGGGAGCGCAGGAGACAGGGAGCGCAGGAGACAGGGAGCGCAGGGAGCGCAGGAGACAGGGAGCGCAGGGGTCAGGGAGCGCAGGAGACAGGGAGCGCAGGGGGCAGGGAGCGCAGGAGACAGGGAGCGCAGGGGGCAGGGAGCGGAGGAGACAGGGAGCCCAGGAGAAAGGGAGCGCAGGGGACAGGGAGCGCTGGAGACAGGGAGCGCTGGGGACAGGGAGCGCTGGGGACAGGGAACGCTGGCGGCAGGGAGCACTGGGGACAGGGTGCGCTGGGGACAGGGAGCACTGGGGAGAGCAGGAGACAGGGAGCGCAGGTGGCAGGGAGCGCAGGAGACAGGGAGCGCAGGAGACAGGGAGCGCAGGAGACAGGGAGCGCAGGAGACAGGGAGCGCAGGGGGCAGGGAGCGCAGGAGACAGGGAGCGCAGGGGGCAGGGAGCGGAGGAGACAGGGAGCCCAGGAGAAAGGGAGCGCAGGGGACAGGGAGCGCTGGAGACAGGGAGCGCTGGGGACAGGGAGCGCTGGGGACAGGGAACGCTGGCGGCAGGGAGCACTGGGGACAGGGTGCGCTGGGGACAGGGAGCACTGGGGAGAGCAGGAGACAGGGAGCGCAGGGGGCAGGGAGCACAGGAGACAGGGTGCGCAGGAAAAAGGGAGCGCAGGAGACAGGGAGCGCAGGAGACAGGGAGCGCAGGAGACAGGGAGCGCTGGGGGCAGGGAGCACAGGAGACAGGGAGCGCAGGAGACAGGGAGCGCAGGAGGCAGGGAGCACAGGAGACAGGGAGCGCAGGAGACAGGGAGCGCAGGGGGCAGGGAGCGCAGGGGGCAGGGAGCCCAGGGGACAGGGAGCGCAGGGGCCAGGGACCGCAGGAGACAGGGAGCGCAGGAGACAGGGAGCGCAGGAGACAGGGGGCAGGGAGCACAGGAGACAGGGAGCGCAGGAGACAGGGAGCGCAGGGGGCAGGGAGCGCAGGAGACAGGGAGCGCAGGGGGCAGGGAGCAGAGGAGACAGGGAGCCCAGGAGAAAGGGAGCGCAGGGGACAGGGAGCGCTGGAGACAGGGAGCGGAGCAGGGAGCACAGGAGACAAGGTGCGCAGGAAAAAGGGAGCGCAGGAGACAGGGAGCGCAGGAGACAGGGAGCGCTGGGGGCAGGGCGCACAGGAGACAGGGAGCGCAGGAGACAGGGAGCGCAGGGGGCAGGGAGCACAGGAGACAGGGAGCGCAGGAGACAGGGAGCGCAGGGGGCAGGGAGCGCAGGAGGCAGGGAGCGCAGGGGGCAGGGAGCGCAGGGGGCATGGAGCGCTGGGGGCAGGGAGCACAGGAGACAGGGTGCGCAGGAAAAAAGGAGCGCAGGAGACAGGGAGCGCATGAGACAGGGAGCGCAGGAGACAGGGATCGCTGGGGGCAGGGAGCACAGGAGACAGGGAGCGCAGGAGACAGGGAGCGCAGGGGGCAGGGAGCACAGGAGACAGGGAGCGCAGGAGACAGGGAGCGCAGGGGGCAGGGAGCGCAGGGGACAGGGAGCGCAGGGGCCAGGGAACGCTGGGGGCAGGAACCGCAGGAGACAGGGAGCGCATGAGACAGGGAGCGCAGGAGACAGGGATCGCTGGGGGCAGGGAGCACAGGAGACAGGGAGCGCAGGAGACAGGGAGCGCAGGGGGCAGGGAGCACAGGAGACAGGGAGCGCAGGAGACAGGGAGCGCAGGGGGCAGGGAGCGCAGGGGACAGGGAGCGCAGGGGCCAGGGACCGCAGGAGACAGGGAGCGCAGGAGACAGGGAGCGCAGGAGACAGGGAGCGCAGGAGACAGGGAGCGCAGGGGGCAGGGAGCGCAGGAGACAAGGAGCGCAGGAGACAGGGAGCGCAGGAGGCAGGGAGCGCAGGAGGCAGGGAGCGCAGGGGGCAGGGAGCGCAGGGGGCAGGGAGCGCAGGAGACAGGGAGCGCAGGGGACAGGGAGCGCAGGAGACAGGGTGCGCAGGAGACAGGGAGCGCAGGAGACAGGAAGCGCAGGAGACCGGGAGCGCAGTAGGCAAGGAGCGCAGGAGACAGGGAGCGCAGGAGACAGGGAGCGCAGCAGACAGGGAGCGCAAGAGACAGGGAGCGCAGGAGACCGGGAGCGCAGGAGACCGGGAGCGCAGGAGACAGGGAGCGCAGGGGGCAGGGAGCGCAGGAGACAGGGAGCGCAGGAGAGAGGGAGCGCAGGAGACAGGGAGCGCAGGGGGCAGGGACCGCAGGAGACAGGGAGCGCAGGAGACAGGGAGCGCAGGGGACAGGGAGCGCAGGAGACAGGGAGCGCTGGGGGCAGGGAGCACAGGAGACAGGGAGCGCAGGAGACAGGGAGCGCAGGGGGCAGGGAGCGTAGGAGACAGGGAGCGCTGGGGGCAGGGAGCACAGGAGACAGGGAGCGCAGGAGACAGGGTGCGCAGGAGACAGGGAGCGCAGGAGACAGGGAGCGCAGGAGACCGGGAACGCTGTAGGCAGGGAGCGCAGGGGGCAGGGAGCGCAGGAGACAGGGAGCGCAGGAGACAGGGAGCACAGGAGACAGGGAGCGCAGGAGACAGGGAGCGCAGGGGTCAGGGAGCGCAGGGAGAGCAGGAGACAGGGAGCGCAGGAGACAGGGAGCGCAGGGGTAAGGGAGCGCAGGAGACAGGGAGCGCAGGGGGCAGGGAGCGCAGGAGACAGGGAGCGCAGGGGGCAGGGAGCAGAGGAGACAGGGAGCCCAGGAGAAAGGGAGCGCAGGGGACAGGGAGCGCTGGAGACAGGGAGCGCTGGGGACAGGGAGCGCTGGGGACAGGGAGCGCTGGGGACAGGGAGCACTGGCGGCAGGGAGCACTGGGGACAGGGTGCGCTGGGGGCAGGGAGCACTGGGGACAGGGAGAGCAGGAGACCGGGAGCGCAGGAGACAGGGAGCGCAGGGGGCAGGGAGCGCAGGAGACAGGGAGCGCAGGAGACAGGGAGCGCAGGAGACAGGGAACGCAGGGGGCAGGGACCGCAGGAGACAGGGAGCGCAGGAGACAGGGAGCGCAGGAGACAGGGAGCGCAGGAGACCGGGAACGCAGGAGGCAGGGAGCGCAGGGGGCAGGGAGCGCAGGAGACAGGGAGCGCAGGAGACAGGGAGCGCAGGAGACAGGGAGCGCAGGGGGCAGGGACCGCAGGAGACAGGGAGCGCAGGAGACAGGGAGCGCAGGAGACAGGGAGCGCAGGAGACCGGGAACGCAGGAGGCAGGGAGCGCAGGGGGCAGGGAGCGCAGGAAACAGGGAGCGCAGGAGACAGGGAGCGCTGGGGGCAGGGAGCACAGGAGACAGGGAGCGCAGGAGACAGGGAGCGCAGGAGACAGGGAGCGCAGGGAGCGCAGGAGACAGGGAGCGCAGGGGTCAGGGAGCGCAGGAGACAGGGAGCGCAGGGGGCAGGGAGCGCAGGAGACAGGGAGCGCAGGGGGCAGGGAGCGGAGGAGACAGGGAGCCCAGGAGAAAGGGAGCGCAGGGGACAGGGAGCGCTGGAGACAGGGAGCGCTGGGGACAGGGAGCGCTGGGGACAGGGAACGCTGGCGGCAGGGAGCACTGGGGACAGGGTGCGCTGGGGACAGGGAGCACTGGGGAGAGCAGGAGACAGGGAGCGCAGGGGGCAGGGAGCGCAGGAGACAGGGAGCGCAGGAGACAGGGAGCGCAGGAGACAGGGGGCAGGGAGCACAGGAGACAGGGAGCGCAGGAGACAGGGAGCGCAGGGGGCAGGGAGCGCAGGAGACAGGGAGCGCAGGGGGCAGGGAGCAGAGGAGACAGGGAGCCCAGGAGAAAGGGAGCGCAGGGGACAGGGAGCGCTGGAGACAGGGAGCGGAGCAGGGAGCACAGGAGACAAGGTGCGCAGGAAAAAGGGAGCGCAGGAGACAGGGAGCGCAGGAGACAGGGAGCGCTGGGGGCAGGGCGCACAGGAGACAGGGAGCGCAGGAGACAGGGAGCGCAGGGGGCAGGGAGCACAGGAGACAGGGAGCGCAGGAGACAGGGAGCGCAGGGGGCAGGGAGCGCAGGAGGCAGGGAGCGCAGGGGGCAGGGAGCGCAGGGGGCATGGAGCGCTGGGGGCAGGGAGCACAGGAGACAGGGTGCGCAGGAAAAAAGGAGCGCAGGAGACAGGGAGCGCATGAGACAGGGAGCGCAGGAGACAGGGATCGCTGGGGGCAGGGAGCACAGGAGACAGGGAGCGCAGGAGACAGGGAGCGCAGGGGGCAGGGAGCACAGGAGACAGGGAGCGCAGGAGACAGGGAGCGCAGGGGGCAGGGAGCGCAGGGGACAGGGAGCGCAGGGGCCAGGGAACGCTGGGGGCAGGAACCGCAGGAGACAGGGAGCGCATGAGACAGGGAGCGCAGGAGACAGGGATCGCTGGGGGCAGGGAGCACAGGAGACAGGGAGCGCAGGAGACAGGGAGCGCAGGGGGCAGGGAGCACAGGAGACAGGGAGCGCAGGAGACAGGGAGCGCAGGGGGCAGGGAGCGCAGGGGACAGGGAGCGCAGGGGCCAGGGACCGCAGGAGACAGGGAGCGCAGGAGACAGGGAGCGCAGGAGACAGGGAGCGCAGGAGACAGGGAGCGCAGGGGGCAGGGAGCGCAGGAGACAAGGAGCGCAGGAGACAGGGAGCGCAGGAGGCAGGGAGCGCAGGAGGCAGGGAGCGCAGGGGGCAGGGAGCGCAGGGGGCAGGGAGCGCAGGAGAGAGGGAGCGCAGGGGACAGGGAGCGCAGGAGACAGGGTGCGCAGGAGACAGGGAGCGCAGGAGACAGGAAGCGCAGGAGACCGGGAGCGCAGTAGGCAAGGAGCGCAGGAGACAGGGAGCGCAGGAGACAGGGAGCGCAGCAGACAGGGAGCGCAAGAGACAGGGAGCGCAGGAGACCGGGAGCGCAGGAGACCGGGAGCGCAGGAGACAGGGAGCGCAGGGGGCAGGGAGCGCAGGAGACAGGGAGCGCAGGAGAGAGGGAGCGCAGGAGACAGGGAGCGCAGGGGGCAGGGACCGCAGGAGACAGGGAGCGCAGGAGACAGGGAGCGCAGGGGACAGGGAGCGCAGGAGACAGGGAGCGCTGGGGGCAGGGAGCACAGGAGACAGGGAGCGCAGGAGACAGGGAGCGCAGGGGGCAGGGAGCGTAGGAGACAGGGAGCGCTGGGGGCAGGGAGCACAGGAGACAGGGAGCGCAGGAGACAGGGTGCGCAGGAGACAGGGAGCGCAGGAGACAGGGAGCGCAGGAGACCGGGAACGCTGTAGGCAGGGAGCGCAGGGGGCAGGGAGCGCAGGAGACAGGGAGCGCAGGAGACAGGGAGCACAGGAGACAGGGAGCGCAGGAGACAGGGAGCGCAGGGGTCAGGGAGCGCAGGGAGAGCAGGAGACAGGGAGCGCAGGAGACAGGGAGCGCAGGGGTAAGGGAGCGCAGGAGACAGGGAGCGCAGGGGGCAGGGAGCGCAGGAGACAGGGAGCGCAGGGGGCAGGGAGCAGAGGAGACAGGGAGCCCAGGAGAAAGGGAGCGCAGGGGACAGGGAGCGCTGGAGACAGGGAGCGCTGGGGACAGGGAGCGCTGGGGACAGGGAGCGCTGGGGACAGGGAGCACTGGCGGCAGGGAGCACTGGGGACAGGGTGCGCTGGGGGCAGGGAGCACTGGGGACAGGGAGAGCAGGAGACCGGGAGCGCAGGAGACAGGGAGCGCAGGGGGCAGGGAGCGCAGGAGACAGGGAGCGCAGGAGACAGGGAGCGCAGGAGACAGGGAACGCAGGGGGCAGGGACCGCAGGAGACAGGGAGCGCAGGAGACAGGGAGCGCAGGAGACAGGGAGCGCAGGAGACCGGGAACGCAGGAGGCAGGGAGCGCAGGGGGCAGGGAGCGCAGGAGACAGGGAGCGCAGGAGACAGGGAGCGCAGGAGACAGGGAGCGCAGGGGGCAGGGACCGCAGGAGACAGGGAGCGCAGGAGACAGGGAGCGCAGGAGACAGGGAGCGCAGGAGACCGGGAACGCAGGAGGCAGGGAGCGCAGGGGGCAGGGAGCGCAGGAAACAGGGAGCGCAGGAGACAGGGAGCGCTGGGGGCAGGGAGCACAGGAGACAGGGAGCGCAGGAGACAGGGAGCGCAGGAGACAGGGAGCGCAGGGAGCGCAGGAGACAGGGAGCGCAGGGGTCAGGGAGCGCAGGAGACAGGGAGCGCAGGGGGCAGGGAGCGCAGGAGACAGGGAGCGCAGGGGGCAGGGAGCGGAGGAGACAGGGAGCCCAGGAGAAAGGGAGCGCAGGGGACAGGGAGCGCTGGAGACAGGGAGCGCTGGGGACAGGGAGCGCTGGGGACAGGGAACGCTGGCGGCAGGGAGCACTGGGGACAGGGTGCGCTGGGGACAGGGAGCACTGGGGAGAGCAGGAGACAGGGAGCGCAGGGGGCAGGGAGCGCAGGAGACAGGGAGCGCAGGAGACAGGGAGCGCAGGAGACAGGGAGCGCAGGAGGCAGGGAGCGCAGGGGGCAGGGAGCGCAGGAGACAGGGAGCGCAGGGGGCAGGGAGCGGAGGAGACAGGGAGCCCAGGAGAAAGGGAGCGCAGGGGACAGGGAGCGCTGGAGACAGGGAGCGCTGGGGACAGGGAGCGCTGGGGACAGGGAACGCTGGCGGCAGGGAGCACTGGGGACAGGGTGCGCTGGGGACAGGGTGCGCTGGGGACAGGGAGCACTGGGGAGAGCAGGAGACAGGGAGCGCAGGGGGCAGGGAGCACAGGAGACAGGGTGCGCAGGAAAAAGGGAGCGCAGAAGACAGGGAGCGCAGGAGACAGGGAGCGCAGGAGACAGGGAGCGCTGGGGGCAGGGAGCACAGGAGACAGGGAGCGCAGGAGACAGGGAGCGCAGGAGGCAGGGAGCACAGGAGACAGGGAGCGCAGGAGACAGGGAGCGCAGGGGGCAGGGAGCGCAGGGGGCAGGGAGCCCAGGGGACAGGGAGCGCAGGGGCCAGGGACCGCAGGAGACAGGGAGCGCAGGAGACAGGGAGCGCAGGAGACAGGGGGCAGGGAGCACAGGAGACAGGGAGCGCAGGAGACAGGGAGCGCAGGGGGCAGGGAGCGCAGGAGACAGGGAGCGCAGGGGGCAGGGAGCAGAGGAGACAGGGAGCCCAGGAGAAAGGGAGCGCAGGGGACAGGGAGCGCTGGAGACAGGGAGCGCAGGAGACAGGGAGCGCTGCGGACAGGGAGCACTGGGGACAGGGAGTGCAGGAGACAGTGAGGGCTAGGAGCAGGGAGCACAGGAGACAGGGTGCGCAGGAAAAAGGGAGCGCAGGAGACAGGGAGCGCAGGAGACAGGGAGCGCTGGGGGCAGGGCGCACAGGAGACAGGGAGCGCAGGAGACAGGGAGCGCAGGGGGCAGGGAGCACAGGAGACAGGGAGCGCAGGAGACAGGGAGCGCAGGGGGCAGGGAGCGCAGGAGGCAGGGAGCGCAGGGGGCAGGGAGCGCAGGGGGCATGGAGCGCTGGGGGCAGGGAGCACAGGAGACAGGGTGCGCAGGAAAAAAGGAGCGCAGGAGACAGGGAGCGCATGAGACAGGGAGCGCAGGAGACAGGGATCGCTGGGGGCAGGGAGCACAGGAGACAGGGAGCGCAGGAGACAGGGAGCGCAGGGGGCAGGGAGCACAGGAGACAGGGAGCGCAGGAGACAGGGAGCGCAGGGGGCAGGGAGCGCAGGGGACAGGGAGCGCAGGGGCCAGGGACCGCAGGAGACAGGGAGCGCAGGAGACAGGGAGCGCAGGAGACAGGGAGCGCAGGAGACAGGGAGCGCAGGGGGCAGGGAGCGCAGGAGACAGGGAGCGCAGGGGGCAGGGAGCGCAGGAGACAAGGAGCGCAGGAGACAGGGAGCGCAGGAGGCAGGGAGCGCAGGAGGCAGGGAGCGCAGGGGGCAGGGAGCGCAGGGGGCAGGGAGCGCAGGAGACAGGGAGCGCAGGGGACAGGGAGCGCAGGAGACAGGGTGCGCAGGAGACAGGGAGCGCAGGAGACAGGAAGCGCAGGAGACCGGGAGCGCAGTAGGCAAGGAGCGCAGGAGACAGGGAGCGCAGGAGACAGGGAGCACAGCAGACAGGGAGCGCAAGAGACAGGGAGCGCAGGAGACCGGGAGCGCAGGAGACCGGGAGCGCAGGAGACAGGGAGCGCAGGGGGCAGGGATCGCAGGAGACAGGGAGCGCAGGAGAGAGGGAGCGCAGTAGACAGGGAGCGCAGGGGGCAGGGACCGCAGGAGACAGGGAGCGCAGGAGACAGGGAGCGCAGGGGACAGGGAGCGCAGGAGACAGGGAGCGCTGGGGGCAGGGAGCACAGGAGACAGGGAGCGCAGGAGACAGGGAGCGCAGGGGGCAGGGAGCGTAGGAGACAGGGAGCGCTGGGGGCAGGGAGCACAGGAGACAGGGAGCGCAGGAGACAGGGTGCGCAGAAGACAGGGAGCGCAGGAGACAGGGAGCGCAGGAGACCGGGAGCGCTGTAGGCAGGGAGCGCAGGGGGCAGGGAGCGCAGGAGACAGGGAGCGCAGGAGACAGGGAGCACAGGAGACAGGGAGCGCAGGAGACAGGGAGCGCAGGGGTCAGGGAGCGCAGGGAGAGCAGGAGACAGGGAGCGCAGGAGACAGGGAGCGCAGGGGTAAGGGAGCGCAGGAGACAGGGAGCGCAGGGGGCAGGGAGCGCAGGAGACAGGGAGCGCTGGGGACAGGGAGCGCTGGGGACAGGGAGCGCAGGGGACAGGGAGCACTGGCGGCAGGGAGCACTGGGGACAGGGTGCGCTGGGGACAGGGAGCACTGGGGACAGGGAGAACAGGAGACCGGGAGCGCAGGAGACAGGGAGCGCAGGGGGCAGGGAGCGCAGGAGACAGGGAGCGCAGGAGACAGGGAGCGCAGGAGACAGGGAACGCAGGGGGCAGGGACCGCAGGAGAAAGGGAGCGCAGGAGACAGGGAGCGCAGGAGACAGGGAGCGCAGGAGACCGGGAACGCAGGAGGCAGGGAACGCAGGGGGCAGGGAGCGCAGGAGACAGGGAGCGCAGGAGACAGGGAGCGCAGGAGACAGGGAGCGCAGGGGGCAGGGACCGCAGGAGACAGGGAGCGCAGGAGACAGGGAGCGCAGGAGACAGGGAGCGCAGGAGACCGGGAACGCAGGAGGCAGGGAGCGCAGGGGGCAGGGAGCGCAGTAAACAGGGAGCGCAGGAGACAGGGAGCGCTGGGGGCAGGGAGCACAGGAGACAGGGAGCGCAGGAGACAGGGAGCGCAGGAGACAGGGAGCGCAGGGAGCGCAGGAGACAGGGAGCGCAGGGGTCAGGGAGCGCAGGAGACAGGGAGCGCAGGGGGCAGGGAGCGCAGGAGACAGGGAGCGCAGGGGGCAGGGAGCGGAGGAGACAGGGAGCCCAGGAGAAAGGGAGCGCAGGGGACAGGGAGCGCTGGAGACAGGGAGCGCTGGGGACAGGGAGCGCTGGGGACAGGGAACGCTGGCGGCAGGGAGCACTGGGGACAGGGTGCGCTGGGGACAGGGAGCACTGGGGAGAGCAGGAGACAGGGAGCGCAGGGGGCAGGGAGCGCAGGAGACAGGGAGCGCAGGAGACAGGGAGCGCAGGAGACAGGGAGCGCAGGAGACAGGGAGCGCAGGGGGCAGGGAGCGCAGGAGACAGGGAGCGCAGGGGGCAGGGAGCGGAGGAGACAGGGAGCCCAGGAGAAAGGGAGCGCAGGGGACAGGGAGCGCTGGAGACAGGGAGCGCTGGGGACAGGGAGCGCTGGGGACAGGGAACGCTGGCGGCAGGGAGCACTGGGGACAGGGAGCGCTGGAGACAGGGAGCGCAGGAGACAGGGAGCGCTGGGGACAGGGAGCGCTGGGGACAGGGAGCGCTGGGGACAGAGAGCGCTGGGGACAGGGAACGCTGGCGGCAGGGAGCACTGGGGACAGGGTGCGCTGGGGACAGGGAGCACTGGGGACAGGGAGAGCAGGAGACAGGGAGCGCAGGGGGCAGGGAGCGCAGGATACAGGGAGCGCAGGAGACAGGGAGCGCTGGGGGCAGGGAGCTCAGGAGACAGGGTGCGCAGGAGACAGGGAGCGCAGGGGGCAGGGAGCGCAGGAGAACTGGAGATCAGGAGACAGGGAGCGCAGGAGACAGGGAGCGCTGCGGACAGGGAGCACTGGGGACAGGGAGTGCAGGAGACAGTGAGGGCTAGGAGCAGGGAGCACAGGAGACAAGGTGCGCAGGAAAAAGGGAGCGCAGGAGACAGGGAGCGCAGGAGACAGGGAGCGCTGGGGGCAGGGCGCACAGGAGACAGGGAGCGCAGGAGACAGGGAGCGCAGGGGGCAGGGAGCACAGGAGACAGGGAGCGCAGGAGACAGGGAGCGCAGGGGGCAGGGAGCGCAGGAGGCAGGGAGCGCAGGGGGCAGGGAGCGCAGGGGGCATGGAGCGCTGGGGGCAGGGAGCACAGGAGACAGGGTGCGCAGGAAAAAAGGAGCGCAGGAGACAGGGAGCGCATGAGACAGGGAGCGCAGGAGACAGGGATCGCTGGGGGCAGGGAGCACAGGAGACAGGGAGCGCAGGAGACAGGGAGCGCAGGGGGCAGGGAGCACAGGAGACAGGGAGCGCAGGAGACAGGGAGCGCAGGGGGCAGGGAGCGCAGGGGACAGGGAGCGCAGGGGCCAGGGACCGCAGGAGACAGGGAGCGCAGGAGACAGGGAGCGCAGGAGACAGGGAGCGCAGGAGACAGGGAGCGCAGGGGGCAGGGAGCGCAGGAGACAGGGAGCGCAGGGGGCAGGGAGCGCAGGAGACAAGGAGCGCAGGAGACAGGGAGCGCAGGAGGCAGGGAGCGCAGGAGGCAGGGAGCGCAGGGGGCAGGGAGCGCAGGGGGCAGGGAGCGCAGGAGACAGGGAGCGCAGGGGACAGGGAGCGCAGGAGACAGGGTGCGCAGGAGACAGGGAGCGCAGGAGACAGGAAACGCAGGAGACCGGGAGCGCAGTAGTCAAGGAGCGCAGGAGACAGGGAGCGCAGGAGACAGGGAGCGCAGCAGACAGGGAGCGCAAGAGACAGGGAGCGCAGGAGAACGGGAGCGCAGGAGACCGGGAGCGCAGGAGACAGGGAGCGCAGGGGGCAGGGAGCGCAGGAGACAGGGAGCGCAGGAGAGAGGGAGCGCAGGAGACAGGGAGCGCAGGGGGCAGGGACCGCAGGAGACAGGGAGCGCAGGAGACAGGGAGCGCAGGGGACAGGGAGCGCAGGAGACAGGGAGCGCTGGGGGCAGGGAGCACAGGAGACAGGGAGCGCAGGAGACAGGGAGCGCAGGGGGCAGGGAGCGTAGGAGACAGGGAGCGCTGGGGGCAGGGAGCACAGGAGACAGGGAGCGCAGGAGACAGGGTGCGCAGGAGACAGGGAGCGCAGGAGACAGGGAGCGCAGGAGACCGGGAGCGCTGTAGGCAGGGAGCGCAGGGGGCAGGGAGCGCAGGAGACAGGGAGCGCAGGAGACAGGGAGCACAGGAGACAGGGAGCGCAGGAGACAGGGAGCGCAGGAGACCGGGAGCGCTGTAGGCAGGGAGCGCAGGGGGCAGGGAGCGCAGGAGACAGGGAGCGCAGGAGACAGGGAGCACAGGAGACAGGGAGCGCAGGAGACAGGGAGCACAGGGGTCAGGGAGCGCAGGGAGAGCAAGAGACAGGGAGCGCAGGAGACAGGGAGCGCAGGGGTAAGGGAGCGCAGGAGACAGGGAGCGCAGGGGGCAGGGAGCGCAGGAGACAGGGAGCGCAGGGGGCAGGGAGCAGAGGAGACAGGGAGCCCAGGAGAAAGGGAGCGCAGGGGACAGGGAGCGCTGGAGACAGGGAGCGCTGGGGACAGGGAGTGCTGGGGACAGGGAGCGCTGGGGACAGGGAGCACTGGCGGCAGGGAACACTGGGGACAGGGTGCGCTGGGGACAGGGAGCACTGGGGACAGGGAGAGCAGGAGACCGGGAGCGCAGGAGACAGGGAGCGCAGGGGGCAGGGAGCGCAGGAGACAGGGAGCGCAGGAGACAGGGAGCGCAGGAGACAGGGAACGCAGGGGGCAGGGACCGCAGGAGACAGGGAGCGCAGGAGACAGGGAGCGCAGGAGACAGGGAGCGCAGGAGACCGGGAACGCAGGAGGCAGGGAGCGCAGGGGGCAGGGAGCGCAGGAGACAGGGAGCGCAGGAGACAGGGAGCGCAGGAGACAGGGAGCGCAGGGGGCAGGGACCGCAGGAGACAGGGAGCGCAGGAGACAGGGAGCGCAGGAGACAGGGAGCGCAGGAGACCGGGAACGCAGGAGGCAGGGAGCGCAGGGGGCAGGGAGCGCAGGAAACAGGGAGCGCAGGAGACAGGGAGCGCTGGGGGCAGGGAGCACAGGAGACAGGGAGCGCAGGAGACAGGGAGCGCAGGAGACAGGGAGCGCAGGGAGCGCAGGAGACAGGGAGCGCAGGGGTCAGGGAGCGCAGGAGACAGGGAGCGCAGGGGGCAGGGAGCGCAGGAGACAGGGAGCGCAGGGGGCAGGGAGCGGAGGAGACAGGGAGCCCAGGAGAAAGGGAGCGCAGGGGACAGGGAGCGCTGGAGACAGGGAGCGCTGGGGACAGGGAGCGCTGGGGACAGGGAACGCTGGCGGCAGGGAGCACTGGGGACAGGGTGCGCTGGGGACAGGGAGCACTGGGGAGAGCAGGAGACAGGGAGCGCAGGGGGCAGGGAGCGCAGGAGACAGGGAGCGCAGGAGACAGGGAGCGCAGGAGACAGGGAGCGCAGGAGACAGGGAGCGCAGGGGGCAGGGAGCGCAGGAGACAGGGAGCGCAGGGGGCAGGGAGCGGAGGAGACAGGGAGCCCAGGAGAAAGGGAGCGCAGGGGACAGGGAGCGCTGGAGACAGGGAGCGCTGGGGACAGGGAGCGCTGGGGACAGGGAACGCTGGCGGCAGGGAGCACTGGGGACAGGGTGCGCTGGGGACAGGGAGCACTGGGGAGAGCAGGAGACAGGGAGCGCAGGGGGCAGGGAGCACAGGAGACAGGGTGCGCAGGAAAAAGGGAGCGCAGGAGACAGGGAGCGCAGGAGACAGGGAGCGCAGGAGACAGGGAGCGCTGGGGGCAGGGAGCACAGGAGACAGGGAGCGCAGGAGACAGGGAGCGCAGGAGGCAGGGAGCACAGGAGACAGGGAGCGCAGGAGACAGGGAGCGCAGGGGGCAGGGAGCGCAGGGGGCAGGGAGCCCAGGGGACAGGGAGCGCAGGGGCCAGGGACCGCAGGAGACAGGGAGCGCAGGAGACAGGGAGCGCAGGAGACAGGGGGCAGGGAGCACAGGAGACAGGGAGCGCAGGAGACAGGGAGCGCAGGGGGCAGGGAGCGCAGGAGACAGGGAGCGCAGGGGGCAGGGAGCAGAGGAGACAGGGAGCCCAGGAGAAAGGGAGCGCAGGGGACAGGGAGCGCTGGAGACAGGGAGCGCAGGAGACAGGGAGCGCTGCGGACAGGGAGCACTGGGGACAGGGAGTGCAGGAGACAGTGAGGGCTAGGAGCAGGGAGCACAGGAGACAGGGTGCGCAGGAAAAAGGGAGCGCAGGAGACAGGGAGCGCAGGAGACAGGGAGCGCTGGGGGCAGGGCGCACAGGAGACAGGGAGCGCAGGAGACAGGGAGCGCAGGGGGCAGGGAGCACAGCAGACAGGGAGCGCAGGAGACAGGGAGCACAGGGGGCAGGGAGCGCAGGAGGCAGGGAGCGCAGGGGGCAGGGAGCGCAGGGGGCATGGAGCGCTGGGGGCAGGGAGCACAGGAGACAGGGTGCGCAGGAAAAAAGGAGCGCAGGAGACAGGGAGCGCATGAGACAGGGAGCGCAGGAGACAGGGATCGCTGGGGGCAGGGAGCACAGGAGACAGGGAGCGCAGGAGACAGGGAGCGCAGGGGGCAGGGAGCACAGGAGACAGGGAGCGCAGGAGACAGGGAGCGCAGGGGGCAGGGAGCGCAGGGGACAGGGAGCGCAGGGGCCAGGGACCGCAGGAGACAGGGAGCGCAGGAGACAGGGAGCGCAGGAGACAGGGAGCGCAGGAGACAGGGAGCGCAGGGGGCAGGGAGCGCAGGAGACAGGGAGCGCAGGGGGCAGGGAGCGCAGGAGACAAGGAGCGCAGGAGACAGGGAGCGCAGGAGGCAGGGAGCGCAGGAGGCAGGGAGCGCAGGGGGCAGGGAGCGCAGGGGGCAGGGAGCGCAGGAGACAGGGAGCGCAGGGGACAGGGAGCGCAGGAGACAGGGTGCGCAGGAGACAGGGAGCGCAGGAGACAGGAAGCGCAGGAGACCGGGAGCGCAGTAGGCAAGGAGCGCAGGAGACAGGGAGCGCAGGAGACAGGGAGCGCAGCAGACAGGGAGCGCTGGGGACAGGGAGCGCTGGGGACAGGGAGCGCTGGGGACAGAGAGCGCTGGGGACAGGGAACGCTGGCGGCAGGGAGCACTGGGGACAGGGTGCGCTGGGGACAGGGAGCACTGGGGACAGGGAGAGCAGGAGACAGGGAGCGCAGGGGGCAGGGAGCGCAGGATACAGGGAGCGCAGGAGACAGGGAGCGCTGGGGGCAGGGAGCTCAGGAGACAGGGTGCGCAGGAGACAGGGAGCGCAGGGGACAGCGAGCGCAGGAGACAGGGAGCGCAGGAGACAGGGAGCGCAGGAGACAGGGAGCGCAGGAGACCGGGAGCGCAGAAGGCAGGGAGCGCAGGGGGAAGGGAGCGCAGCAGACAGGGAGCGCAGGAGACAGGGAGCGCAAGAGACAGGGAGCGCAGGGGGCAGGGAGCGCAGGAGACAGGGAGCGCAGGAGACAGGGAGCGCAGGAGACAGGGAGCGCAGGAGACAGGGAGCGCAGGGGGCAGGGGGCAGGGAGCACAGGAGACAGGGAGCGCAGGGGGCAGGGAGCGCAGGAGACAGGGAGCGCAGGAGACAGGGAGCGCAGGGGTCAGGGAGCGCAGGAGACAGGGAGCGCAGGGGGCAGGGAGCAGAGGAGACAGGGAGCCCAGGAGAAAGGGAGCGCAGGGGACAGGGAGCGCTGGAGACAGGGAGCGCAGGAGACAGGGAGCGCTGGGGACAGGGAGCGCTGGGGACAGGGAGCGCTGGGGACAGGGAGCGCAGGAGACAGGGAGCGCAGGGGTCAGGGAGCGCAGGAGTCAGAGAGCGCAGGGGGCAGGGAGCGCAGGAGACAGGGAGCGTAGGGGGCAGGGAGCAGAGGAGACAGGGAGCCCAGGAGAAAGGGAGCGCAGGGGACAGGGAGCGCTGGAGACAGGGAGCGCTGGGGACAGGGAGCGCTGGGGACAGGGAGCGCTGGGGACAGGGAGCGCTGGGGACAGGGAGCGCTGGGGACAGGGAACGCTGGCGGCAGGGAGCACTGGGGACAGGGTGCGCTGGGGACAGGGAGCACTGGGGACAGGGAGAGCAGGAGACAGGGAGCGCAGGGGGCAGGGAGCGCAGGAGACAGGGAGCGCAGTGGACAGGGAGCGCAGTGGGCAGGGAGCGCAGTGGGCAGGGAGCGCAGGAGACAGGGAGCGCAGGGGGCAGGGAGCGCAGGGGGCAGGGAGCGCAGGGGGCAGGGAGCGCAGGAGACAGGGAGCGCAGGAGGCAGGGAGCGCAGGAGGCAGGGAGCGCAGGAGACCGGGAGCGCAGGAGACCGGGAGCGCAGGAGACAGGGAGCGCAGGAGACAGGGAGCGCAGGGGGCAGGGAGCGCAGGAGGGAGGGAGCGCAGGAGGGAGGGAGCGCAGGAGACAGGGAGCGCAGGGGGCAGGGACCGCAGGAGACAGGGAGCGCAGGAGACAGGTTGCGCAGGGGACAGGGAGCGTTGGAGACAGGGAGCGCTGGGGGCAGGGAGCACAGGAGACAGGGAGCGCAGGAGACAGGGAGCGCAGGGGGCAGGGAGCGCAGGAGACAGGGAGCGAAGGAGACAGGGAGCGCTGCGGACAGGGAGCGCTGGGGGCAGGGAACACAGGAGACAGGGTGCGCAGGAAAAAGGGAGCGCAGGAGACAGGGAGCGCTGGGGGCAGGGAGCACAGGAGACAGGGAGCGCAGGAGACAGGGAGCGCAGGGGGCAGGGGGCACAGGAGACAGGGAGCGCAGGGGGCAGGGAGCGCAGGGGGCAATGAGCGCAGGGGACAGGGAGCGCAGGAGCCAGGGACCGCAGGAGACAGGGAGCGCAGGAGACAGGGAGCGCAGGAGACAGGGAGCGCAGGGAGCGCAGGAGACAGGGAGCGCAGGGGTCAGGGAGCGCAGGAGACAGGGAGCGCAGGGGGCAGGGAGCGCAGGAGACAGGGAGCGCAGGGGGCAGGGAGCGGAGGAGACAGGGAGCCCAGGAGAAAGGGAGCGCAGGGGACAGGGAGCGCTGGAGACAGGGAGCGCTGGGGACAGGGAGCGCTGAGGACAGGGAACGCTGGCGGCAGGGAGCACTGGGGACAGGGTGCGCTGGGGACAGGGAGCACTGGGGAGAGCAGGAGACAGGGAGCGCAGGGGGCAGGGAGCGCAGGAGACAGGGAGCGCAGGAGACAGGGAGCGCAGGAGACAGGGAGCGCAGGAGACAGGGAACGCAGGAGGCAGGGAGCGCAGGGGGCAGGGAGCGCAGGAAACAGGGAGCGCAGGAGACAGGGAGCGCTGGGGGCAGGGAGCACAGGAGACAGGGTGCGCAGGGGGCAGGGAGCAGAGGAGACAGGGAGCCCAGGAGAAAGGGAACGCAGGGGACTGGGAGCGCTGGAGACAGGGAGCGCAGGAGACAGGGAGCGCTGGGGACAGAGAGCGCTGGGGACAGGGAACGCTGGCGGCAGGGAGCACTGGGGACAGGGTGCGCTGGGGACAGGGAGCACTGGGGACAGGGAGAGCAGGAGACAGGGAGCGCAGGGGGCAGGGAGCGCAGGATACAGGGAGCGCAGGAGACAGGGAGCGCTGGGGGCAGGGAGCTCAGGAGACAGGGCGCGCAGGAGACAGGGAGCGCAGGGGACAGCGAGCGCAGGAGACAGGGAGCGCAGGAGACAGGGAGCGCAGGAGACAGGGAGCGCAGGAGACCGGGAGCGCAGAAGGCAGGGAGCGCAGGGGGAAGGGAGCGCAGCAGACAGGGAGCGCAGGAGACAGGGAGCGCAAGAGACAGGGAGCGCAGGGGGCAGGGAGCGCAGGAGACAGGGAGCGCAGGAGACAGGGAGCGCAGGAGACAGGGAGCGCAGGAGACAGGGAGCGCAGGGGGCAGGGGGCAGGGAGCACAGGAGACAGGGAGCGCAGGGGGCAGGGAGCGCAGGAGACAGGGAGCGCAGGAGACAGGGAGCGCAGGGGTCAGGGAGCGCAGGAGACAGGGAGCGCAGGGGGCAGGGAGCAGAGGAGACAGGGAGCCCAGGAGAAAGGGAGCGCAGGGGACAGGGAGCGCTGGAGACAGGGAGCGCAGGAGACAGGGAGCGCTGGGGACAGGGAGCGCTGGGGACAGGGAGCGCTGGGGACAGGGAGCGCAGGAGACAGGGAGCGCAGGGGTCAGGGAGCGCAGGAGTCAGAGAGCGCAGGGGGCAGGGAGCGCAGGAGACAGGGAGCGTAGGGGGCAGGGAGCAGAGGAGACAGGGAGCCCAGGAGAAAGGGAGCGCAGGGGACAGGGAGCGCTGGAGACAGGGAGCGCTGGGGACAGGGAGCGCTGGGGACAGGGAGCGCTGGGGACAGGGAGCGCTGGGGACAGGGAGCGCTGGGGACAGGGAACGCTGGCGGCAGGGAGCACTGGGGACAGGGTGCGCTGGGGACAGGGAGCACTGGGGACAGGGAGAGCAGGAGACAGGGAGCGCAGGGGGCAGGGAGCGCAGGAGACAGGGAGCGCAGTGGACAGGGAGCGCAGTGGGCAGGGAGCGCAGTGGGCAGGGAGCGCAGGAGACAGGGAGCGCAGGGGGCAGGGAGCGCAGGGGGCAGGGAGCGCAGGGGGCAGGGAGCGCAGGAGACAGGGAGCGCAGGAGGCAGGGAGCGCAGGAGGCAGGGAGCGCAGGAGACCGGGAGCGCAGGAGACCGGGAGCGCAGGAGACAGGGAGCGCAGGAGACAGGGAGCGCAGGGGGCAGGGAGCGCAGGAGGGAGGGAGCGCAGGAGGGAGGGAGCGCAGGAGACAGGGTGCGCAGGGGGCAGGGACCGCAGGAGACAGGGAGCGCAGGAGACAGGTTGCGCAGGGGGCAGGGAGCGCAGGAGACAGGGAGCGAAGGAGACAGGGAGCGCTGCGGACAGGGAGCGCTGGGGGCAGGGAACACAGGAGACAGGGTGCGCAGGAAAAAGGGAGCGCAGGAGACAGGGAGCGCTGGGGGCAGGGAGCACAGGAGACAGGGAGCGCAGGAGACAGGGAGCGCAGGGGGCAGGGGGCACAGGAGACAGGGAGCGCAGGGGGCAGGGAGCGCAGGGGGCAATGAGCGCAGGGGACAGGGAGCGCAGGGGCCAGGGACCGCAGGAGACAGGGAGCGCAGGAGACAGGGAGCGCAGGAGACAGGGAGCGCAGGGAGCGCAGGAGACAGGGAGCGCAGGGGTCAGGGAGCGCAGGAGACAGGGAGCGCAGGGGGCAGGGAGCGCAGGAGACAGGGAGCGCAGGGGGCAGGGAGCGGAGGAGACAGGGAGCCCAGGAGAAAGGGAGCGCAGGGGACAGGGAGCGCTGGAGACAGGGAGCGCTGGGGACAGGGAGCGCTGGGGACAGGGAACGCTGGCGGCAGGGAGCACTGGGGACAGGGTGCGCTGGGGACAGGGAGCACTGGGGAGAGCAGGAGACAGGGAGCGCAGGGGGCAGGGAGCGCAGGAGACAGGGAGCGCAGGAGACAGGGAGCGCAGGAGACAGGGAGCGCAGGAGACAGGGAGCACAGGAGACAGGGAGCGCAGGGGGCAGGGAGCGCAGGAGACAGGGAGCGCAGGGGGCAGGGAGCGGAGGAGACAGGGAGCCCAGGAGAAAGGGAGCGCAGGGGACAGGGAGCGCTGGAGACAGGGAGCGCTGGGGACAGGGAGCGCTGGGGACAGGGAACGCTGGCGGCAGGGAGCACTGGGGACAGGGTGCGCTGGGGACAGGGAGCACTGGGGAGAGCAGGAGACAGGGAGCGCAGGGGGCAGGGAGCACAGGAGACAGGGTGCGCAGGAAAAAGGGAGCGCAGGAGACAGGGAGCGCAGGAGACAGGGAGCGCAGGAGACAGGGAGCGCTGGGGGCAGGGAGCACAGGAGACAGGGAGCGCAGGAGACAGGGAGCGCAGGAGGCAGGGAGCACAGGAGACAGGGAGCGCAGGAGACAGGGAGCGCAGGGGGCAGGGAGCGCAGGGGGCAGGGAGCGCAGGGGACAGGGAGCGCAGGGGCCAGGGACCGCAGGAGACAGGGAGCGCAGGAGACAGGGAGCGCAGGAGACAGGGGGCAGGGAGCACAGGAGACAGGGAGCGCAGGAGACAGGGAGCGCAGGGGGCAGGGAGCGCAGGAGACAGGGAGCGCAGGGGGCAGGGAGCAGAGGAGACAGGGAGCCCAGGAGAAAGGGAGCGCAGGGGACAGGGAGCGCTGGAGACAGGGAGCGCAGGAGACGGGGAGCGCTGGGGACAGGGAGCGCTGGGGACAGGGAGCGCTGGGGACAGAGAGCGCTGGGGACAGGGAACGCTGGCGGCAGGGAGCACTGGGGACAGGGTGCGCTGGGGACAGGGAGCACTGGGGACAGGGAGAGCAGGAGACAGGGAGCGCAGGGGGCGGGGAGCGCAGGATACAGGGAGCGCAGGAGACAGGGAGCGCTGGGGGCAGGGAGCTCAGGAGACAGGGTGCGCAGGAGACAGGGAGCGCAGGGGGCAGGGAGCGCAGGAGAACTGGAGATCAGGAGACAGGGAGCGCAGGAGACAGGGAGCGCTGCGGACAGGGAGCACTGGGGACAGGGAGTGCAGGAGACAGTGAGGGCTAGGAGCAGGGAGCACAGGAGACAGGGTGCGCAGGAAAAAGGGAGCGCAGGAGACAGGGAGCGCAGGAGACAGGGAGCGCTGGGGGCAGGGCGCACAGGAGACAGGGAGCGCAGGAGACAGGGAGCGCAGGGGGCAGGGAGCACAGGAGACAGGGAGCGCAGGAGACAGGGAGCGCAGGGGGCAGGGAGCGCAGGAGGCAGGGAGCGCAGGGGGCAGGGAGCGCAGGGGGCATGGAGCGCTGGGGGCAGGGAGCACAGGAGACAGGGTGCGCAGGAAAAAAGGAGCGCAGGAGACAGGGAGCGCATGAGACAGGGAGCGCAGGAGACAGGGATCGCTGGGGGCAGGGAGCACAGGAGACAGGGAGCACAGGAGACAGGGAGCGCAGGGGGCAGGGAGCACAGGAGACAGGGAGCGCAGGAGACAGGGAGCGCAGGGGGCAGGGAGCGCAGGGGACAGGGAGCGCAGGGGCCAGGGACCGCAGGAGACAGGGAGCGCAGGAGACAGGGAGCGCAGGAGACAGGGAGCGCAGGAGACAGGGAGCGCAGGGGGCAGGGAGCGCAGGAGACAGGGAGCGCAGGGGGCAGGGAGCGCAGGAGACAAGGAGCGCAGGAGACAGGGAGCGCAGGAGGCAGGGAGCGCAGGAGGCAGGGAGCGCAGGGGGCAGGGAGCGCAGGGGGCAGGGAGCGCAGGAGACAGGGAACGCACGGGACAGGGAGCGCAGGAGACAGGGTGCGCAGGAGACAGGGAGCGCAGGAGACAGGAAGCGCAGGAGACCGGGAGCGCAGTAGGCAAGGAGCGCAGGAGACAGGGAGCGCAGGAGACAGGGAGCGCAGCAGACAGGGAGCGCAAGAGACAGGGAGCGCAGGAGACCGGGAGCGCAGGAGACCGGGAGCGCAGGAGACAGGGAGCGCAGGGGGCAGGGAGCGCAGGAGACAGGAAGCGCAGGAGAGAGGGAGCGCAGGAGACAGGGAGCGCAGGGGGCAGGGACCGCAGGAGACAGGGAGCGCAGGAGACAGGGAGCGCAGGGGACAGGGAGCGCAGGAGACAGGGAGCGCTGGGGGCAGGGAGCACAGGAGACAGGGAGCGCAGGAGACAGGGAGCGCAGGGGGCAGGGAGCGTAGGAGACAGGGAGCGCTGGGGGCAGGGAGCACAGGAGACAGGGAGCGCAGGAGACAGGGTGCGCAGGAGACAGGGAGCGCAGGAGACAGGGAGCGCAGGAGACCGGGAGCGCTGTAGGCAGGGAGCGCAGGGGGCAGGGAGCGCAGGAGACAGGGAGCGCAGGAGACAGGGAGCACAGGAGACAGGGAGCGCAGGAGACAGGGAGCGCAGGGGTCAGGGAGCGCAGGGAGAGCAGGAGACAGGGAGCGCAGGAGACAGGGAGCGCAGGGGTCAGGGAGCGCAGGAGACAGGGAGCGCAGGGGGCAGGGAGCGCAGGAGACAGGGAGCGCAGGGGGCAGGGAGCAGAGGAGACAGGGAGCCCAGGAGAAAGGGAGCGCAGGGGACAGGGAGCGCTGGAGACAGGGAGCGCTGGGGACAGGGAGCGCTGGGGACAGGGAGCGCTGGGGACAGGGAGCACTGGCGGCAGGGAGCACTGGGGACAGGGTGCGCTGGGGACAGGGAGCACTGGGGACAGGGAGAGCAGGAGACCGGGAGCGCAGGAGACAGGGAGCGCAGGGGGCAGGGAGCGCAGGAGACAGGGAGCGCAGGAGACAGGGAGCGCAGGAGACAGGGAACGCAGGGGGCAGGGACCGCAGGAGACAGGGAGCGCAGGAGACAGGGAGCGCAGGAGACAGGGAGCGCAGGAGACCGGGAACGCAGGAGGCAGGGAGCGCAGGGGGCAGGGAGCGCAGGAGACAGGGAGCGCAGGAGACAGGGAGCGCAGGAGACAGGGAGCGCAGGGGGCAGGGTCCGCAGGAGACAGGGAGCGCAGGAGACAGGGAGCGCAGGAGACAGGGAGCGCAGGAGACCGGGAACGCAGGAGGCAGGGAGCGCAGGGGGCAGGGAGCGCAGGAAACAGGGAGCGCAGGAGACAGGGAGCGCAGGAGACAGGGAGCGCAGGCAGCAGGGAGCGCAGGAGACAGGGAGCGCAGGAGACAGGGAGCGCAGGAGACAGGGAGCGCAGGGGTCAGGGAGCGCAGGGGGCAGGGAGCACAGGAGACAGGGAGCGCAGGAGACAGGGAGCGCAGAGGGCAGGGAGCGCAGGAGACAGGGAGCGCAGGAGACAGGGAGCGCTGCGGACAGGGAGCACTGGGGACAGGGAGCGCAGGAGACAGGGAGCGCTGGGGGCACGGAGCTCAGGAGACAGGCTGCGCAGGAGACAGGGAGCGCAGGGGGCAGGGAGCGCAGGAGAAAGGGAGCGCAGGAGACAGGGAGCGCAGGAGACAGGGAGCGCTGTGGACAGGGAGCACTGGGGACAGGGAGTGCAGTAGACAGGGAGCGCTGGGAGCAGGGAGCACAGGAGACAGGGTGCGCAGGAAAAAGGGAGCGCAGGAGACACGGAGCGCAGGAGACAGGGAGCGCAGGGGGCAGGGAGCACAGGAGACAGGGAGCGCAGGAGGCAGGGAGCGCAGGGGGCAGGGAGCGCAGGAGACAGGGAGCGCAGGAGACAGGGAGCGCAGGAGGCAGGGAGCGCAGGGGGCAGGGAGCGCAGGGGGCAGGGAGCGCAGGAGACAGGGAGCGCAGGAGACAGGGAGCGCAGGAGACAGGGAGCGCAGGAGACCGGGAGCGCAGGAGACCGGGAGCGCAGGAGACAGGGAGCGCAGGGGGCAGGGAGCGCAGGAGACAGGGAGCGCAGGAGAGAGGGAGCGCAGGAGACAGGGAGCGCAGGGGGCAGGGAGCGCAGGAGACCGGGAGCGCAGGAGACCGGGAGCGCAGGAGACAGGGAGCGCAGGGGGCAGGGAGCGCAGGAGAGAGGGAGCGCAGGAGACAGGGAGCGCAGGGGGCAGGGACCGCAGGAGACAGGGAGCGCAGGAGACTGGGAGCGCAGGAGACAGGGATAGCAGGGGACAGGGAACGTAGGAGACAGGGAGCGCTGGGGGCAGGGAGCACAGGAGACAGGGAGCGCAGGAGACAGGGAGCGCAGGGGGCAGGGAGCGCAGGAGACAGGGAGCGCAGGAGACAGGGAGCGCAGGAGACAGGGAGCGCAGGGGACAGGGAGCGTAGGAGACAGGGAGCGCTGGGGGCAGGGAGCACAGGAGACAGGGAGCGCAGGAGACAGGGAGCGCAGGGGGCAGGGAGCGCAGGAGACAGGGAGCGCAGGAGACAGGGAGCGCTGCGGACAGGGAGCGCTGGGGGCAGGGAGCACAGGAGACAGGGTGCGCAGGAAAAAGGGAGCGCAGGAGACAGGGAGCGCAGGAGACAGGGATCGCTGGGGGCAGGGAGCACAGGAGAGAGGGAGCGCAGGGGGCAGGGAGCACAGGAGACTGGGAGCGCAGGGGGCAGGGAGCGCAGGGGGCAGGGAGCGCAGGGGACAGGGAGCGCAGGGGCCAGGGACCGCAGGAGACAGGGAGCGCAGGAGACTGGGAGCGCAGGAGATAGGGAGCGCAGGAGACAGGGAGCGCAGGAGACAGGGAGCGCAGGGGGCAGGGAGCGCAGGAGACAGGGAGCGCAGGGGCCAGGGACCGCAGGAGACAGGGAGCGCAGGAGACAGGGAGCGCAGGGGGCAGGGACCACAGGAGACAGGGAGCGCAGGAGACAGGGAGCGCAGGAGACAGGGAGCGCAGGAGACCGGGAACGCAGGAGGCAGGGAGCGCAGGGGGCAGGGAGCGCAGGAAACAGGGAGCGCAGGAGACAGGGAGCGCAGGAGACAGGGAGCGCAGGCAGCAGGGAGCGCAGGAGACAGGGAGCGCAGGAGACAGGGAGCGCAGGAGACAGGGAGCGCAGGGGTCAGGGAGCGCAGGGGGCAGGGAGCACAGGAGACAGGGAGCGCAGGAGACAGGGAGCGCAGAGGGCAGGGAGCGCAGGAGACAGGGAGCGCAGGAGACAGGGAGCACTGCGGACAGGGAGCACTGGGGACAGGGAGCGCAGGAGACAGGGAGCGCTGGGGGCACGGAGCTCAGGAGACAGGCTGCGCAGGAGACAGGGAGCGCAGGGGGCAGGGAGCGCAGGAGAAAGGGAGCGCAGGAGACAGGGAGCGCAGGAGACAGGGAGCGCTGTGGACAGGGAGCACTGGGGACAGGGAGTGCAGGAGACAGGGAGCGCTGGGAGCAGGGAGCACAGGAGACAGGGTGCGCAGGAAAAAGGGAGCGCAGGAGACAGGGAGCGCAGGAGACAGGGAGCGCAGGGGGCAGGGAGCACAGGAGACAGGGAGCGCAGGAGGCAGGGAGCGCAGGGGGCAGGGAGCGCAGGAGACAGGGAGCGCAGGAGACAGGGAGCGCAGGAGGCAGGGAGCGCAGGGGGCAGGGAGCGCAGGGGGCAGGGAGCGCAGGAGTCAGGGAGCGCAGGAGACAGGGAGCGCAGGAGACAGGGAGCGCAGGAGACCGGGAGCGCAGGAGACCGGGAGCGCAGGAGACAGGGAGCGCAGGGGGCAGGGAGCGCAGGAGACAGGGAGCGCAGGAGAGAGGGAGCGCAGGAGACAGGGAGCGCAGGGGGCAGGGAGCGCAGGAGACCGGGAGCGCAGGAGACCGGGAGCGCAGGAGACAGGGAGCGCAGGGGGCAGGGAGCGCAGGAGACAGGGAGCGCAGGAGAGAGGGAGCGCAGGAGACAGGGAGCGCAGGGGGGCAGGGACCGCAGGAGACAGGGAGCGCAGGAGACTGGGAGCGCAGGAGACAGGGAGCGCAGGGGACAGGGAACGTAGAAGACAGGGAGCGCTGGGGGCAGGGAGCACAGGAGACAGGGAGCGCAGGAGACAGGGAGCGCAGGGGGCAGGGAGCGCAGGAGACAGGGAGCGCAGGAGACAGGGAGCGCAGGAGACAGGGAGCGCAGGGGACAGGGAGCGTAGGAGACAGGGTGCGCTGGGGGCAGGGAGCACAGGAGACAGGGAGCGCAGGAGACAGGGAGCGCAGGGGGCAGGGAGCGCAGGAGACAGGGAGCGCAGGAGACAGGGAGCGCTGCGGACAGGGAGCGCTGGGGGCAGGGAGCACAGGAGACAGGGTGCGCAGTAAAAAGGGAGCGCAGGAGACAGGGAGCGCATGAGACAGGGTGCGCAGGAGACAGGGAGCGCAGGGGGCAGGGAGCGCAGGAGAACTGGAGATCAGGAGACAGGGAGCGCAGGAGACAGGGAGCGCTGCGGACAGGGAGCACTGGGGACAGGGAGTGCAGGAGACAGTGAGGGCTAGGAGCAGGGAGCACAGGAGACAGGGTGCGCAGGAAAAAGGGAGCGCAGGAGACAGGGAGCGCAGGAGACAGGGAGCACTGGGGGCAGGGCGCACAGGAGACAGGGAGCGCAGGAGACAGGGAGTGCAGGGGGCAGGGAGCGCAGGAGACAGGGAGCGCAGGAGACAGGGAGCGCAGGGGGCAGGGAGCGCAGGAGGCAGGGAGCGCAGGGGGCAGGGAGCGCAGGGGGCATGGAGCGCTGGGGGCAGGGAGCACAGGAGACAGGGTGCGCAGGAAAAAAGGAGCGCAGGAGACAGGGAGCGCATGAGACAGGGAGCGCAGGAGACAGGGATCGCTGGGGGCAGGGAGCACAGGAGACAGGGAGCGCAGGAGACAGGGAGCGCAGGGGGCAGGGAGCACAGGAGACAGGGAGCGCAGGAGACAGGGAGCGCAGGGGGCAGGGAGCGCAGGGGACAGGGAGCGCAGGGGCCAGGGAGCGCAGGAGACAGGGAGCGCAGGAGACAGGGAGCGCAGGAGACAGGGAGCGCAGGAGACAGGGAGCGCAGGGGGCAGGGAGCGCAGGAGACAGGGAGCGCAGGGGGCAGGGAGCGCAGGAGACAGGGAGCGCAGGGGGCAGGGAGCAGAGGAGACAGGGAGCCCAGGAGAAAGGGAGCGCAGGGGACAGGGAGCGCTGGAGACAGGGAGCGCTGGGGACAGGGAGCGCTGGGGACAGGGAGCGCTGGGGACAGGGAGCACTGGCGGCAGGGAGCACTGGGGACAGGGTGCGCTGGGGACAGGGAGCACTGGGGACAGGGAGAGCAGGAGACCGGGAGCGCAGGAGACAGGGAGCGCAGGGGGCAGGGAGCGCAGGAGACAGGGAGCGCAGGAGACAGGGAGCGCAGGAGACAGGGAACGCAGGGGGCAGGGACCGCAGGAGACAGGGAGCGCAGGAGACAGGGAGCGCAGGAGACAGGGAGCGCAGGAGACCGGGAACGCAGGAGGCAGGGAGCGCAGGGGGCAGGGAGCGCAGGAGACAGGGAGCGCAGGAGACAGGGAGCGCAGGAGACAGGGAGCGCAGGGGGCAGGGACCGCAGGAGACAGGGAGCGCAGGAGACAGGGAGCGCAGGAGACAGGGAGCGCAGGAGACCGGGAACGCAGGAGGCAGGGAGCGCAGGGGGCAGGGAGCGCAGGAAACAGGGAGCGCAGGAGACAGGGAGCGCAGGAGACAGGGAGCGCAGGCAGCAGGGAGCGCAGGAGACAGGGAGCGCAGGAGACAGGGAGCGCAGGAGACAGGGAGCGCAGGGGTCAGGGAGCGCAGGGGGCAGGGAGCACAGGAGACAGGGAGCGCAGGAGACAGGGAGCGCAGAGGGCAGGGAGCGCAGGAGACAGGGAGCGCAGGAGACAGGGAGCGCTGCGGACAGGGAGCACTGGGGACAGGGAGCGCAGGAGACAGGGAGCGCTGGGGGCACGGAGCTCAGGAGACAGGCTGCGCAGGAGACAGGGAGCGCAGGGGGCAGGGAGCGCAGGAGAAAGGGAGCGCAGGAGACAGGGAGCGCAGGAGACAGGGAGCGCTGTGGACAGGGAGCACTGGGGACAGGGAGTGCAGTAGACAGGGAGCGCTGGGAGCAGGGAGCACAGGAGACAGGGTGCGCAGGAAAAAGGGAGCGCAGGAGACACGGAGCGCAGGAGACAGGGAGCGCAGGGGGCAGGGAGCACAGGAGACAGGGAGCGCAGGAGGCAGGGAGCGCAGGGGGCAGGGAGCGCAGGAGACAGGGAGCGCAGGAGACAGGGAGCGCAGGAGGCAGGGAGCGCAGGGGGCAGGGAGCGCAGGGGGCAGGGAGCGCAGGAGACAGGGAGCGCAGGAGACAGGGAGCGCAGGAGACAGGGAGCGCAGGAGACCGGGAGCGCAGGAGACCGGGAGCGCAGGAGACAGGGAGCGCAGGGGGCAGGGAGCGCAGGAGACAGGGAGCGCAGGAGAGAGGGAGCGCAGGAGACAGGGAGCGCAGGGGGCAGGGAGCGCAGGAGACCGGGAGCGCAGGAGACCGGGAGCGCAGGAGACAGGGAGCGCAGGGGGCAGGGAGCGCAGGAGACAGGGAGCGCAGGAGAGAGGGAGCGCAGGAGACAGGGAGCGCAGGGGGCAGGGACCGCAGGAGACAGGGAGCGCAGGAGACTGGGAGCGCAGGAGACAGGGAGCGCAGGGGACAGGGAACGTAGAAGACAGGGAGCGCTGGGGGCAGGGAGCACAGGAGACAGGGAGCGCAGGAGACAGGGAGCGCAGGGGGCAGGGAGCGCAGGAGACAGGGAGCGCAGGAGACAGGGAGCGCAGGAGACAGGGAGCGCAGGGGACAGGGAGCGTAGGAGACAGGGTGCGCTGGGGGCAGGGAGCACAGGAGACAGGGAGCGCAGGAGACAGGGAGCGCAGGGGGCAGGGAGCGCAGGAGACAGGGAGCGCAGGAGACAGGGAGCGCTGCGGACAGGGAGCGCTGGGGGCAGGGAGCACAGGAGACAGGGTGCGCAGGAAAAAGGGAGCGCAGGAGACAGGGAGCGCATGAGACAGGGTGCGCAGGAGACAGGGAGCGCAGGGGGCAGGGAGCGCAGGAGAACTGGAGATCAGGAGACAGGGAGCGCAGGAGACAGGGAGCGCTGCGGACAGGGAGCACTGGGGACAGGGAGTGCAGGAGACAGTGAGGGCTAGGAGCAGGGAGCACAGGAGACAGGGTGCGCAGGAAAAAGGGAGCGCAGGAGACAGGGAGCGCAGGAGACATGGAGCACTGGGGGCAGGGCGCACAGGAGACAGGGAGCGCAGGAGACAGGGAGCGCAGGGGGCAGGGAGCACAGGAGACAGGGAGCGCAGGAGACAGGGAGCGCAGGGGGCAGGGAGCGCAGGAGGCAGGGAGCGCAGGGGGCAGGGAGCACAGGAGACAGGGAGCGCAGGAGACAGGGAGCGCAGGGGGCAGGGAGCACAGGAGACAGGGAGCGCAGGAGACAGGGAGCGCAGGGGGCAGGGAGCGCAGGGGACAGGGAGCGCAGGGGCCAGGGACCGCAGGAGACAGGGAGCGCAGGAGACAGGGAGCGCAGGAGACAGGGAGCGCAGGAGACAGGGAGCGCAGGGGGCAGGGAGCGCAGGAGACAGGGAGCGCAGGGGGCAGGGAGCGCAGGAGACAGGGAGCGCAGGGGGCAGGGAGCAGAGGAGACAGGGAGCCCAGGAGAAAGGGAGCGCAGGGGACAGGGAGCGCTGGAGACAGGGAGCGCTGGGGACAGGGAGCGCTGGGGACAGGGAGCGCTGGGGACAGGGAGCACTGGCGGCAGGGAGCACTGGGGACAGGGTGCGCTGGGGACAGGGAGCACTGGGGACAGGGAGAGCAGGAGACCGGGAGCGCAGGAGACAGGGAGCGCAGGGGGCAGGGAGCGCAGGAGACAGGGAGCGCAGGAGACAGGGAGCGCAGGAGACAGGGAACGCAGGGGGCAGGGACCGCAGGAGACAGGGAGCGCAGGAGACAGGGAGCGCAGGAGACAGGGAGCGCAGGAGACCGGGAACGCAGGAGGCAGGGAGCGCAGGGGGCAGGGAGCGCAGGAGACAGGGAGCGCAGGAGACAGGGAGCGCAGGGGGCAGGGACCGCAGGAGACAGGGAGCGCAGGAGACAGGGAGCGCAGGAGACAGGGAGCGCAGGAGACCGGGAACGCAGGAGGCAGGGAGCGCAGGGGGCAGGGAGCGCAGGAAACAGGGAGCGCAGGAGACAGGGAGCGCAGGAGACAGGGAGCGCAGGCAGCAGGGAGCGCAGGAGACAGGGAGCGCAGGAGACAGGGAGCGCAGGAGACAGGGAGCGCAGGGGTCAGGGAGCGCAGGGGGCAGGGAGCACAGGAGACAGGGAGCGCAGGAGACAGGGAGCGCAGAGGGCAGGGAGCGCAGGAGACAGGGAGCGCAGGAGACAGGGAGCGCTGCGGACAGGGAGCACTGGGGACAGGGAGCGCAGGAGACAGGGAGCGCTGGGGGCACGGAGCTCAGGAGACAGGCTGCGCAGGAGACAGGGAGCGCAGGGGGCAGGGAGCGCAGGAGAAAGGGAGCGCAGGAGACAGGGAGCGCAGGAGACAGGGAGCGCTGTGGACAGGGAGCACTGGGGACAGGGAGTGCAGTAGACAGGGAGCGCTGGGAGCAGGGAGCACAGGAGACAGGGTGCGCAGGAAAAAGGGAGCGCAGGAGACACGGAGCGCAGGAGACAGGGAGCGCAGGGGGCAGGGAGCACAGGAGACAGGGAGCGCAGGAGGCAGGGAGCGCAGGGGGCAGGGAGCGCAGGAGACAGGGAGCGCAGGAGACAGGGAGCGCAGGAGGCAGGGAGCGCAGGGGGCAGGGAGCGCAGGGGGCAGGGAGCGCAGGAGACAGGGAGCGCAGGAGACAGGGAGCGCAGGAGACAGGGAGCGCAGGAGACCGGGAGCGCAGGAGACCGGGAGCGCAGGAGACAGGGAGCGCAGGGGGCAGGGAGCGCAGGAGACAGGGAGCGCAGGAGAGAGGGAGCGCAGGAGACAGGGAGCGCAGGGGGCAGGGAGCGCAGGAGACCGGGAGCGCAGGAGACCGGGAGCGCAGGAGACAGGGAGCGCAGGGGGCAGGGAGCGCAGGAGACAGGGAGCGCAGGAGAGAGGGAGCGCAGGAGACAGGGAGCGCAGGGGGCAGGGACCGCAGGAGACAGGGAGCGCAGGAGACTGGGAGCAGAGGAGACAGGGAGCCCAGGAGAAAGGGAGCGCAGGGGACAGGGAGCGCTGGAGACAGGGAGCGCTGGGGACAGGGAGCGCTGGGGACAGGGAGCGCTGGGGACAGGGAGCACTGGCGGCAGGGAGCACTGGGGACAGGGTGCGCTGGGGACAGGGAGCACTGGGGACAGGGAGAGCAGGAGACCGGGAGCGCAGGAGACAGGGAGCGCAGGGGGCAGGGAGCGCAGGAGACAGGGAGCGCAGGAGACAGGGAGCGCAGGAGACAGGGAACGCAGGGGGCAGGGACCGCAGGAGACAGGGAGCGCAGGAGACAGGGAGCGCAGGAGACAGGGAGCGCAGGAGACCGGGAACGCAGGAGGCAGGGAGCGCAGGGGGCAGGGAGCGCAGGAGACAGGGAGCGCAGGAGACAGGGAGCGCAGGAGACAGGGAGCGCAGGGGGCAGGGACCGCAGGAGACAGGGAGCGCAGGAGACAGGGAGCGCAGGAGACAGGGAGCGCAGGAGACCGGGAACGCAGGAGGCAGGGAGCGCAGGGGGCAGGGAGCGCAGGAAACAGGGAGCGCAGGAGACAGGGAGCGCAGGAGACAGGGAGCGCAGGCAGCAGGGAGCGCAGGAGACAGGGAGCGCAGGAGACAGGGAGCGCAGGAGACAGGGAGCGCAGGGGTCAGGGAGCGCAGGGGGCAGGGAGCACAGGAGACAGGGAGCGCAGGAGACAGGGAGCGCAGAGGGCAGGGAGCGCAGGAGACAGGGAGCGCAGGAGACAGGGAGCGCTGCGGACAGGGAGCACTGGGGACAGGGAGCGCAGGAGACAGGGAGCGCTGGGGGCACGGAGCTCAGGAGACAGGCTGCGCAGGAGACAGGGAGCGCAGGGGGCAGGGAGCGCAGGAGAAAGGGAGCGCAGGAGACAGGGAGCGCAGGAGACAGGGAGCGCTGTGGACAGGGAGCACTGGGGACAGGGAGTGCAGTAGACAGGGAGCGCTGGGAGCAGGGAGCACAGGAGACAGGGTGCGCAGGAAAAAGGGAGCGCAGGAGACACGGAGCGCAGGAGACAGGGAGCGCAGGGGGCAGGGAGCACAGGAGACAGGGAGCGCAGGAGGCAGGGAGCGCAGGGGGCAGGGAGCGCAGGAGACAGGGAGCGCAGGAGACAGGGAGCGCAGGAGGCAGGGAGCGCAGGGGGCAGGGAGCGCAGGGGGCAGGGAGCGCAGGAGACAGGGAGCGCAGGAGACAGGGAGCGCAGGAGACAGGGAGCGCAGGAGACCGGGAGCGCAGGAGACCGGGAGCGCAGGAGACAGGGAGCGCAGGGGGCAGGGAGCGCAGGAGACAGGTAGCGCAGGAGAGAGGGAGCGCAGGAGACAGGGAGCGCAGGGGGCAGGGAGCGCAGGAGACCGGGAGCGCAGGAGACCGGGAGCGCAGGAGACAGGGAGCGCAGGGGGCAGGGAGCGCAGGAGACAGGGAGCGCAGGAGACAGGGAGCGCTGCGGACAGGGAGCACTGGGGACAGGGAGCGTAGGAGACAGGGAGCGCTGGGGGCACGGAGCTCAGGAGACAGGCTGCGCAGGAGACAGGGAGCGCAGGGGGCAGGGAGCGCAGGAGAAAGGGAGCGCAGGAGACAGGGAGCGCAGGAGACAGGGAGCGCTGTGGACAGGGAGCACTGGGGACAGGGAGTGCAGTAGACAGGGAGCGCTGGGAGCAGGGAGCACAGGAGACAGGGTGCGCAGGAAAAAGGGAGCGCAGGAGACACGGAGCGCAGGAGACAGGGAGCGCAGGGGGCAGGGAGCACAGGAGACAGGGAGCGCAGGAGACAGGGAGCGCAGGAGACAGGGAGCGCAGGAGACCGGGAGCGCAGGAGACCGGGAGCGCAGGAGACAGGGAGCGCAGGGGGCAGGGAGCGCAGGAGACAGGGAGCGCAGGAGAGAGGGAGCGCAGGAGACAGGGAGCGCAGGGGGCAGGGAGCGCAGGAGACCGGGAGCGCAGGAGACAGGGAGCGCAGGGGGCAGGGAGCGCAGGGGGCAGGGAGCGCAGGAGACAGGGAGCGCAGGAGACAGGGAGCGCAGGAGACAGGGAGCGCAGGGGGCAGGGACCGCAGGAGACAGGGAGCGCAGGAGACAGGGAGCGCAGGAGACAGGGAGCGCAGGAGACCGGGAACGCAGGAGGCAGGGAGCGCAGGGGGCAGGGAGCGCAGGAAACAGGGAGCGCAGGAGACAGGGAGCGCAGGAGACAGGGAGCGCAGGCAGCAGGGAGCGCAGGAGACAGGGAGCGCAGGAGACAGGGAGCGCAGGAGACAGGGAGCGCAGGGGTCAGGGAGCGCAGGGGGCAGGGAGCACAGGAGACAGGGAGCGCAGGAGACAGGGAGCGCAGAGGGCAGGGAGCGCAGGAGACAGGGAGCGCAGGAGACAGGGAGCGCTGCGGACAGGGAGCACTGGGGACAGGGAGCGCAGGAGACAGGGAGCGCTGGGGGCACGGAGCTCAGGAGACAGGCTGCGCAGGAGACAGGGAGCGCAGGGGGCAGGGAGCGCAGGAGAAAGGGAGCGCAGGAGACAGGGAGCGCAGGAGACAGGGAGCGCTGTGGACAGGGAGCACTGGGGACAGGGAGTGCAGTAGACAGGGAGCGCTGGGAGCAGGGAGCACAGGAGACAGGGTGCGCAGGAAAAAGGGAGCGCAGGAGACACGGAGCGCAGGAGACAGGGAGCGCAGGGGGCAGGGAGCACAGGAGACAGGGAGCGCAGGAGGCAGGGAGCGCAGGGGGCAGGGAGCGCAGGAGACAGGGAGCGCAGGAGACAGGGAGCGCAGGAGGCAGGGAGCGCAGGGGGCAGGGAGCGCAGGGGGCAGGGAGCGCAGGAGACAGGGAGCGCAGGAGACAGGGAGCGCAGGAGACAGGGAGCGCAGGAGACCGGGAGCGCAGGAGACCGGGAGCGCAGGAGACAGGGAGCGCAGGGGGCAGGGAGCGCAGGAGACAGGGAGCGCAGGAGAGAGGGAGCGCAGGAGACAGGGAGCGCAGGGGGCAGGGAGCGCAGGAGACCGGGAGCGCAGGAGACCGGGAGCGCAGGAGACAGGGAGCGCAGGGGGCAGGGAGCGCAGGAGACAGGGAGCGCAGGAGAGAGGGAGCGCAGGAGACAGGGAGCGCAGGGGGCAGGGACCGCAGGAGACAGGGAGCGCAGGAGACTGGGAGCGCAGGAGACAGGGAGCGCAGGGGACAGGGAACGTAGAAGACAGGGAGCGCTGGGGGCAGGGAGCACAGGAGACAGGGAGCGCAGGAGACAGGGAGCGCAGGGGGCAGGGAGCGCAGGAGACAGGGAGCGCAGGAGACAGGGAGCGCAGGAGACAGGGAGCGCAGGGGACAGGGAGCGTAGGAGACAGGGTGCGCTGGGGGCAGGGAGCACAGGAGACAGGGAGCGCAGGAGACAGGGAGCGCAGGGGGCAGGGAGCGCAGGAGACAGGGAGCGCAGGAGACAGGGAGCGCTGCGGACAGGGAGCGCTGGGGGCAGGGAGCACAGGAGACAGGGTGCGCAGGAAAAAGGGAGCGCAGGAGACAGGGAGCGCATGAGACAGGGTGCGCAGGAGACAGGGAGCGCAGGGGGCAGGGAGCGCAGGAGAACTGGAGATCAGGAGACAGGGAGCGCAGGAGACAGGGAGCGCTGCGGACAGGGAGCACTGGGGACAGGGAGTGCAGGAGACAGTGAGGGCTAGGAGCAGGGAGCACAGGAGACAGGGTGCGCAGGAAAAAGGGAGCGCAGGAGACAGGGAGCGCAGGAGACATGGAGCACTGGGGGCAGGGCGCACAGGAGACAGGGAGCGCAGGAGACAGGGAGCGCAGGGGGCAGGGAGCACAGGAGACAGGGAGCGCAGGAGACAGGGAGCGCAGGGGGCAGGGAGCGCAGGAGGCAGGGAGCGCAGGGGGCAGGGAGCGCAGGGGGCATGGAGCGCTGGGGGCAGGGAGCACAGGAGACAGGGTGCGCAGGAAAAAAGGAGCGCAGGAGACAGGGAGCGCATGAGACAGGGAGCGCAGGAGACAGGGATCGCTGGGGGCAGGGAGCACAGGAGACAGGGAGCGCAGGAGACAGGGAGCGCAGGGGGCAGGGAGCACAGGAGACAGGGAGCGCAGGAGACAGGGAGCGCAGGGGGCAGGGAGCGCAGGGGACAGGGAGCGCAGGGGCCAGGGACCGCAGGAGACAGGGAGCGCAGGAGACAGGGAGCGCAGGAGACAGGGAGCGCAGGAGACAGGGAGCGCAGGGGGCAGGGAGCGCAGGAGACAGGGAGCGCAGGGGGCAGGGAGCGCAGGAGACAGGGAGCGCAGGGGGCAGGGAGCAGAGGAGACAGGGAGCCCAGGAGAAAGGGAGCGCAGGGGACAGGGAGCGCTGGAGACAGGGAGCGCTGGGGACAGGGAGCGCTGGGGACAGGGAGCGCTGGGGACAGGGAGCACTGGCGGCAGGGAGCACTGGGGACAGGGTGCGCTGGGGACAGGGAGCACTGGGGACAGGGAGAGCAGGAGACCGGGAGCGCAGGAGACAGGGAGCGCAGGGGGCAGGGAGCGCAGGAGACAGGGAGCGCAGGAGACAGGGAGCGCAGGAGACAGGGAACGCAGGGGGCAGGGACCGCAGGAGACAGGGAGCGCAGGAGACAGGGAGCGCAGGAGACAGGGAGCGCAGGAGACCGGGAACGCAGGAGGCAGGGAGCGCAGGGGGCAGGGAGCGCAGGAGACAGGGAGCGCAGGAGACAGGGAGCGCAGGAGACAGGGAGCGCAGGGGGCAGGGACCGCAGGAGACAGGGAGCGCAGGAGACAGGGAGCGCAGGAGACAGGGAGCGCAGGAGACCGGGAACGCAGGAGGCAGGGAGCGCAGGGGGCAGGGAGCGCAGGAAACAGGGAGCGCAGGAGACAGGGAGCGCAGGAGACAGGGAGCGCAGGCAGCAGGGAGCGCAGGAGACAGGGAGCGCAGGAGACAGGGAGCGCAGGAGACAGGGAGCGCAGGGGTCAGGGAGCGCAGGGGGCAGGGAGCACAGGAGACAGGGAGCGCAGGAGACAGGGAGCGCAGAGGGCAGGGAGCGCAGGAGACAGGGAGCGCAGGAGACAGGGAGCGCTGCGGACAGGGAGCACTGGGGACAGGGAGCGCAGGAGACAGGGAGCGCTGGGGGCACGGAGCTCAGGAGACAGGCTGCGCAGGAGACAGGGAGCGCAGGGGGCAGGGAGCGCAGGAGAAAGGGAGCGCAGGAGACAGGGAGCGCAGGAGACAGGGAGCGCTGTGGACAGGGAGCACTGGGGACAGGGAGTGCAGTAGACAGGGAGCGCTGGGAGCAGGGAGCACAGGAGACAGGGTGCGCAGGAAAAAGGGAGCGCAGGAGACACGGAGCGCAGGAGACAGGGAGCGCAGGGGGCAGGGAGCACAGGAGACAGGGAGCGCAGGAGGCAGGGAGCGCAGGGGGCAGGGAGCGCAGGAGACAGGGAGCGCAGGAGACAGGGAGCGCAGGAGGCAGGGAGCGCAGGGGGCAGGGAGCGCAGGGGGCAGGGAGCGCAGGAGACAGGGAGCGCAGGAGACAGGGAGCGCAGGAGACAGGGAGCGCAGGAGACCGGGAGCGCAGGAGACCGGGAGCGCAGGAGACAGGGAGCGCAGGGGGCAGGGAGCGCAGGAGACAGGGAGCGCAGGAGAGAGGGAGCGCAGGAGACAGGGAGCGCAGGGGGCAGGGAGCGCAGGAGACCGGGAGCGCAGGAGACCGGGAGCGCAGGAGACAGGGAGCGCAGGGGGCAGGGAGCGCAGGAGACAGGGAGCGCAGGAGAGAGGGAGCGCAGGAGACAGGGAGCGCAGGGGGCAGGGACCGCAGGAGACAGGGAGCGCAGGAGACTGGGAGCAGAGGAGACAGGGAGCCCAGGAGAAAGGGAGCGCAGGGGACAGGGAGCGCTGGAGACAGGGAGCGCTGGGGACAGGGAGCGCTGGGGACAGGGAGCGCTGGGGACAGGGAGCACTGGCGGCAGGGAGCACTGGGGACAGGGTGCGCTGGGGACAGGGAGCACTGGGGACAGGGAGAGCAGGAGACCGGGAGCGCAGGAGACAGGGAGCGCAGGGGGCAGGGAGCGCAGGAGACAGGGAGCGCAGGAGACAGGGAGCGCAGGAGACAGGGAACGCAGGGGGCAGGGACCGCAGGAGACAGGGAGCGCAGGAGACAGGGAGCGCAGGAGACAGGGAGCGCAGGAGACCGGGAACGCAGGAGGCAGGGAGCGCAGGGGGCAGGGAGCGCAGGAGACAGGGAGCGCAGGAGACAGGGAGCGCAGGAGACAGGGAGCGCAGGGGGCAGGGACCGCAGGAGACAGGGAGCGCAGGAGACAGGGAGCGCAGGAGACAGGGAGCGCAGGAGACCGGGAACGCAGGAGGCAGGGAGCGCAGGGGGCAGGGAGCGCAGGAAACAGGGAGCGCAGGAGACAGGGAGCGCAGGAGACAGGGAGCGCAGGCAGCAGGGAGCGCAGGAGACAGGGAGCGCAGGAGACAGGGAGCGCAGGAGACAGGGAGCGCAGGGGTCAGGGAGCGCAGGGGGCAGGGAGCACAGGAGACAGGGAGCGCAGGAGACAGGGAGCGCAGAGGGCAGGGAGCGCAGGAGACAGGGAGCGCAGGAGACAGGGAGCGCTGCGGACAGGGAGCACTGGGGACAGGGAGCGCAGGAGACAGGGAGCGCTGGGGGCACGGAGCTCAGGAGACAGGCTGCGCAGGAGACAGGGAGCGCAGGGGGCAGGGAGCGCAGGAGAAAGGGAGCGCAGGAGACAGGGAGCGCAGGAGACAGGGAGCGCTGTGGACAGGGAGCACTGGGGACAGGGAGTGCAGTAGACAGGGAGCGCTGGGAGCAGGGAGCACAGGAGACAGGGTGCGCAGGAAAAAGGGAGCGCAGGAGACACGGAGCGCAGGAGACAGGGAGCGCAGGGGGCAGGGAGCACAGGAGACAGGGAGCGCAGGAGGCAGGGAGCGCAGGGGGCAGGGAGCGCAGGAGACAGGGAGCGCAGGAGACAGGGAGCGCAGGAGGCAGGGAGCGCAGGGGGCAGGGAGCGCAGGGAGCAGGGAGCGCAGGAGACAGGGAGCGCAGGAGACAGGGAGCGCAGGAGACAGGGAGCGCAGGAGACCGGGAGCGCAGGAGACCGGGAGCGCAGGAGACAGGGAGCGCAGGGGGCAGGGAGCGCAGGAGACAGGTAGCGCAGGAGAGAGGGAGCGCAGGAGACAGGGAGCGCAGGGGGCAGGGAGCGCAGGAGACCGGGAGCGCAGGAGACCGGGAGCGCAGGAGACAGGGAGCGCAGGGGGCAGGGAGCGCAGGAGACAGGGAGCGCAGGAGACAGGGAGCGCTGCGGACAGGGAGCACTGGGGACAGGGAGCGTAGGAGACAGGGAGCGCTGGGGGCACGGAGCTCAGGAGACAGGCTGCGCAGGAGACAGGGAGCGCAGGGGGCAGGGAGCGCAGGAGAAAGGGAGCGCAGGAGACAGGGAGCGCAGGAGACAGGGAGCGCTGTGGACAGGGAGCACTGGGGACAGGGAGTGCAGTAGACAGGGAGCGCTGGGAGCAGGGAGCACAGGAGACAGGGTGCGCAGGAAAAAGGGAGCGCAGGAGACACGGAGCGCAGGAGACAGGGAGCGCAGGGGGCAGGGAGCACAGGAGACAGGGAGCGCAGGAGACAGGGAGCGCAGGAGACAGGGAGCGCAGGAGACCGGGAGCGCAGGAGACCGGGAGCGCAGGAGACAGGGAGCGCAGGGGGCAGGGAGCGCAGGAGACAGGGAGCGCAGGAGAGAGGGAGCGCAGGAGACAGGGAGCGCAGGGGGCAGGGAGCGCAGGAGACCGGGAGCGCAGGAGACCGGGAGCGCAGGAGACAGGGAGCGCAGGGGGCAGGGAGCGCAGGAGACAGGGAGCGCAGGAGAGAGGGAGCGCAGGAGACAGGGAGCGCAGGGGGCAGGGACCGCAGGAGACAGGGAGCGCAGGAGACTGGGAGCGCAGGAGACAGGGAGCGCAGGGGACAGGGAACGTAGAAGACAGGGAGCGCTGGGGGCAGGGAGCACAGGAGACAGGGAGCGCAGGAGACAGGGAGCGCAGGGGGCAGGGAGCGCAGGAGACAGGGAGCGCAGGAGACAGGGAGCGCAGGAGACAGGGAGCGCAGGGGACAGGGAGCGTAGGAGACAGGGTGCGCTGGGGGCAGGGAGCACAGGAGACAGGGAGCGCAGGAGACAGGGAGCGCAGGGGGCAGGGAGCGCAGGAGACAGGGAGCGCAGGAGACAGGGAGCGCTGCGGACAGGGAGCGCTGGGGGCAGGGAGCACAGGAGACAGGGTGCGCAGGAAAAAGGGAGCGCAGGAGACAGGGAGCGCATGAGACAGGGTGCGCAGGAGACAGGGAGCGCAGGGGGCAGGGAGCGCAGGAGAACTGGAGATCAGGAGACAGGGAGCGCAGGAGACAGGGAGCGCTGCGGACAGGGAGCACTGGGGACAGGGAGTGCAGGAGACAGTGAGGGCTAGGAGCAGGGAGCACAGGAGACAGGGTGCGCAGGAAAAAGGGAGCGCAGGAGACAGGGAGCGCAGGAGACAGGGAGCACTGGGGGCAGGGCGCACAGGAGACAGGGAGCGCAGGAGACAGGGAGCGCAGGGGGCAGGGAGCACAGGAGACAGGGAGCGCAGGAGACAGGGAGCGCAGGGGGCAGGGAGCGCAGGAGGCAGGGAGCGCAGGGGGCAGGGAGCGCAGGGGGCATGGAGCGCTGGGGGCAGGGAGCACAGGAGACAGGGTGCGCAGGAAAAAAGGAGCGCAGGAGACAGGGAGCGCATGAGACAGGGAGCGCAGGAGACAGGGATCGCTGGGGGCAGGGAGCACAGGAGACAGGGAGCGCAGGAGACAGGGAGCGCAGGGGGCAGGGAGCACAGGAGACAGGGAGCGCAGGAGACAGGGAGCGCAGGGGGCAGGGAGCGCAGGGGACAGGGAGCGCAGGGGCCAGGGACCGCAGGAGACAGGGAGCGCAGGAGACAGGGAGCGCAGGAGACAGGGAGCGCAGGAGACAGGGAGCGCAGGGGGCAGGGAGCGCAGGAGACAGGGAGCGCAGGGAGCAGGGAGCGCAGGAGACAGGGAGCGCAGGGGGCAGGGAGCAGAGGAGACAGGGAGCCCAGGAGAAAGGGAGCGCAGGGGACAGGGAGCGCTGGAGACAGGGAGCGCTGGGGACAGGGAGCGCTGGGGACAGGGAGCGCTGGGGACAGGGAGCACTGGCGGCAGGGAGCACTGGGGACAGGGTGCGCTGGGGACAGGGAGCACTGGGGACAGGGAGAGCAGGAGACCGGGAGCGCAGGAGACAGGGAGCGCAGGGGGCAGGGAGCGCAGGAGACAGGGAGCGCAGGAGACAGTGAGCGCAGGAGACAGGGAACGCAGGGGGCAGGGACCGCAGGAGACAGGGAGCGCAGGAGACAGGGAGCGCAGGAGACAGGGAGCGCAGGAGACCGGGAACGCAGGAGGCAGGGAGTGCAGGGGGCAGGGAGCGCAGGAGACAGGGAGCGCAGGAGACAGGGAGCGCAGGAGACAGGGAGCGCAGGGGGCAGGGACCGCAGGAGACAGGGAGCGCAGTAGACAGGGAGCGCAGGAGACAGGGAGCGCAGGAGACCGGGAACGCAGGAGGCAGGGAGCGCAGGGGGCAGGGAGCGCAGGAAACAGGGAGCGCAGGAGACAGGGAGCGCAGGAGACAGGGAGCGCAGGCAGCAGGGAGCGCAGGAGACAGGGAGCGCAGGAGACAGGGAGCGCAGGAGACAGGGAGCGCAGGGGTCAGGGAGCGCAGGGGGCAGGGAGCACAGGAGACAGGGAGCGCAGGAGACAGGGAGCGCAGAGGGCAGGGAGCGCAGGAGACAGGGAGCGCAGGAGACAGGGAGCGCTGCGGACAGGGAGCACTGGGGACAGGGAGCGCAGGAGACAGGGAGCGCTGGGGGCACGGAGCTCAGGAGACAGGCTGCGCAGGAGACAGGGAGCGCAGGGGGCAGGGAGCGCAGGAGAAAGGGAGCGCAGGAGACAGGGAGCGCAGGAGACAGGGAGCGCTGTGGACAGGGAGCACTGGGGACAGGGAGTGCAGTAGACAGGGAGCGCTGGGAGCAGGGAGCACAGGAGACAGGGTGCGCAGGAAAAAGGGAGCGCAGGAGACACGGAGCGCAGGAGACAGGGAGCGCAGGGGGCAGGGAGCACAGGAGACAGGGAGCGCAGGAGGCAGGGAGCGCAGGGGGCAGGGAGCACAGGAGACAGGGAGCGCAGGAGACAGGGAGCGCAGGAGGCAGGGAGCGCAGGGGGCAGGGAGCGCAGGGGGCAGGGAGCGCAGGAGACAGGGAGCGCAGGAGACAGGGAGCGCAGGAGACAGGGAGCGCAGGAGACCGGGAGCGCAGGAGACCGGGAGCGCAGGAGACAGGGAGCGCAGGGGGCAGGGAGCGCAGGAGACAGGGAGCGCAGGAGAGAGGGAGCGCAGGAGACAGGGAGCGCAGGGGGCAGGGAGCGCAGGAGACCGGGAGCGCAGGAGACCGGGAGCGCAGGAGACAGGGAGCGCAGGGGGCAGGGAGCGCAGGAGACAGGGAGCGCTGGAGAGAGGGAGCGCAGGAGACAGGGAGCGCAGGGGGCAGGGACCGCAGGAGACAGGGAGCGCAGGAGACTGGGAGCGGAGGAGACAGGGAGCGCAGGGGACAGGGAACGTAGAAGACAGGGAGCGCTGGGGGCAGGGAGCACAGGAGACAGGGAGCGCAGGAGACAGGGAGCGCAGGGGGCAGGGAGCGCAGGAGACAGGGAGCGCAGGAGACAGGGAGCGCAGGAGACAGGGAGCGCAGGGGACAGGGAGCGTAGGAGACAGGGTGCGCTGGGGGCAGGGAGCACAGGAGACAGGGAGCGCAGGAGACAGGGAGCGCAGGGGGCAGGGAGCGCAGGAGACAGGGAGCGCAGGAGACAGGGAGCGCTGCGGACAGGGAGCGCTGGGGGCAGGGAGCACAGGAGACAGGGTGCGCAGGAAAAAGGGAGCGCAGGAGACAGGGAGCGCATGAGACAGGGTGCGCAGGAGACAGGGAGCGCAGGGGGCAGGGAGCGCAGGAGAACTGGAGATCAGGAGACAGGGAGCGCAGGAGACAGGGAGCGCTGCGGACAGGGAGCACTGGGGACAGGGAGTGCAGGAGACAGTGAGGGCTAGGAGCAGGGAGCACAGGAGACAGGGTGCGCAGGAAAAAGGGAGCGCAGGAGACAGGGAGCGCAGGAGACAGGGAGCACTGGGGGCAGGGCGCACAGGAGACAGGGAGCGCAGGAGACAGGGAGCGCAGGGGGCAGGGAGCACAGGAGACAGGGAGCGCAGGAGACAGGGAGCGCAGGGGGCAGGGAGCGCAGGAGGCAGGGAGCGCAGGGGGCAGGGAGCGCAGGGGGCATGGAGCGCTGGGGGCAGGGAGCACAGGAGACAGGGTGCGCAGGAAAAAAGGAGCGCAGGAGACAGGGAGCGCATGAGACAGGGAGCGCAGGAGACAGGGATCGCTGGGGGCAGGGAGCACAGGAGACAGGGAGCGCAGGAGACAGGGAGCGCAGGGGGCAGGGAGCACAGGAGACAGGGAGCGCAGGAGACAGGGAGCGCAGGGGGCAGGGAGCGCAGGGGACAGGGAGCGCAGGGGCCAGGGACCGCAGGAGACAGGGAGCGCAGGAGACAGGGAGCGCAGGAGACAGGGAGCGCAGGAGACAGGGAGCGCAGGGGTCAGGGAGCGCAGGAGACAGGGAGCGTAGGGGGCAGGGAGCGCAGGAGACAGGGAGCGCAGGGGGCAGGGAGCAGAGGAGACAGGGAGCCCAGGAGAAAGGGAGCGCAGGGGACAGGGAGCGCTGGAGACAGGGAGCGCTGGGGACAGGGAGCGCTGGGGACAGGGAGCGCTGGGGACAGGGAGCACTGGCGGCAGGGAGCACTGGGGACAGGGTGCGCTGGGGACAGGGAGCTCTGGGGACAGGGAGAGCAGGAGACCGGGAGCGCAGGAGACAGGGAGCGCAGGGGGCAGGGAGCGCAGGAGACAGGGAGCGCAGGAGACAGGGAGCGCAGGAGACAGGGAACGCAGGGGGCAGGGACCGCAGGAGACAGGGAGCGCAGGAGACAGGGAGCGCAGGAGACAGGGAGCGCAGGAGACCGGGAACGCAGGAGGCAGGGAGCGCAGGGGGCAGGGAGCGCAGGAGACAGGGAGCGCAGGAGACAGGGAGCGCAGGAGACAGGGAGCGCAGGGGGCAGGGACCGCAGGAGACAGGGAGCGCAGGAGACAGGGAGCGCAGGAGACAGGGAGCGCAGGAGACCGGGAACGCAGGAGGCAGGGAGCGCAGGGGGCAGGGAGCGCAGGAAACAGGGAGCGCAGGAGACAGGGAGCGCAGGAGACAGGGAGCGCAGGCAGCAGGGAGCGCAGGAGACAGGGAGCGCAGGAGACAGGGAGCGCAGGAGACAGGGAGCGCAGGGGTCAGGGAGCGCAGGGGGCAGGGAGCACAGGAGACAGGGAGCGCAGGAGACAGGGAGCGCAGAGGGCAGGGAGCGCAGGAGACAGGGAGCGCAGGAGACAGGGAGCGCTGCGGACAGGGAGCACTGGGGACAGAGAGCGCAGGAGACAGGGAGCGCTGGGGGCACGGAGCTCAGGAGACAGGCTGCGCAGGAGAAAGGGAGCGCAGGAGACAGGGAGCGCAGGAGACAGGGAGCGCTGTGGACAGGGAGCACTGGGGACAGGGAGTGCAGTAGACAGGGAGCGCTGGGAGCAGGGAGCACAGGAGACAGGGTGCGCAGGAAAAAGGGAGCGCAGGAGACACGGAGCGCAGGAGACAGTGAGCGCAGGGGGCAGGGAGCACAGGAGACAGGGAGCGCAGGAGGCAGGGAGCGCAGGGGGCAGGGAGCGCAGGAGACAGGGAGCGCAGGAGACAGGGAGCGCAGGAGGCAGGGAGCGCAGGGGGCAGGGAGCGCAGGGGGCAGGGAGCGCAGGAGACAGGGAGCGCAGGAGACAGGGAGCGCAGGAGACAGGGAGCGCAGGAGACCGGGAGCGCAGGAGACCGGGAGCGCAGGAGACAGGGAGCGCAGGGGGCAGGGAGCGCAGGAGACAGGGAGCGCAGGAGAGAGGGAGCGCAGGAGACAGGGAGCGCAGGGGGCAGGGAGCGCAGGAGACCGGGAGCGCAGGAGACCGGGAGCGCAGGAGACAGGGAGCGCAGGGGGCAGGGAGCGCAGGAGACAGGGAGCGCAGGAGAGAGGGAGCGCAGGAGACAGGGAGCGCAGGGGGCAGGGACCGCAGGAGACAGGGAGCGCAGGAGACTGGGAGCGCAGGAGACAGGGATAGCAGGGGACAGGGAACGTAGGAGACAGGGAGCGCTGGGGGCAGGGAGCACAGGAGACAGGGAGCGCAGGAGACAGGGAGCGCAGGGGGCAGGGAGCGCAGGAGACAGGGAGCGCAGGAGACAGGGAGCGCAGGAGACAGGGAGCGCAGGGGACAGGGAGCGTAGGAGACAGGGAGCGCTGGGGGCAGGGAGCACAGGAGACAGGGAGCGCAGGAGACAGGGAGCGCAGGGGGCAGGGAGCGCAGGAGACAGGGAGCGCAGGAGACAGGGAGCGCTGCGGACAGGGAGCGCTGGGGGCAGGGAGCACAGGAGACAGGGTGCGCAGGAAAAAGGGAGCGCAGGAGACAGGGAGCGCATGAGACAGGGAGCGCAGGAGACAGGGATCGCTGGGGGCAGGGAGCACAGGAGAGAGGGAGCGCAGGGGGCAGGGAGCACAGGAGACTGGGAGCGCAGGGGGCAGGGAGCGCAGGGGGCAGGGAGCGCAGGGGACAGGGAGCGCAGGGGCCCAGGGACCGCAGGAGACAGGGAGCGCAGGAGACTGGGAGCGCAGGAGATAGGGAGCGCAGGAGACAGGGAGCGCAGGAGACAGGGAGCGCAGGGGGCAGGGAGCGCAGGAGACAGGGAGCGCAGGGGCCACGGACCGCAGGAGACAGGGAGCGCAGGAGACAGGGAGCGCAGGGGGCAGGGAGCGCAGGGGGCAGGGAGCGCAGGAAACAGGGAGCGCAGGAGACAGGGAGCGCAGGAGACAGGGAGCGCAGGCAGCAGGGAGCGCAGGAGACAGGGAGCGCAGGAGACAGGGAGCGCAGGAGACAGGGAGCGCAGGGGTCAGGGAGCGCAGAGGGCAGGGAGCACATGAGACAGGGAGCGCAGGAGACAGGGAGCGCAGAGGGCAGGGAGCGCAGGAGACAGGGAGCGCAGGAGACAGGGAGCACTGCGGACAGGGAGCACTGGGGACAGGGAGCGCAGGAGACAGGGAGCGCTGGGGGCACGGAGCTCAGGAGACAGGCTGCGCAGGAGACAGGGAGCGCAGGGGGCAGGGAGCGCAGGAGAAAGGGAGCGCAGGAGACAGGGAGCGCAGGAGACAGGGAGCGCTGTGGACAGGGAGCACTGGGGACAGGGAGTGCAGGAGACAGGAGCGCTGGGAGCAGGGAGCACAGGAGACAGGGTGCGCAGGAAAAAGGGAGCGCAGGAGACAGGGAGCGCAGGAGACAGCGAGCGCAGGGGGCAGGGAGCACAGGAGACAGGGAGCGCAGGAGGCAGGGAGCGCAGGGGGCAGGGAGCGCAGGAGACAGGGAGCGCAGGAGACAGGGAGCGCAGGAGGCAGGGAGCGCAGGGGGCAGGGAGCGCAGGGGGCAGGGAGCGCAGGAGACAGGGAGCGCAGGAGACAGGGAGCGCAGGAGACAGGGAGCGCAGGAGACCGGGAGCGCAGGAGACCGGGAGCGCAGGAGACAGGGAGCGCAGGGGGCAGGGAGCGCAGGAGACAGGGAGCGCAGGAGAGAGGGAGCGCAGGAGACAGGGAGCGCAGGGGGCAGGGAGCGCAGGAGACCGGGAGCGCAGGAGACCGGGAGCGCAGGAGACAGGGAGCGCAGGGGGCAGGGAGCGCAGGAGACAGGGAGCGCAGGAGAGAGGGAGCGCAGGAGACAGGGAGCGCAGGGGGCAGGGACCGCAGGAGACAGGGAGCGCAGGAGACTGGGAGCGCAGGAGACAGGGAGCGCAGGGGACAGGGAACGTAGAAGACAGGGAGCGCTGGGGGCAGGGAGCACAGGAGACAGGGAGCGCAGGAGACAGGGAGCGCAGGGGGCAGGGAGCGCAGGAGACAGGGAGCGCAGGAGACAGGGAGCGCAGGAGACAGGGAGTGCAGGGGACAGGGAGCGTAGGAGACAGGGTGCGCTGGGGGCAGGTAGCACAGGAGACAGGGAGCGCAGGAGGCAGGGAGCGCAGGGGGCAGGGAGCGCAGGAGACAGGGAGCGCAGGAGACAGGGAGCGCTGCGGACAGGGAGCGCTGGGGGCAGGGAGCACAGGAGACAGGGTGCGCAGGAAAAAGGGAGCGCAGGAGACAGGGAGCGCATGAGACAGGGTGCGCAGGAGACAGGGAGCGCAGGGGGCAGGGAGCGCAGGAGAACTGGAGATCAGGAGACAGGGAGCGCAGGAGACAGGGAGCGCTGCGGACAGGGAGCACTGGGGACAGGGAGTGCAGGAGACAGTGAGGGCTAGGAGCAGGGAGCACAGGAGACAGGGTGCGCAGGAAAAAGGGAGCGCAGGAGACAGGGAGCGCAGGAGACAGGGAGCACTGGGGGCAGGGCGCACAGGAGACAGGGAGCGCAGGAGACAGGGAGCGCAGGGGGCAGGGAGCACAGGAGACAGGGAGCGCAGGAGACAGGGAGCGCAGGGGGCAGGGAGCGCAGGAGGCAGGGAGCGCAGGGGGCAGGGAGCGCAGGGGGCATGGAGCGCTGGGGGCAGGGAGCACAGGAGACAGGGTGCGCAGGAAAAAAGGAGCGCAGGAGACAGGGAGCGCATGAGACAGGGAGCGCAGGAGACAGGGATCGCTGGGGGCAGGGAGCACAGGAGACAGGGAGCGCAGGAGACAGGGAGCGCAGGGGGCAGGGAGCACAGGAGACAGGGAGCGCAGGAGACAGGGAGCGCAGGGGGCAGGGAGCGCAGGGGACAGGGAGCGCAGGGGCCAGGGACCGCAGGAGACAGGGAGCGCAGGAGACAGGGAGCGCAGGAGACAGGGAGCGCAGGAGACAGGGAGCGCAGGGGGCAGGGAGCGCAGGAGACAGGGAGCGCAGGGGGCAGGGAGCGCAGGAGACAAGGAGCGCAGGAGACAGGGAGCGCAGGAGGCAGGGAGCGCAGGAGGCAGGGAGCGCAGGGGGCAGGGAGCGCAGGGGGCAGGGAGCGCAGGAGACAGGGAGCGCAGGGGACAGGGAGCGCAGGAGACAGGGTGCGCAGGAGACAGGGAGCGCAGGAGACAGGAAGCGCAGGAGACCGGGAGCGCAGTAGGCAAGGAGCGCAGGAGACAGGGAGCGCAGGAGACAGGGAGCGCAGCAGACAGGGAGCGCAAGAGACAGGGAGCGCAGGAGACCGGGAGCGCAGGAGACCGGGAGCGCAGGAGACAGGGAGCGCAGGGGGCAGGGAGCGCAGGAGACAGGAAGCGCAGGAGAGAGGGAGCGCAGGAGACAGGGAGCGCAGGGGGCAGGGACCGCAGGAGACAGGGAGCGCAGGAGACAGGGAGCGCAGGGGACAGGGAGCGCAGGAGACAGGGAGCGCTGGGGGCAGGGAGCACAGGAGACAGGGAGCGCAGGAGACAGGGAGCGCAGGGGGCAGGGAGCGTAGGAGACAGGGAGCGCTGGGGGCAGGGAGCACAGGAGACAGGGAGCGCAGGAGACAGGGTGCGCAGGAGACAGGGAGCGCAGGAGACAGGGAGCGCAGGAGACCGGGAGCGCTGTAGGCAGGGAGCGCAGGGCGCAGGGAGCGCAGGAGACAGGGAGCGCAGGAGACAGGGAGCACAGGAGACAGGGAGCGCAGGAGACAGGGAGCGCAGGGGTCAGGGAGCGCAGGGAGAGCAGGAGACAGGGAGCGCAGGAGACAGGGAGCGCAGGGGTCAGGGAGCGCAGGAGACAGGGAGCGCAGGGGGCAGGGAGCGCAGGAGACAGGGAGCGCAGGGGGCAGGGAGCAGAGGAGACAGGGAGCCCAGGAGAAAGGGAGCGCAGGGGACAGGGAGCGCTGGAGACAGGGAGCGCTGGGGACAGGGAGCGCTGGGGACAGGGAGCGCTGGGGACAGGGAGCACTGGCGGCAGGGAGCACTGGGGACAGGGTGCGCTGGGGACAGGGAGCACTGGGGACAGGGAGAGCAGGAGACCGGGAGCGCAGGAGACAGGGAGCGCAGGGGGCAGGGAGCGCAGGAGACAGGGAGCGCAGGAGACAGGGAGCGCAGGAGACAGGGAACGCAGGGGGCAGGGACCGCAGGAGACAGGGAGCGCAGGAGACAGGGAGCGCAGGAGACAGGGAGCGCAGGAGACCGGGAACGCAGGAGGCAGGGAGCGCAGGGGGCAGGGAGCGCAGGAGACAGGGAGCGCAGGAGACAGGGAGCACAGGAGACAGGGAGCGCAGGAGACAGGGAGCGCAGGAGACAGGGAGCGCAGGGAGCGCAGGAGACAGGGAGCGCAGGGGTCAGGGAGCGCAGGAGACAGGGAGCGCAGGGGGCAGGGAGCGCAGGAGACAGGGAGCGCAGGGGGCAGGGAGCGGAGGAGACAGGGAGCCCAGGAGAAAGGGAGCGCAGGGGACAGGGAGCGCTGGAGACAGGGAGCGCTGGGGACAGGGAGCGCTGGGGACAGGGAACGCTGGCGGCAGGGAGCACTGGGGACAGGGTGCGCTGGGGACAGGGAGCACTGGGGAGAGCAGGAGACAGGGAGCGCAGGGGGCAGGGAGCGCAGGAGACAGGGAGCGCAGGAGACAGGGAGCGCAGGAGACAGGGAGCGCAGGAGACAGGGAGCGCAGGGGGCAGGGAGCGCAGGAGACAGGGAGCGCAGGGGGCAGGGAGCGGAGGAGACAGGGAGCCCAGGAGAAAGGGAGCGCAGGGGACAGGGAGCGCTGGAGACAGGGAGCGCTGGGGACAGGGAGCGCTGGGGACAGGGAACGCTGGCGGCAGGGAGCACTGGGGACAGGGTGCGCTGGGGACAGGGAGCACTGGGGAGAGCAGGAGACAGGGAGCGCAGGGGGCAGGGAGCACAGGAGACAGGGTGCGCAGGAAAAAGGGAGCGCAGGAGACAGGGAGCGCAGGAGACAGGGAGCGCAGGAGACAGGGAGCGCTGGGGGCAGGGAGCACAGGAGACAGGGAGCGCAGGAGACAGGGAGCGTAGGAGGCAGGGAGCACAGGAGACAGGGAGCGCAGGAGACAGGGAGCGCAGGGGGCAGGGAGCGCAGGGGGCAGGGAGCCCAGGGGACAGGGAGCGCAGGGGCCAGGGACCGCAGGAGACAGGGAGCGCAGGAGACAGGGAGCGCAGGAGACAGGGGGCAGGGAGCACAGGAGACAGGGAGCGCAGGAGACAGGGAGCGCAGGGGGCAGGGAGCGCAGGAGACAGGGAGCGCAGGGGGCAGGGAGCAGAGGAGACAGGGAGCCCAGGAGAAAGGGAGCGCAGGGGACTGGGAGCGCTGGAGACAGGGAGCGCAGGAGACAGGGAGCGCTGGGGACAGGGAGCGCTGGGGACAGGGAGCGCTGGGGACAGAGAGCGCTGGGGACAGGGAACGCTGGCGGCAGGGAGCACTGGGGACAGGGTGCGCTGGGGACAGGGAGCACTGGGGACAGGGAGAGCAGGAGACAGGGAGCGCAGGGGGCAGGGAGCGCAGGATACAGGGAGCGCAGGAGACAGGGAGCGCTGGGGGCAGGGAGCTCAGGAGACAGGGTGCGCAGGAGACAGGGAGCGCAGGGGACAGCGAGCGCAGGAGACAGGGAGCGCAGGAGACAGGGAGCGCAGGAGACCGGGAGCGCAGAAGGCAGGGAGCGCAGGGGGAAGGGAGCGCAGCAGACAGGGAGCGCAGGAGACAGGGAGCGCAAGAGACAGGGAGCGCAGGGGGCAGGGAGCGCAGGAGACAGGGAGCGCAGGAGACAGGGAGCGCAGGAGACAGGGAGCGCAGGAGACAGGGAGCGCAGGGGGCAGGGGGCAGGGAGCACAGGAGACAGGGAGCGCAGGGGGCAGGGAGCGCAGGAGACAGGGAGCGCAGGAGACAGGGTGCGCAGGGGTCAGGGAGCGCAGGAGACAGGGAGCGCAGGGGGCAGGGAGCAGAGGAGACAGGGAGCCCAGGAGAAAGGGAGCGCAGGGGACAGGGAGCGCTGGAGACAGGGAGCGCAGGAGACAGGGAGCGCTGGGGACAGGGAGCGCTGGGGACAGGGAGCGCTGGGGACAGGGAGCGCAGGAGACAGGGAGCGCAGGGGTCAGGGAGCGCAGGAGACAGAGAGCGCAGGGGGCAGGGAGCGCAGGAGACAGGGAGCGTAGGGGGCAGGGAGCAGAGGAGACAGGGAACCCAGGAGAAAGGGAGCGCAGGGGACAGGGAGCGCTGGAGACAGGGAGCGCTGGGGACAGGGAGCGCTGGGGACAGGGAGCGCTGGGGACAGGGAGCGCTGGGGACAGGGAGCGCTGGGGACAGGGAACGCTGGCGGCAGGGAGCACTGGGGACAGGGTGCGCTGGGGACAGGGAGCACTGGGGACAGGGAGAGCAGGAGACAGGGAGCGCAGGGGGCAGGGAGCGCAGGAGACAGGGAGCGCAGTGGACAGGGAGCGCAGTGGGCAGGGAGCGCAGTGGGCAGGGAGCGCAGGAGACAGGGAGCGCAGGGGGCAGGGAGCGCAGGGGGCAGGGAGCGCAGGGGGCAGGGAGCGCAGGAGACAGGGAGCGCAGGAGGCAGGGAGCGCAGGAGGCAGGGAGCGCAGGAGACCGGGAGCGCAGGAGACCGGGAGCGCAGGAGACAGGGAGCGCAGGAGACAGGGAGCGCAGGGGGCAGGGAGCGCAGGAGGGAGGGAGCGCAGGAGGGAGGGAGCGCAGGAGACAGGGAGCGCAGGGGGCAGGGACCGCAGGAGACAGGGAGCGCAGGAGACAGGTTGCGCAGGGGACAGGGAGCGTTGGAGACAGGGAGCGCTGGGGGCAGGGAGTACAGGAGACAGGGAGCGCAGGAGACAGGGAGCGCAGGGGGCAGGGAGCGCAGGAGACAGGGAGCGAAGGAGACAGGGAGCGCTGCGGACAGGGAGCGCTGGGGGCAGGGAACACAGGAGACAGGGTGCGCAGGAAAAAGGGAGCGCAGGAGACAGGGAGCGCTGGGGGCAGGGAGCACAGGAGACAGGGAGCGCAGGAGACAGGGAGCGCAGGGGGCAGGGGGCACAGGAGACAGGGAGCGCAGGGGGCAGGGAGCGCAGGGGGCAATGAGCGCAGGGGACAGGGAGCGCAGGGGCAAGGGACCGCAGGAGACAGGGAGCGCAGGAGACAGGGAGCGCAGGAGACAGGGAGCGCAGGGAGCGCAGGAGACAGGGAGCGCAGGGGTCAGGGAGCGCAGGAGACAGGGAGCGCAGGGGGCAGGGAGCGCAGGAGACAGGGAGCGCAGGGGGCAGGGAGCGGAGGAGACAGGGAGCCCAGGAGAAAGGGAGCGCAGGGGACAGGGAGCGCTGGAGACAGGGAGCGCTGGGGACAGGGAGCGCTGGGGACAGGGAACGCTGGCGGCAGGGAGCACTGGGGACAGGGTGCGCTGGGGACAGGGAGCACTGGGGAGAGCAGGAGACAGGGAGCGCAGGGGGCAGGGAGCGCAGGAGACAGGGAGCGCAGGAGACAGGGAGCGCAGGAGACAGGGAGCACAGGAGACAGGGAGCGCAGGGGGCAGGGAGCGCAGGAGACAGGGAGCGCAGGGGGCAGGGAGCGGAGGAGACAGGGAGCCCAGGAGAAAGGGAGCGCAGGGGACAGGGAGCGCTGGAGACAGGGAGCGCTGGGGGCAGGGAGCGCTGGGGACAGGGAACGCTGGCGGCAGGGAGCACTGGGGACAGGGTGCGCTGGGGACAGGGAGCACTGGGGAGAGCAGGAGACAGGGAGCGCAGGGGGCAGGGAGCACAGGAGACAGGGTGCGCAGGAAAAAGGGAGCGCAGGAGACAGGGAGCGCAGGAGACAGGGAGCGCAGGAGACAGGGAGCGCTGGGGGCAGGGAGCACAGGAGACAGGGAGCGCAGGAGACAGGGAGCGCAGGAGGCAGGGAGCACAGGAGACAGGGAGCGCAGGAGACAGGGAGCGCAGGGGGCAGGGAGCGCAGGGGGCAGGGAGCGCAGGGGACAGGGAGCGCAGGGGCCAGGGACCGCAGGAGACAGGGAGCGCAGGAGACAGGGAGCGCAGGAGACAGGGGGCAGGGAGCACAGGAGACAGGGAGCGCAGGAGACAGGGAGCGCAGGGGGCAGGGAGCGCAGGAGACAGGGAGCGCAGGGGGCAGGGAGCAGAGGAGACAGGGAGCCCAGGAGAAAGGGAGCGCAGGGGACAGGGAGCGCTGGAGACAGGGAGCGCAGGAGACGGGGAGCGCTGGGGACAGGGAGCGCTGGGGACAGGGAGCGCTGGGGACAGAGAGCGCTGGGGACAGGGAACGCTGGCGGCAGGGAGCACTGGGGACAGGGTGCGCTGGGGACAGGGAGCACTGGGGACAGGGAGAGCAGGAGACAGGGAGCGCAGGGGGCGGGGAGCGCAGGATACAGGGAGCGCAGGAGACAGGGAGCGCTGGGGGCAGGGAGCTCAGGAGACAGGGTGCGCAGGAGACAGGGAGCGCAGGGGGCAGGGAGCGCAGGAGAACTGGAGATCAGGAGACAGGGAGCGCAGGAGACAGGGAGCGCTGCGGACAGGGAGCACTGGGGACAGGGAGTGCAGGAGACAGTGAGGGCTAGGAGCAGGGAGCACAGGAGACAGGGTGCGCAGGAAAAAGGGAGCGCAGGAGACAGGGAGCGCAGGAGACAGGGAGCGCTGGGGGCAGGGCGCACAGGAGACAGGGAGCGCAGGAGACAGGGAGCGCAGGGGGCAGGGAGCACAGGAGACAGGGAGCGCAGGAGACAGGGAGCGCAGGGGGCAGGGAGCGCAGGAGGCAGGGAGCGCAGGGGGCAGGGAGCGCAGGGGGCATGGAGCGCTGGGGGCAGGGAGCACAGGAGACAGGGTGCGCAGGAAAAAAGGAGCGCAGGAGACAGGGAGCGCATGAGACAGGGAGCGCAGGAGACAGGGATCGCTGGGGGCAGGGAGCACAGGAGACAGGGAGCGCAGGAGACAGGGAGCGCAGGGGGCAGGGAGCACAGGAGACAGGGAGCGCAGGAGACAGGGAGCGCAGGGGGGCAGGGAGCGCAGGGGACAGGGAGCGCAGGGGCCAGGGACCGCAGGAGACAGGGAGCGCAGGAGACAGGGAGCACAGGAGACAGGGAGCGCAGGAGACAGGGAGCGCAGGGGGCAGGGAGCGCAGGAGACAGGGAGCGCAGGGGGCAGGGAGCGCAGGAGACAAGGAGCGCAGGAGACAGGGAGCGCAGGAGGCAGGGAGCGCAGGAGGCAGGGAGCGCAGGGGGCAGGGAGCGCAGGGGGCAGGGAGCGCAGGAGACAGGGAGCGCAGGGGACAGGGAGCGCAGGAGACAGGGTGCGCAGGAGACAGGGAGCGCAGGAGACAGGAAGCGCAGGAGACCGGGAGCGCAGTAGGCAAGGAGCGCAGGAGACAGGGAGCGCAGGAGACAGGGAGCGCAGCAGACAGGGAGCGCAAGAGACAGGGAGCGCAGGAGACCGGGAGCGCAGGAGACCGGGAGCGCAGGAGACAGGGAGCGCAGGGGGCAGGGAGCGCAGGAGACAGGAAGCGCAGGAGAGAGGGAGCGCAGGAGACAGGGAGCGCAGGGGGCAGGGACCGCAGGAGACAGGGAGCGCAGGAGACAGGGAGCGCAGGGGACAGGGAGCGCAGGAGACAGGGAGCGCTGGGGGCAGGGAGCACAGGAGACAGGGAGCGCAGGAGACAGGGAGCGCAGGGGGCAGGGAGCGTAGGAGACAGGGAGCGCTGGGGGCAGGGAGCACAGGAGACAGGGAGCGCAGGAGACAGGGTGCGCAGGAGACAGGGAGCGCAGGAGACAGGGAGCGCAGGAGACCGGGAGCGCTGTAGGCAGGGAGCGCAGGGGGCAGGGAGCGCAGGAGACAGGGAGCGCAGGAGACAGGGAGCACAGGAGACAGGGAGCGCAGGAGACAGGGAGCGCAGGGGTCAGGGAGCGCAGGGAGAGCAGGAGACAGGGAGCGCAGGAGACAGGGAGCGCAGGGGTCAGGGAGCGCAGGAGACAGGGAGCGCAGGGGGCAGGGAGCGCAGGAGACAGGGAGCGCAGGGGGCAGGGAGCAGAGGAGACAGGGAGCCCAGGAGAAAGGGAGCGCAGGGGACAGGGAGCGCTGGAGACAGGGAGCGCTGGGGACAGGGAGCGCTGGGGACAGGGAGCGCTGGGGACAGGCAGCACTGGCGGCAGGGAGCACTGGGGACAGGGTGCGCTGGGGACAGGGAGCACTGGGGACAGGGAGAGCAGGAGACCGGGAGCGCAGGAGACAGGGAGCGCAGGGGGCAGGGAGCGCAGGAGACAGGGAGCGCAGGAGACAGGGAGCGCAGGAGACAGGGAACGCAGGGGGCAGGGACCGCAGGAGACAGGGAGCGCAGGAGACAGGGAGCGCAGGAGACAGGGAGCGCAGGAGACCGGGAACGCAGGAGGCAGGGAGCGCAGGGGGCAGGGAGCGCAGGAGACAGGGAGCGCAGGAGACAGGGAGCGCAGGAGACAGGGAGCGCAGGGGGCAGGGACCGCAGGAGACAGGGAGCGCAGGAGACAGGGAGCGCAGGAGACAGGGAGCGCAGGAGACCGGGAACGCAGGAGGCAGGGAGCGCAGGGGGCAGGGAGCGCAGGAAACAGGGAGCGCAGGAGACAGGGAGCGCAGGAGACAGGGAGCGCAGGCAGCAGGGAGCGCAGGAGACAGGGAGCGCAGGAGACAGGGAGCGCAGGAGACAGGGAGCGCAGGGGTCAGGGAGCGCAGGGGGCAGGGAGCACAGGAGACAGGGAGCGCAGGAGACAGGGAGCGCAGAGGGCAGGGAGCGCAGGAGACAGGGAGCGCAGGAGACAGGGAGCGCTGCGGACAGGGAGCACTGGGGACAGGGAGCGCAGGAGACAGGGAGGGCTGGGGGCACGGAGCTCAGGAGACAGGCTGCGCAGGAGACAGGGAGCGCAGGGGGCAGGGAGCGCAGGAGACAGGGAGCGCAGGAGACAGGGAGCGCAGGAGACAGGGAGCGCTGTGGACAGGGAGCACTGGGGACAGGGAGTGCAGTAGACAGGGAGCGCTGGGAGCAGGGAGCACAGGAGACAGGGTGCGCAGGAAAAAGGGAGCGCAGGAGACACGGAGCGCAGGAGACAGGGAGCGCAGGGGGCAGGGAGCACAGGAGACAGGGAGCGCAGGAGGCAGGGAGCGCAGGGGGCAGGGAGCGCAGGAGACAGGGAGCGCAGGAGACAGGGAGCGCAGGAGGCAGGGAGCGCAGGGGGCAGGGAGCGCAGGGGGCAGGGAGCGCAGGAGACAGGGAGCGCAGGAGACAGGGAGCGCAGGAGACCGGGAGCGCAGGAGACCGGGAGCGCAGGAGACAGGGAGCGCAGGGGGCAGGGAGCGCAGGAGACAGGGAGCGCAGGAGAGAGGGAGCGCAGGAGACAGGGAGCGCAGGGGGCAGGGAGCGCAGGAGACCGGGAGCGCAGGAGACCGGGAGCGCAGGAGACAGGGAGCGCAGGGGGCAGGGAGCGCAGGAGACAGGGAGCGCAGGAGAGAGGGAGCGCAGGAGACAGGGAGCGCAGGGGGCAGGGACCGCAGGAGACAGGGAGCGCAGGAGACTGGGAGCGCAGGAGACAGGGATAGCAGGGGACAGGGAGCGCAGGAGACAGGGAGCGCAGGAGACAGGGAGCGCAGGAGACAGGGAGCGCAGGGGACAGGGAGCGTAGGAGACAGGGAGCGCTGGGGGCAGGGAGCGCAGGGGGCAGGGAGCACAGGAGACAGGGAGCGCAGGAGGCAGGGAGCGCAGGGGGCAGGGAGCGCAGGAGACAGGGAGCGCAGGAGACAGGGAGCGCAGGAGGCAGGGAGCGCAGGGGGCAGGGAGCGCAGGGGGCAGGGAGCGCAGGAGACAGGGAGCGCAGGAGACAGGGAGCGCAGGAGACAGGGAGCGCAGGAGACCGGGAGCGCAGGAGACCGGGAGCGCAGGAGACAGGGAGCGCAGGGGGCAGGGAGCGCAGGAGACAGGGAGCGCAGGAGAGAGGGAGCGCAGGAGACAGGGAGCGCAGGGGGCAGGGAGCGCAGGAGACCGGGAGCGCAGGAGACCGGGAGCGCAGGAGACAGGGAGCGCAGGGGGCAGGGAGCGCAGGAGACAGGGAGCGCAGGAGAGAGGGAGCGCAGGAGACAGGGAGCGCAGGGGGCAGGGACCGCAGGAGACAGGGAGCGCAGGAGACTGGGAGCGCAGGAGACAGGGATAGCAGGGGACAGGGAGCGCAGGAGACAGGGAGCGCAGGGGGCAGGGAGCGCAGGAGACAGGGAGCGCAGGAGACAGGGAGCGCAGGAGACAGGGAGCGCAGGGGACAGGGAGCGTAGGAGACAGGGAGCGCTGGGGGCAGGGAGCACAGGAGACAGGGAGCGCAGGAGACAGGGAGCGCAGGGGGCAGGGAGCGCAGGAGACAGGGAGCGCAGGAGACAGGGAGCGCTGCGGACAGGGAGCGCTGGGGGCAGGGAGCACAGGAGACAGGGTGCGCAGGAAAAAGGGAGCGCAGGAGACAGGGAGCGCATGAGACAGGGAGCGCAGGAGACAGGGATCGCTGGGGGCAGGGAGCACAGGAGAGAGGGAGCGCAGGGGGCAGGGAGCACAGGAGACTGGGAGCGCAGGGGGCAGGGAGCGCAGGGGGCAGGGAGCGCAGGGGACAGGGAGCGCAGGGGCCAGGGACCGCAGGAGACATGGAGCGCAGGAGACTGGGAGCGCAGGAGATAGGGAGCGCAGGAGACAGGGAGCGCAGGAGACAGGGAGCGCAGGGGGCAGGGAGCGCAGGAGACAGGGAGCGCAGGGGCCAGGGACCGCAGGAGACAGGGAGCGCAGGAGACAGGGAGCGCAGGGGGCAGGGACCGCAGGAGACAGGGAGCGCAGGAGACAGGGAGCGCAGGAGACAGGGAGCGCAGGAGACCGGGAACGCAGGAGGCAGGGAGCGCAGGGGGCAGGGAGCGCAGGAAACAGGGAGCGCAGGAGACAGGGAGCGCAGGAGACAGGGAGCGCAGGCAGCAGGGAGCGCAGGAGACAGGGAGCGCAGGAGACAGGGAGCGCAGGAGACAGGGAGCGCAGGGGTCAGGGTGCGCAGGGGGCAGGGAGCACAGGAGACAGGGAGCGCAGGAGACAGGGAGCGCAGAGGGCAGGGAGCGCAGGAGACAGGGAGCGCAGGAGACAGGGAGCACTGCGGACAGGGAGCACTGGGGACAGGGAGCGCAGGAGACAGGGAGCGCTGGGGGCACGGAGCTCAGGAGACAGGCTGCGCAGGAGACAGGGAGCGCAGGGGGCAGGGAGCGCAGGAGAAAGGGAGCGCAGGAGACAGGGAGCGCAGGAGACAGGGAGCGCTGTGGACAGGGAGCACTGGGGACAGGGAGTGCAGGAGACAGGGAGCGCTGGGAGCAGGGAGCACAGGAGACAGGGTGCGCAGGAAAAAGGGAGCGCAGGAGACAGGGAGCGCAGGAGACAGGGAGCGCAGGGGGCAGGGAGCACAGGAGACAGGGAGCGCAGGAGGCAGGGAGCGCAGGGGGCAGGGAGCGCAGGAGACAGGGAGCGCAGGAGACAGGGAGCGCAGGAGGCAGGGAGCGCAGGGGGCAGGGAGCGCAGGGGGCAGGGAGCGCAGGAGACAGGGAGCGCAGGAGACAGGGAGCGCAGGAGACAGGGAGCGCAGGAGACCGGGAGCGCAGGAGACCGGGAGCGCAGGAGACAGGGAGCACAGGGGGCAGGGAGCGCAGGAGACAGGGAGCGCAGGAGAGAGGGAGCGCAGGAGACAGGGAGCGCAGGGGGCAGGGAGCGCAGGAGACCGGGAGCGCAGGAGACCGGGAGCGCAGGAGACAGGGAGCGCAGGGGGCAGGGAGCGCAGGAGACAGGGAGCGCAGGAGAGAGGGAGCGCAGGAGACAGGGAGCGCAGGGGGCAGGGACCGCAGGAGACAGGGAGCGCAGGAGACTGGGAGCGCAGGAGACAGGGAGCGCAGGGGACAGGGAACGTAGAAGACAGGGAGCGCTGGGGGCAGGGAGCACAGGAGACAGGGAGCGCAGGAGACAGGGAGCGCAGGGGGCAGGGAGCGCAGGAGACAGGGAGCGCAGGAGACAGGGAGCGCAGGAGACAGGGAGCGCAGGGGACAGGGAGCGTAGGAGACAGGGTGCGCTGGGGGCAGGGAGCACAGGAGACAGGGAGCGCAGGAGACAGGGAGCGCAGGGGGCAGGGAGCGCAGGAGACAGGGAGCGCAGGAGACAGGGAGCGCTGCGGACAGGGAGCGCTGGGGGCAGGGAGCACAGGAGACAGGGTGCGCAGGAGACAGGGAGCGCAGGGGGCAGGGAGCGCAGGAGAACTGGAGATCAGGAGACAGGGAGCGCAGGAGACAGGGAGCGCTGCGGACAGGGAGCACTGGGGACAGGGAGTGCAGGAGACAGTGAGGGCTAGGAGCAGGGAGCACAGGAGACAGGGTGCGCAGGAAAAAGGGAGCGCAGGAGACAGGGAGCGCAGGAGACAGGGAGCACTGGGGGCAGGGCGCACAGGAGACAGGGAGCGCAGGAGACAGGGAGCGCAGGGGGCAGGGAGCACAGGAGACAGGGAGCGCAGGAGACAGGGAGCGCAGGGGGCAGGGAGCGCAGGAGGCAGGGAGCGCAGGGGGCAGGGAGCGCAGGGGGCATGGAGCGCTGGGGGCAGGGAGCACAGGAGACAGGGTGCGCAGGAAAAAAGGAGCGCAGGAGACAGGGAGCGCATGAGACAGGGAGCGCAGGAGACAGGGATCGCTGGGGGCAGGGAGCACAGGAGACAGGGAGCGCAGGAGACAGGGAGCGCAGGGGGCAGGGAGCACAGGAGACAGGGAGCGCAGGAGACAGGGAGCGCAGGGGGCAGGGAGCGCAGGGGACAGGGAGCGCAGGGGCCAGGGACCGCAGGAGACAGGGAGCGCAGGAGACAGGGAGCGCAGGAGACAGGGAGCGCAGGAGACAGGGAGCGCAGGGGGCAGGGAGCGCAGGAGACAGGGAGCGCAGGGGGCAGGGAGCGCAGGAGACAAGGAGCGCAGGAGACAGGGAGCGCAGGAGGCAGGGAGCGCAGGAGGCAGGGAGCGCAGGGGGCAGGGAGCGCAGGGGGCAGGGAGCGCAGGAGACAGGGAGCGCAGGGGACAGGGAGCGCAGGAGACAGGGTGCGCAGGAGACAGGGAGCGCAGGAGACAGGAAGCGCAGGAGACCGGGAGCGCAGTAGGCAAGGAGCGCAGGAGACAGGGAGCGCAGGAGACAGGGAGCGCAGCAGACAGGGAGCGCAAGAGACAGGGAGCGCAGGAGACCGGGAGCGCAGGAGACCGGGGGCGCAGGAGACAGGGAGCGCAGGGGGCAGGGAGCGCAGGAGACAGGAAGCGCAGGAGAGAGGGAGCGCAGGAGACAGGGAGCGCAGGGGGCAGGGACCGCAGGAGACAGGGAGCGCAGGAGACAGGGAGCGCAGGGGACAGGGAGCGCAGGAGACAGGGAGCGCTGGGGGCAGGGAGCACAGGAGACAGGGAGCGCAGGAGACAGGGAGCGCAGGGGGCAGGGAGCGTAGGAGACAGGGAGCGCTGGGGGCAGGGAGCACAGGAGACAGGGAGCGCAGGAGACAGGGTGCGCAGGAGACAGGGAGCGCAGGAGACAGGGAGCGCAGGAGACCGGGAGGGCTGTAGGCAGGGAGCGCAGGGCGCAGGGAGCGCAGGAGACAGGGAGCGCAGGAGACAGGGAGCACAGGAGACAGGGAGCGCAGGAGACAGGGAGCGCAGGGGTCAGGGAGCGCAGGGAGAGCAGGAGACAGGGAGCGCAGGAGACAGGGAGCGCAGGGGTCAGGGAGCGCAGGAGACAGGGAGCGCAGGGGGCAGGGAGCGCAGGAGACAGGGAGCGCAGGGGGCAGGGAGCAGAGGAGACAGGGAGCCCAGGAGAAAGGGAGCGCAGGGGACAGGGAGCGCTGGAGACAGGGAGCGCTGGGGACAGGGAGCGCTGGGGACAGGGAGCGCTGGGGACAGGGAGCACTGGCGGCAGGGAGCACTGGGGACAGGGTGCGCTGGGGACAGGGAGCACTGGGGACAGGGAGAGCAGGAGACCGGGAGCGCAGGAGACAGGGAGCGCAGGAGGCAGGGAGCGCAGGAGACAGGGAGCGCAGGAGACAGGGAGCGCAGGAGACAGGGAACGCAGGGGGCAGGGACCGCAGGAGACAGGGAGCGCAGGAGACAGGGAGCGCAGGAGACAGGGAGCGCAGGAGACCGGGAACGCAGGAGGCAGGGAGCGCAGGGGGCAGGGAGCGCAGGAGACAGGGAGCGCAGGAGACAGGGAGCGCAGGAGACAGGGAGCGCAGGAGACAGGGAGCGCAGGAGACAGGGAGCGCAGGAGACAGGGAGCGCAGGAGACCGGGAACGCAGGAGGCAGGGAGCGCAGGGGGCAGGGAGCGCAGGAAACAGGGAGCGCAGGAGACAGGGAGCGCAGGAGACAGGGAGCGCAGGCAGCAGGGAGCGCAGGAGACAGGGAGCGCAGGAGACAGGGAGCGCAGGAGACAGGGAGCGCAGGGGTCAGGGAGCGCAGGGGGCAGGGAGCACAGGAGACAGGGAGCGCAGGAGACAGGGAGCGCAGAGGGCAGGGAGCGCAGGAGACAGGGAGCGCAGGAGACAGGGAGCGCTGCGGACAGGGAGCACTGGGGACAGGGAGCGCAGGAGACAGGGAGCGCTGGGGGCACGGAGCTCAGGAGACAGGCTGCGCAGGAGACAGGGAGCGCAGGGGGCAGGGAGCGCAGGAGAAAGGGAGCGCAGGAGACAGGGAGCGCAGGAGACAGGGAGCGCTGTGGACAGGGAGCACTGGGGACAGTGAGTGCAGGAGACAGGGAGCGCTGGGAGCAGGGAGCACAGGAGACAGGGTGCGCAGGAAAAAGGGAGCGCAGGAGACACGGAGCGCAGGAGACAGGGAGCGCAGGGGGCAGGGAGCACAGGAGACAGGGAGCGCAGGAGGCAGGGAGCGCAGGGGGCAGGGAGCGCAGGAGACAGGGAGCGCAGGAGACAGGGAGCGCAGGAGGCAGGGAGCGCAGGGGGCAGGGAGCGCAGGGGGCAGGGAGCGCAGGAGACAGGGAGCGCAGGAGACAGGGAGCGCAGGAGACAGGGAGCGCAGGAGACCGGGAGCGCAGGAGACCGGGAGCGCAGGAGACAGGGAGCGCAGGGGGCAGGGAGCGCAGGAGACAGGGAGCGCAGGAGAGAGGGAGCGCAGGAGACAGGGAGCGCAGGGGGCAGGGAGCGCAGGAGACCGGGAGCGCAGGAGACCGGGAGCGCAGGAGACAGGGAGCGCAGGGGGCAGGGAGCGCAGGAGACAGGGAGCGCAGGAGAGAGGGAGCGCAGGAGACAGGGAGCGCAGGGGGCAGGGACCGCAGGAGACAGGGAGCGCAGGAGACTGGGAGCGCAGGAGACAGGGATAGCAGGGGACAGGGAACGTAGGAGACAGGGAGCGCTGGGGGCAGGGAGCACAGGAGACAGGGAGCGCAGGAGACAGGGAGCGCAGGGGGCAGGGAGCGCAGGAGACAGGGAGCGCAGGAGACAGGGAGCGCAGGAGACAGGGAGCGCAGGGGACAGGGAGCGTAAGAGACAGGGAGCGCTGGGGGCAGGGAGCACAGGAGACAGGGAGCGCAGGAGACAGGGAGCGCAGGGGGCAGGGAGCGCAGGAGACAGGGAGCGCAGGAGACAGGGAGCGCTGCGGACAGGGAGCGCTGGGGGCAGGGAGCACAGGAGACAGGGTGCGCAGGAAAAAGGGAGCGCAGGAGACAGGGAGCGCATGAGACAGGGAGCGCAGGAGACAGGGATCGCTGGGGGCAGGGAGCACAGGAGAGAGGGAGCGCAGGGGGCAGGGAGCACAGGAGACTGGGAGCGCAGGGGGCAGGGAGCGCAGGGGGCAGGGAGCGCAGGGGACAGGGAGCGCAGGGGCCAGGGACCGCAGGAGACAGGGAGCGCAGGAGACTGGGAGCGCAGGAGATAGGGAGCGCAGGAGACAGGGAGCGCAGGAGACAGGGAGCGCAGGGGGCAGGGAGCGCAGGAGACAAGGAGCGCAGGAGACAGGGAGCGCAGGAGACAGGGAGCGCAGGAGGCAGGCAGCGCAGGGGGCAGGGAGCGCAGGAGACAGGGAGCGCAGGGGACAGGGAGCGCAGGGGGCAGGGAGCGCAGGAGACCGGGAGCGCAGGAGACCGGGAGCGCAGGAGACAGGGAGCGCAGGGGGCAGGGAGCGCAGGAGACAGGGAGCGCAGGAGAGAGGGAGCGCAGGAGACAGGGAGCGCAGGGGGCAGGGACCGCAGGAGACAGGGAGCGCAGGAGACTGGGAGCGCAGGAGACAGGGAGCGCAGGGGACAGGGAACGTAGGAGACAGGGAGCGCTGGGGGCAGGGAGCACAGGAGACAGGGAGCGCAGGAGACAGGGAGCGCAGGGGGCAGGGAGCGCAGGAGACAGGGAGCGCAGGAGACAGGGAGCGCAGGAGACAGGGAGCGCAGGGGACAGGGAGCGTAGGAGACAGGGTGCGCTGGGGGCAGGGAGCACAGGAGACAGGGAGCGCAGGAGACAGGGAGCGCAGGGGGCAGGGAGCGCAGGAGACAGGGAGCGCAGGAGACAGGGAGCGCTGCGGACAGGGAGCGCTGGGGGCAGGGAGCACAGGAGACAGGGTGCGCAGGAAAAAGGGAGCGCAGGAGACAGGGAGCGCATGAGACAGGGTGCGCAGGAGACAGGGAGCGCAGGGGGCAGGGAGCGCAGGAGAACTGGAGATCAGGAGACAGGGAGCGCAGGAGACAGGGAGCGCTGCGGACAGGGAGCACTGGGGACAGGGAGTGCAGGAGACAGTGAGGGCTAGGAGCAGGGAGCACAGGAGACAGGGTGCGCAGGAAAAAGGGAGCGCAGGAGACAGGGAGCGCAGGAGACAGGGAGCACTGGGGGCAGGGCGCACAGGAGACAGGGAGCGCAGGAGACAGGGAGCGCAGGGGGCAGGGAGCACAGGAGACAGGGAGCGCAGGAGACAGGGAGCGCAGGGGGCAGGGAGCGCAGGAGGCAGGGAGCGCAGGGGGCAGGGAGCGCAGGGGGCATGGAGCGCTGGGGGCAGGGAGCACAGGAGACAGGGTGCGCAGGAAAAAAGGAGCGCAGGAGACAGGGAGCGCATGAGACAGGGAGCGCAGGAGACAGGGATCGCTGGGGGCAGGGAGCACAGGAGACAGGGAGCGCAGGAGACAGGGAGCGCAGGGGGCAGGGAGCACAGGAGACAGGGAGCGCAGGAGACAGGGAGCGCAGGGGGCAGGGAGCGCAGGGGACAGGGAGCGCAGGGGCCAGGGACCGCAGGAGACAGGGAGCGCAGGAGACAGGGAGCGCAGGAGACAGGGAGCGCAGGAGACAGGGAGCGCAGGGGGCAGGGAGCGCAGGAGACAGGGAGCGCAGGGGGCAGGGAGCGCAGGAGACAAGGAGCGCAGGAGACAGGGAGCGCAGGAGGCAGGGAGCGCAGGAGGCAGGGAGCGCAGGGGGCAGGGAGCGCAGGGGGCAGGGAGCGCAGGAGACAGGGAGCGCAGGGGACAGGGAGCGCAGGAGACAGGGTGCGCAGGAGACAGGGAGCGCAGGAGACAGGAAGCGCAGGAGACCGGGAGCGCAGTAGGCAAGGAGCGCAGGAGACAGGGAGCGCAGGAGACAGGGAGCGCAGCAGACAGGGAGCGCAAGAGACAGGGAGCGCAGGAGACCGGGAGCGCAGGAGACCGGGAGCGCAGGAGACAGGGAGCGCAGGGGGCAGGGAGCGCAGGAGACAGGAAGCGCAGGAGAGAGGGAGCGCAGGAGACAGGGAGCGCAGGGGGCAGGGACCGCAGGAGACAGGGAGCGCAGGAGACAGGGAGCGCAGGGGACAGGGAGCGCAGGAGACAGGGAGCGCTGGGGGCAGGGAGCACAGGAGACAGGGAGCGCAGGAGACAGGGAGCGCAGGGGGCAGGGAGCGTAGGAGACAGGGAGCGCTGGGGGCAGGGAGCACAGGAGACAGGGAGCGCAGGAGACAGGGTGCGCAGGAGACAGGGAGCGCAGGAGACAGGGAGCGCAGGAGACCGGGAGCGCTGTAGGCAGGGAGCGCAGGGGGCAGGGAGCGCAGGAGACAGGGAGCGCAGGAGACAGGGAGCACAGGAGACAGGGAGCGCAGGAGACAGGGAGCGCAGGGGTCAGGGAGCGCAGGGAGAGCAGGAGACAGGGAGCGCAGGAGACAGGGAGCGCAGGGGTCAGGGAGCGCAGGAGACAGGGAGCGCAGGGGGCAGGGAGCGCAGGAGACAGGGAGCGCAGGGGGCAGGGAGCAGAGGAGACAGGGAGCCCAGGAGAAAGGGAGCGCAGGGGACAGGGAGCGCTGGAGACAGGGAGCGCTGGGGACAGGGAGCGCTGGGGACAGGGAGCGCTGGGGACAGGGAGCACTGGCGGCAGGGAGCACTGGGGACAGGGTGCGCTGGGGACAGGGAGCACTGGGGACAGGGAGAGCAGGAGACCGGGAGCGCAGGAGACAGGGAGCGCAGGGGGCAGGGAGCGCAGGAGACAGGGAGCGCAGGAGACAGGGAGCGCAGGAGACAGGGAACGCAGGGGGCAGGGACCGCAGGAGACAGGGAGCGCAGGAGACAGGGAGCGCAGGAGACAGGGAGCGCAGGAGACCGGGAACGCAGGAGGCAGGGAGCGCAGGGGGCAGGGAGCGCAGGAGACAGGGAGCGCAGGAGACAGGGAGCGCAGGAGACAGGGAGCGCAGGGGGCAGGGACCGCAGGAGACAGGGAGCGCAGGAGACAGGGAGCGCAGGAGACAGGGAGCGCAGGAGACCGGGAACGCAGGAGGCAGGGAGCGCAGGGGGCAGGGAGCGCAGGAAACAGGGAGCGCAGGAGACAGGGAGCGCAGGAGACAGGGAGCGCAGGCAGCAGGGAGCGCAGGAGACAGGGAGCGCAGGAGACAGGGAGCGCAGGAGACAGGGAGCGCAGGGGTCAGGGAGTGCAGGGGGCAGGGAGCACAGGAGACAGGGAGCGCAGGAGACAGGGAGCGCAGAGGGCAGGGAGCGCAGGAGACAGGGAGCGCAGGAGACAGGGAGCGCTGCGGACAGGGAGCACTGGGGACAGGGAGCGCAGGAGACAGGGAGCGCTGGGGGCACGGAGCTCAGGAGACAGGCTGCGCAGGAGACAGGGAGCGCAGGGGGCAGGGAGCGCAGGAGAAAGGGAGCGCAGGAGACAGGGAGCGCAGGAGACAGGGAGCGCTGTGGACAGGGAGCACTGGGGACAGGGAGTGCAGGAGACAGGGAGCGCTGGGAGCAGGGAGCACAGGAGACAGGGTGCGCAGGAAAAAGGGAGCGCAGGAGACACGGAGCGCAGGAGACAGGGAGCGCAGGGGGCAGGGAGCACAGGAGACAGGGAGCACAGGAGGCAGGGAGCGCAGGGGGCAGGGAGCGCAGGAGACAGGGAGCGCAGGAGACAGGGAGCGCAGGAGGCAGGGAGCGCAGGGGGCAGGGAGCGCAGGGGGCAGGGAGCGCAGGAGACAGGGAGCGCAGGAGACAGGGAGCGCAGGAGACAGGGAGCGCAGGAGACCGGGAGCGCAGGAGACCGGGAGCGCAGGAGACAGGGAGCGCAGGGGGCAGGGAGCGCAGGAGACAGGGAGCGCAGGAGAGAGGGAGCGCAGGAGACAGGGAGCGCAGGGGGCAGGGAGCGCAGGAGACCGGGAGCGCAGGAGACCGGGAGCGCAGGAGACAGGGAGCGCAGGGGGCAGGGAGCGCAGGAGACAGGGAGCGCAGGAGAGAGGGAGCGCAGGAGACAGGGAGCGCAGGGGGCAGGGACCGCAGGAGACAGGGAGCGCAGGAGACTGGGAGCGCAGGAGACAGGGATAGCAGGGGACAGGGAACGTAGGAGACAGGGAGCGCTGGGGGCAGGGAGCACAGGAGACAGGGAGCGCAGGAGACAGGGAGCGCAGGGGGCAGGGAGCGCAGGAGACAGGGAGCGCAGGAGACAGGGAGCGCAGGAGACAGGGAGCGTAGGAGACAGGGAGCGCTGGGGGCAGGGAGCACAGGAGACAGGGAGCGCAGGAGACAGGGAGCGCAGGGGGCAGGGAGCGCAGGAGACAGGGAGCGCAGGAGACAGGGAGCGCTGCGGACAGGGAGCGCTGGGGGCAGGGAGCACAGGAGACAGGGTGCGCAGGAAAAAGGGAGCGCAGGAGACAGGGAGCGCATGAGACAGGGAGCGCAGGAGACAGGGATCGCTGGGGGCAGGGAGCACAGGAGAGAGGGAGCGCATTTGACAGGGAGCGCAGGAGACTGGGAGCGCAGGAGATAGGGAGCGCAGGAGACAGGGAGCGCAGGAGACAGGGAGCGCAGGGGGCAGGGAGCGCAGGAGACAATGAGCGCAGGAGACAGGGAGCGCAGGAGACAGGGAGCGCAGGAGGCAGGGAGCGCAGGGGGCAGGGAGCGCAGGAGACAGGGAGCGCAGGGGACAGGGAGCGCAGGAGACAGGGTGCGCAGGAGACAGGGAGCGCAGGAGACAGGGAGCGCAGGAGACAGGGAGCGCAGGAGACCGGGAGCGCAGTAGGCAAGGAGCGCAGGGGGCAGGGAGCACAGGAGACAGGGAGCGCATGAGACAGGGAGCGCAGGAGACAGGGATCGCTGGGGGCAGGGAGCACAGGAGACAGGGAGCGCAGGAGACAGGGAGCGCAGGGGGCAGGGAGCACAGGAGACAGGGAGCGCAGGAGACAGGGAGCGCAGGGGGCAGGGAGCGCAGGGGACAGGGAGCGCAGGGGCCAGGGACCGCAGGAGACAGGGAGCGCAGGAGACAGGGAGCGCAGGAGACAGGGAGCGCAGGAGACAGGGAGCGCAGGGGGCAGGGAGCGCAGGAGACAGGGAGCGCAGGGGGCAGGGAGCGCAGGAGACAAGGAGCGCAGGAGACAGGGAGCGCAGGAGGCAGGGAGCGCAGGAGGCAGGGAGCGCAGGGGGCAGGGAGCGCAGGGGGCAGGGAGCGCAGGAGACAGGGTGCGCAGGAGACAGGGAGCGCAGGAGACAGGAAGCGCAGGAGACCGGGAGCGCAGTAGGCAAGGAGCGCAGGAGACAGGGAGCGCAGGAGACAGGGAGCGCAGCACACAGGGAGCGCAAGAGACAGGGAGCGCAGGAGACCGGGAGCGCAGGAGACAGGGAGCGCAGGGGGCAGGGAGCGCAGGAGACAGGGAGCGCAGGAGAGAGGGAGCGCAGGAGACAGGGAGCGCAGGGGTCAGGGACCGCAGGAGACAGGGAGCGCAGGAGACAGGGAGCGCAGGGGACAGGGAGCGCAGGAGACAGGGAGCGCTGGGGGCAGGGAGCACAGGAGACAGGGAGCGCAGGAGACAGGGAGCGCAGGGGGCAGGGAGCGTAGGAGACAGGGAGCGCTGGGGGCAGGGAGCACAGGAGACAGGGAGCGCAGGAGACAGGGTGCGCAGGAGACAGGGAGCGCAGGAGACAGGGAGCGCAGGAGACCGGGAGCGCTGTAGGCAGGGAGCGCAGGGGGCAGGGAGCGCAGGAGACAGGGAGCGCAGGAGACAGGGAGCACAGGAGACAGGGAGCGCAGGAGACAGGGAGCGCAGGGGTCAGGGAGCGCAGGGAGAGCAGGAGACAGGGAGCGCAGGAGACAGGGAGCGCAGGGGTCAGGGAGCGCAGGAGACAGGGAGCGCAGGGGGCAGGGAGCGCAGGAGACAGGGAGCGCAGGGGGCAGGGAGCAGAGGAGACAGGGAGCCCAGGAGAAAGGGAGCGCAGGGGACAGGGAGCGCTGGAGACAGGGAGCGCTGGGGACAGGGAGCGCTGGGGACAGGGAGCGCTGGGGAAAGGGAGCACTGGCGGCAGGGAGCACTGGGGACAGGGTGCGCTGGGGACAGGGAGCACTGGGGACAGGGAGAGCAGGAGACCGGGAGCGCAGGAGACAGGGAGCGCAGGGGGCAGGGAGCGCAGGAGACAGGGAGCGCAGGAGACAGGGAGCGCAGGAGACAGGGAACGCAGGGGGCAGGGACCGCAGGAGACAGGGAGCGCAGGAGACAGGGAGCGCAGGAGACAGGGAGCGCAGGAGACCGGGAACGCAGGAGGCAGGGAGCGCAGGGGGCAGGGAGCGCAGGAGACAGGGAGCGCAGGAGACAGGGAGCGCAGGAGACAGGGAGCGCAGGGGGCAGGGACCGCAGGAGACAGGGAGCGCAGGAGACAGGGAGCGCAGGAGACAGGGAGCGCAGGAGACCGGGAACGCAGGAGGCAGGGAGCGCAGGGGGCAGGGAGCGCAGGAAACAGGGAGCGCAGGAGACAGGGAGCGCAGGAGACAGGGAGCGCAGGCAGCAGGGAGCACAGGAGACAGGGAGCGCAGGAGACAGGGAGCGCAGGAGACAAGGAGCGCAGGGGTCAGGGAGCGCAAGGGGCAGGGAGCACAGGAGACAGGGAGCGCAGGAGACAGGGAGCGCAGAGGGCAGGGAGCGCAGGAGACAGGGAGCGCAGGAGACAGGGAGCACTGCGGACAGGGAGCACTGGGGACAGGGAGCGCAGGAGACAGGGAGCGCTGGGGGCACGGAGTTCAGGAGACAGGCTGCGCAGGAGACAGGGAGCGCAGGGGGCAGGGAGCGCAGGAGAAAGGGAGTGCAGGAGACAGGGAGCGCAGGAGACAGGGAGCGCTGTGGACAGGGAGCACTGGGGACAGGGAGTGCAGGAGACAGGGAGCGCTGGGAGCAGGGAGCACAGGAGACAGGGTGCGCAGGAAAAAGGGAGCGCAGGAGACAGGGAGCGCAGGAGACAGGGAGCGCAGGGGGCAGGGAGCACAGGAGACAGGGAGCGCAGGAGGCAGGGAGCGCAGGGGGCAGGGAGCGCAGGAGACAGGGAGCGCAGGAGACAGGGAGCGCAGGAGGCAGGGAGCGCAGGGGGCAGGGAGCGCAGGGGGCAGGGAGCGCAGGAGACAGGGAGCGCAGGAGACAGGGAGCGCAGGAGACAGGGAGCGCAGGAGACCGGGAGCGCAGGAGACCGGGAGCGCAGGAGACAGGGAGCGCAGGGGGCAGGGAGCGCAGGAGACAGGGAGCGCAGGAGAGAGGGAGCGCAGGAGAAAGGGAGCGCAGGGGGCAGGGAGCGCAGGAGACCGGGAGCGCAGGAGACCGGGAGCGCAGGAGACAGGGAGCGCAGGGGGCAGGGAGCGCAGGAGACAGGGAGCGCAGGAGAGAGGGAGCGCAGGAGACAGGGAGCGCAGGGGGCAGGGACCGCAGGAGACAGGGAGCGCAGGAGACTGGGAGCGCAGGAGACAGGGAGCGCAGGGGACAGGGAACGTAGGAGACAGGGAGCGCTGGGGGCAGGGAGCACAGGAGACAGGGAGCGCAGGAGACAGGGAGCGCAGGGGGCAGGGAGCGCAGGAGACAGGGAGCGCAGGAGACAGGGAGCGCAAGAGACAGGGAGCGCAGGGGACAGGGAGCGTAGGAGACAGGGTGCGCTGGGGGCAGGGAGCACAGGAGACAGGGAGCGCAGGAGACAGGGAGCGCAGGGGGCAGGGAGCGCAGGAGACAGGGAGCGCAGGAGACAGGGAGCGCTGCGGACAGGGAGCGCTGGGGGCAGGGAGCACAGGAGACAGGGTGCGCAGGAAAAAGGGAGCGCAGGAGACAGGGAGCGCATGAGACAGGGAGCGCAGGAGACAGGGATCGCTGGGGGCAGGGAGCACAGGAGACAGGGAGCGCAGGGGGCAGGGAGCACAGGAGACTGGGAGCGCAGGGGGCAGGGAGCGCAGGGGGCAGGGAGCGCAGGGGACAGGGAGCGCAGGGGCCAGGGACCGCAGGAGACAGGGAGCGCAGGAGACAGGTAGCGCAGGAGACAGGGAGCGCAGGAGACAGGGAGCGCAGGAGACCGGGAGCGCAGGAGACAGGGAGCGCAGGAGACAGGGAGCGCAGGGGGCAGGGAGCGCAGGAGAGAGGGAGCGCAGGAGAGAGGGAGCGCAGGAGACAGGGAGCGCAGGGGGCAGGGACCGCAGGAGACAGGGAGCGCAGGAGGCAGGGAGCGCAGGAGACAGGGAGCGCAGGGAACAGGGAGCGTAGGAGACAGGGAGCGCTGGGGGCAGGGAGCACAGGAGACAGGGAGCGCAGGAGACAGGGAGCGCAGGGGGCAGGGACCGCAGGAGACAGGGAGCGCAGGAGACAGGGAGCGCAGGAGACCGGGAGCGCAGGGGGCAGTGAGCGCAGGGGGCAGGGAGCGCAGGGGGCAGGGAGCGCAGGAGACAGTGAGCGCTGGGGACAGGGAGCGCAGGAGACAGGGAGCGCAGGAGACAGGGAGTGCAGGGGACAGGGAGCGCAGGAGACAGGGAGCGCAGGAGACCGGGAACGCAGGAGGCAGGGAGCGCAGGGGGCAGGGAGCGCAGGAAATAGGGAGCGCAGGAGACAGGGAGCGCAGGAGACAGGGAGCGCAGGCAGCAGGGAGCGCAGGAGACAGGGAGCGCAGGAGACAGGGAGCGCAGGGGGCAGGGAGCACAGGAGACAGGGAGCGCAGGAGACAGGGAGTGCAGAGGGCAGGGAGCGCAGGAGACAGGGAGCGCAGGAGACAGGGAGCGCTGCGGACAGGGAGCACTGGGGACAGGGAGCGCAGGAGACAGGGAGCGCTGGGGGCAGGGAGCTCAGGAGACAGGGTGCGCAGGGGGCAGGGAGCGCAGGAGAAAGGGAGCGCAGGAGACAGGGAGCGCAGATAACAGGGATCGCTGCGGACAGGGAGCACTGGGGACAGGGAGCGCAGGAGACAGGGAGCGCTGGGAGCAGGGAGCACAGGAGACAGGGTGCGCAGGAAAAAGTGAGCGCAGGAGACAGGGAGCGCAGGAGACAGGGAGCGCTGGGGGCAGGGAGCACAGGAGACAGGGAGCGCAGGAGAAAGGGAGCGCAGGGGGCAGGGACCACAGGAGACAGGGAGCGCAGGAGACAGGGAGCGCAGGGGGCAGGGAGCGCAGGGGGCAGGGAGCGCAGGGGGCAGGGAGCGCAGGGGGCAGGGAGCACAGGGGACAGGGAGCGCAGGGGCCAGGGACCGCAGGAGACAGGGAGCGCAGGAGACAGGGAGCGCAGGAGACAGGGAGCGCAGGGGGCATGGAGCGCAGGAGAGAGGGAGCGCAGGGGGCAGGGAGCGCAGGAGACAGGGAGCGCAGGAGGCAGGGAGCACAGGGGGCAGGGAGCGCAGGAGACAGGGAGCGCAGGGGACAGGGAGCGCAGGAGACAGGGAGCGCAGGAGACAGGGAGCGCAGGAGACCGGGAGCGCAGGAGGCAGGGAGCGCAGGGGGATGGGAGCGCAGGAGACAGGGAGCGCAGGAGACAGGGAGCGCAGGAGACAGGGAGCGCAGGGGGCAGGGAGCGCAGGAGACAGGGAGCGCAGGAGAGAGGGAGCGCAGGAGACAGGGAGCGCAGGGGGCAGGGACCGCAGGAGACAGGGAGCGCAGGAGACAGGGAGCGCAGGAGACAGGGAGCGCAGGGGACAGGGAGCGTAGGAGACAGGGAGCGCTGGGGGCAGGGAGCACAGGAGACAGGGAGCGCAGGAGACAGGGAGCGCAGGGGGCAGGGAGCGCAGGAGACAGGGAGCGCAGGAGACAGGGAGCGCTGCGGACAGGGAGCGCTGGGGGCAGGGAGCACAGGAGACAGGGTGCGCAGGAAAAAGGGAGCGCAGGAGACAGGGAGCGCAGGAGACAGGGAGCGCAGGAGACGGAGCGCTGGGGGCAGGGAGCACAGGAGACAGGGAGCGCAGGAGACAGGGAGCGCAGGGGGCAGGGAGCACAGGAGACAGGGAGCGCAGGAGACAGGGAGCGCAGGGGGCAGGGAGCGCAGGGGGCAGGGAGCGGAGGGGACAGGGAGCGCAGGGGCCAGGGACCGCAGGAGACAGGGAGCGCAGGAGACAGGGAGCGCAGGAGACAGGGAGCGCAGGGGGCAGGGAGCACAGGAGACAGGGAGCGCAGGGGTCAGGGAGCGCAGGAGACAGGGAGCGCAGGGGGCAGGGAGCACAGGATACAGGGAGCGCAGGGGGCAGGGAGCAGAGGAGACAGGGAGCCCAGGAGAAAGGGAGCGCAGGGGACAGGGAGCGCTGGAGACAGGGAGCGCTGGGGACAGGGAGCGCTGGGGACAGGGTGCGCAGGGGGCAGGGAGCGCAGGAGACCAGGAGCGCAGGGAGCGCAGGGGGCAGGGAGCGCAGGGGGCAGGGAGCGCAGGGGGCAGGGAGCGCAGGAGACAGGAAGCGCAGGAGACAGAGAGCGCAGGAGACAGAGAGCACAGGAGACAGAGAACACAGGAGACAGGGAGGGCAGGGGGCAGGGAGCACAGGAGACAGGGAGCGCAGGAGACAGGGAGCGCAGGAGAGAGGAAGTGCAGGAGAGAGGGAGCGCAGGGGACAGGGAGCGCAGGAGACAGGGAGCGCAGGGGACAGGGAGCGAAGGGGACAGGGAGCGCTGGGGACAGGGAGCGCTGGGGACAGGGAGCGCTGGGGACAGAGAGCGCAGGGGGCAGGGAGCGCAGGGGGCAGGGAGCGCAGGCGGCAGGGAGCTCAGGAGACAGTGAGCGCAGGGGGCAGGGAGTGCACGGGACAGGGAGCGCAGGAGACAGGGAGCGCAGGGGGCAGGGAGCGCAGGAGACAGTGAGCGCAGGGGGCAGGGAGCGCAGGGGACAGGCAGCGTAGGAGACAGGGAGCGCAGGGGACAGGGAGCGCAGAGGGCAGGGAGCGCAGGAGACCGGGAGCACAGGAGACCGGGAGCGCAGGGGGCAGGGATCGCAGGGGGCAGTGAGCGCAGGGGGCAGGGAGCGCAGGGGGCAGGGAGCGCAGGGGCCAGGGAGCGCAGGGGGCAGGGAGCGCTGGGGGCAGGGAGCGCTGGGGGCAGGGAGCACAGCGGGCAAGGGGCAGGGAGCGCAGGGGGCAGGGACCGCAGGGGGCAGGGAGCGCAGGGGGCAGGGAGCGGAGGTGAAAGGGAGCGCTGGGGACAGGGAGCGCTGGGGACAGGGAGCGCTGGGGGCAGGGAGCACAGGAGACAGGGAGTGCAGGAGACAGGGAGCGCAGGAGATAGGGAGCACTGGGGCCAGGGAGCACAGGAGACAGGGAGTGCAGGAGACAGGGAGCGCAGGAGATAGGGAGCACTGGGGCCAGGGAACACTGGAGACAGGGAGCGCAGGAGACAGGGAGTGCAGGAGACAGGGAGCACTGGGGCCAGGGAGCGCAGGAGACAAGGAGCACAGGAGACAGGGAGCGCTGGGGACAGGGAGCGCTAGGGACAGGGAACGCTGGGGACAGGGAGCGCTGGCGGCAGGGAGCGCTGGGGACAGGTCGCGCAGGAGACAGGGAGCGCAGGGGGCAGGGAGCGCAGGAGACAGGGAGCGCAGGAGACAGGGAGCGCAGGGGGCAGGGAGCACTGGAGACAGGGAGCGCAGGGGGCAGGGAGCGCAGGAGACAGGGAGCGCAGGGGGCAGGGAGCGCAGGAGACAGGGGGCAGGGAGCGCAGGAGACAGGGAGCGCAGGGGGCAGGGAGCGCAGGAGACAGGGAGCACAGGGGGCAGGGTGCGCAGGGGGCAGGGTGCGCAGGGGGCAGGGAGCACAGGGGGCAGGGAGCGCAGGGGGCAAGGGGCAGGGAGCGCAGGGGGCAGGGAGCGCAGGGGGCAGGGAGCGCAGGGGGCAGGGAGCGTAGGGGACAGGGAGCGCTGGGGACAGGGAGCACTGTGGGCAGGGAGCGCTTCGGGCAGGGATATCCGGCACCGATGGGACCGAGCTGGTGCCGTTAGATCAAAACTGCCGTAGAAACCAGCTCAGAGCTCCGTGTGAAGCAACAAACCCTGTTGCTTAGCTACAGCTTCGAAACAGTCGGCGCAGCTTGCAAGCGTCTAGCTGAAGCTGTTGCTTAGCTATGGAGACACTTGTAGAGCCAGGACTGGAGAAAAGAAGCAACGAAAAGAAAAAAAATTATCTGAACCGACTCCTGAATTTTGCTGGTAGATAGAGCTTTCCGGACGTTTAACCTCCGGATAAACGAAAGTTTCCTGTATACAGCATACCTCTCACCTGACATTCCCCATGAAGTAATTATTGATTACCTCCTCTGCAACAATTCTGGTTGCTTCCCACTATGTAAGATGGAAACACGAGAGAGGGTGGAGGCTGCAGCTCATCCACAATTTACAGGCTTATTCAGAATTTCCCAGTGGATGTAATGGTGCAATGAAAGCCTTTGTTATTTGGTTAACCATGTCCTTGTTTTCCTTTGGTCTAGGTCAAACTTCAGCCAGAAGTCTTGCAGCAATGTGCATCGGCCTGACCTCTGCGGCAATCGTAGCTGCAGCAGTGTTATTTGCCATGATCATTTATTGTCGAAACATGAGAAAGGAGCACCAAAAACAACAGAAGTAAAAATAGAGACCAATGTGCATGGTGTGATCTCAGAGCTGACACCATGTAAAGGATAAAGAGGGATTTTGTAAAAGGGCAATATAATGTAACACTGGTTTCTAATGTATCTCTAACCTGGAACTTCCTATATTCTGCTTGCACGTAAAACTACCACATTTGCAAAAGACTTCAGTAAGATACAGACAGGTTGGCACAACTGGGAGACAGCTGAAAGATGCCATTTCTAGAGTAAAACGCCCTAGCTGTCTCTGCCTATTGTGGTAAATAAAGGCTTTTAAACTAGCTAGCAGTATAATGGCCCTCCTCTGAACCTTTTCCAGAACCTCAATTTCACCCGCCATGTGAGGGGACAGAAACTGAATACGGTGTTCTAAATTTAGCCTAACCAAGAACAGTTTAATGTTATTTGTTTCGTATTGGATTGTCCTGGAAATACATCCTAATACTCTATTTACCTTCACTATAGCCTCTTGGTTGTGAACCTTAAAAGATTATTGTTCCATAATAATGAGGTCTTCCACCTACTCAACAATCTGACGTTCACAACCCTGCATGGTTTACACATGCTTTGTGTTAGCCCTACCCACTTGCAGGGGAGTCCAGGCCGAATGGCCTCCTTCTGTGCCATAAATTTCTATGATTCTATGATTTATCCTTCAACTAACACCTAAAAGCAGATTACCTAGTCATTATCATATTGCTATTTGTGGGATTTTGCTGTGCCGCGTTTCTTACAATACAACAGTGACTACACTTCAAAAATGTTTTTCATTAGCTGTAAAGCGCTTTGGGATGTCCCGAGGTTGTGAAAAGCGCTATATAATGCAAGTCTGCCTTTCGCTTGCATAATACTACATTTAACTATATTAAATGAGATCTGCCAGACATGGACCCTGTCTTTTGGAAGTCTAAGTACATAACATCATAGTGTTAACTATAGTCAACCTGGGTTGCAGTTCCTCAGAGAAGTCAAGGAAGTTGTTCAGGCAGGATCTTCCCTGTCGAAGGTCGTGTTGACTGCTGTTTACTAAGTTATTGTGGTACAGATAAACCTCAAGTTTACTCTTGAGAATTGATTCCAGCATTTTACACAAAATGTAAGTAAGACTAATGGGTCTGTAGTTGCCTGTCTGAATTTGGGCACTGCATTCGCCTGTTTCCAATCTACCAGTACCTCCCCGGTGTCCACTGACTCTCTCATAATGACTGTCAATGCCTTGCAAATCTTACGAGTCTCTCAGCACTCTGGGATGAATATCATCTCATCCTGGGGATTTATTTAAATCTTTTACTGTAGCTTGTCTAGGACTCCTATCTCATTTACATCTCACTTATTTCTGTATTATCCTAACACTGAGATCTAAATACTTCTGACCAGCACTCTTACTTCTTATTGTATTCTTACTGTATAAGAAATGCTTTCCCTGGTCTCACAGAAAGTACAGTGACTGAAGCTGACATCACTACAAGAGGTGTTTTTAGTTTGTTGGCGATGTCACCCTCAGGGGAAGATCTGACAGTAAAATTGATTCATTTCACTAATGTAATCATAGCTTGAGAACTATCACTTGTGTGACACTAATGACAACAGTCACAATATTCCTTCTGTAACGAGTGTTCAGTTACACAACATCATGCCCCAATAAAATGAGAACTCTTTGTGCTAACTGTTGTAACAATCACATTGGCTTCCTAGTTACCAATCGGGGTCAAGATCATATATTATAAATGTTTATATCCAGAGTCGCTGTTTATTCAGCAGGGTGAGAGTTACTCACTGATTAACTGTACTGATGTATAGTGAGGTACCAAACTCATCTGTTCTGACCCATGAAGGCACCAAGTTGGAGACCATGCAATTTCCCAAAGGGAGTGTTAACCCAGGCCACGTTTGCACACTGCCGAGCAGCTTGTTTTACGAAGCACAGGGGAGGAGCCAGGTTTCTGACCCACTCTCTCAACTGGGATGAGTACGTGGTGCTGATAAGCTCAAAAAGAGGAGGGCTGAAAAATGATTTTATATAAAGCAAAAGTATGTCGACTGTCCCAAAATATGGAATGGATTATTTTCCTTTTCTTGTATAATTTAGACTGTTGTGTATTTGTGTCTGTTTTGCATTATGATAAAAAAAATTGGATAACAGAAGGAAAAAAGGAAAAAATAAATAAAAATAAAACATGGAAATTGTTAGCTTTTATCACTAAAGTTAAGCCATTTTCATCAGTTACCTATAATGTTCATATTTTGTAGAAGCAACCAACAAAGTGAAACATAAATGATATGGTTTCAGGGAATAGGATTAATTCACCAAACCCGTGTTCCCAACCTAGAGCCAACTTGAAAAGGAGCATAGATTGGAGGTAGGGATACAAGACTCATGACCCTATTCTCTAATCCCTTTGAACCAAAGTGTTAATACTGAAATTCTGGGAGAATTAGTAAGGACTCACAGAAAAGCTGGGACAAAGACACACACACACACAAAATGTTTCTAATTAAGCCATAGGTTAGAATATCTGTCAAAATGGCAAACCTAAGAGGCTAAAAGTAAACAGTATCTGCTGACGCACAGAGTGGGCTGCACAGAGTGATCCTAAATGGAGTGCTTCTAGACAGAGTGCTAAATTGGGAATCTGGAGAGAATGGCAATTCGGAGCAGAGGGGGAAGGAGGAGAGAGCGAGAGGAGCGGCCGAAGATAAAGGTAGGCCCGAGAGCCTGGAGGGAGTGCGAGCGTCAGGGAGCGAGGTAAGTGATGTCAGCACAAGGGAAGGAGCTGAAGAGAAAAAACAAACAAACTGGTAAGTAGCTGGTGATTGTTCTTTTTTAAACTTGAGTTAGTTAATAATCTATTAAGTAGAGGCTTGACAGGGCACCTCAGTCTCGTGGAATGCACATCGTCTGCATTGTGGGAACTCCAGGATGCTGCCAGTGTCCTGGACAACCATGTGTGCAGGAAATGCTGTCAGCTGGAGGAGCTCAAGCTCCGTGATGCCACGGTCAACTAGTGGGGGGGGAGGTTCCTAGAGAGCAAATAATAAAAATGACAACAGAGAAGGTCATAGACTTAGGTAGCAGTGGGGAAATTAAAAACCAGAGCGTGTCAGGAAGGGGCAGAAGGTATGGAGTAAAAGGTAAAGTAATAAAAAGGGCAAAAGCAGGAACTAAGTGTCACAAAACATATTTGAAAGTTCTCTATCTGAATGCACGTAGCATTCGTAACAAAATAGACGAGTTAATGGCACAAATAACTACATATGTGTATTGTGATAATAATAACTTCCGGGAAGTTATGTCATCACTTTCTGTGAACTGTGAACTATGAACTATGAACTTGGTACATACATCACTTCCTGTCATATGTCACTTCCTGTTGGACTGGTATAAATACTGAACTATTCAGTATTGTAAGAGGCTTTTACCAGAGGCATGGTGAAGACCTCTCTTGTATATAGTGTGTTTATAAGTTGCTTAAAGCTTACTTTAAAGTTACTTGATGAGTGAGACTCCTTTTTCTTACATCAATTTAAGCAACTTAATATTTACACTCACAAATATTAGACCTTCGGACAAACTCGGAGTTAAGGATCCAAGGAACCACCCATCATGGAGAGAATCCTTAGACCTATTCGTCTGGACTTGAACCCGAACACACCAGCAGCTGGCAGGGTATGGAAGCATTGGTACCGTACTTTTGAGAATTTTCTGGATGAATGTAAAGCGGATGCTCCTACTAGACTGAGGATACTTATCAACTATGTGACCCCAAAAGTGTTTGAATATGTTGATGAATGGGATAATTACGATGAGGTGATTCGGGCACTTAAGAAACTGTATGCCAAGACTCCAAATGAGGTCTATGCTAGACATCTACTGGCCACAGCCCGACAAGGGCCAGGGGAATCGATTAACGAATTCCTTCAAGAACTTCGCAGGCTCAGCATAGATTGTAACTTTCAGGCAGCCTAAGCTGAGCTGTACCGCGAAGAAATGATTCTCGATGCTTTCATCTGCGGGATTGCCTCTCCATTTATACGCCAGCGTCTACTAGAAAGTAAAACACTTGAGCTACAAAAAGCTTTTGACCTAGCTTGTTCTCTGGATTTGGCAAAGAGAAATGCAGACCTCTATCAGCTGCCCAGATCTCGATCTGCTGCTGTAACTGCAACCAGACAATTCAAGCGGTCTCAGGTGAACCCTATCATGGGGGAATCTAATTCTGATAATTCTGATGAAGAAGAGGAGGATGACCCCACTTTAGCAGCCTCTTGGCAATCTAGGAAGGAATGCTTCTTTTGTGGAGATGCTTTTCACCCTAGGAAAACCTGCCCTGCTCACAATGCAATCTGCAGTTATTGCAACAAAAAAAAAGGACACTTTGCTAAAGTTTGCCTATCAAGGGCCTCTACGAGGGCCAATCCAGCTAAGGCCTACCGAACTGCCCCAATTAGGGCCTATCAAGATGCTCCAGCTAGGACCTATCAAGCTTCCTCTCGAGCTCTCTCCCGAAGAAGCACACCGAGAGTTTTAGCCACTCTCTGTGCAACGACACCAATTACAGCTGCTTGCCCACAGAACCTGTCTCATGCAGCTACAAAAGTTTCAATTAAAGGGCATACCTTAGATGCCTTAATTGACTCAGGAAGTACTGATAGTTTCATTAAAGAACAGATTGTTGCGAAGTTGAAACTACATGTCTTCCCATCGGACCAGGCAATTGCGATGGCTCAGTCATCACTTAATACCAGAATCTCCGGCTTTTGTATTGTTGATATGACACTTAATGGTCGCATGTATCCCTCCACCCGACTTTCGGTACTCAAGGACTTATGTAGTGATCTCCTCTTAGGGCTGGATTTCCAGAAACAGCATAAGAAACTCACGATTGAGTTCGGCGGATCCAAGCCTGGTCTTACTATTTCTAATATACCGTCTAAATTATCGTTTTGTGCATTATCAGCAGCTTCACTGGATGAACCCTCATTATTTGCCAGTATTCCGCCTCGATGCAAACCAATAATAACGAAATCGCGGCGCTTTAATCAGGAAGACCAATCTTTTATTGAGGCTGAAATCACTCGACTTCTAGCAGAGGATATCATCGAACCATGTTCATCGCCCTGGCGGGCTCAAGTCGTCATTGTCAAGAACCCTCTAAAATCTCACAAACAACGACTATGCATTGATTATTCGCAAACCATCAATCAATATACCAACTTGGACGCCTACCCATTGCCATGCATTGATGATATGTTTAATAAACTGGCCGAATACAAAGTGTTCTCAACTTACGACTTAAAAAGTGCCTATCATCAGGTATCCTTGAAGGTCTCAGATAAGCAGTACACGGCCTTTGAGGCTAATGGACGGCTGTACCAATTTTGTCGCCTCCCATTCGGGGTTACTAATGGAGTGGCTGTCTTCCAACGGGCAATGGATGGCCTGGTTAAGCAGGAAAACCTAAGGGACACTTTCCCCTATCTTGATAACATTACCATTGCAGGTCACGATCAACAGGAACACGACGCCAACCTCCAAAAATTTCGGGATGCCCTCCATCGCCGTAATTTAACCCTGAATGAATCCAAATCTGTTGAGTCGCAACCGACCATCAACATCCTTGGCTACTGCATAGGCAATGGTATCATTAAGCCAGACCCAGAAAGACTTCGCCCGCTCCAAGAGCTCCCGTCACCTAAGAATCCGGCTTCTTTACGTCGGGCTCTCGGTCTGTTTGCATACTACGCTAAATGGATTCCTCATTTTTCAGACAGAATCCAACCCTTGCTGCATGCGAGATCATTTCCATTGGAAACGGCGGCTGTTGCAGCCTTTAACCTTCTCAAAAAACAGTTGGAGAAAGCGGCTCTTCACTCCATTGATGAGAATCTCCCTTTCATAGTCGAATGTGATGCCTCGGAGGTGGCGATCTCGGCTACTCTAAATCAGGAAGGTCGTCCTGTAGCATTTATGTCCAGGACCTTACAAGGTGCCGAGCTACATTATCCTCCGGTTGAGAAGGAAGCCACAGCCATCATAGAGGCAGTACGGAAGTGGAACCATTTTCTAGCTCGCCAGCACTTTACATTAATTACGGACCAGCGATCAGTCGCCTTCATGCTCGATAATCGGAAACGAACCAAAATTAAGAATAATAAAATACAACTTTGGAGGATGGAGCTGGCCTCTTTTGGTTATACCATTCACTATCGACCTGGCAAGGAGAATGTGGCCCCGGACACCCTCACACAGGCATTCTGCTCCACTATGTCATCCTCTACTCTCATAGATGTCCATAATGGATTGTGTCATCCTGGCATTACGCGCATGCTACATTTCGTACGATCACGGAATCTCCCTTTTTCTACTGGAGATGTAAAGAAAATATGCTCAGAATGCCGGCTTTGTGCGGAATTAAAACCTCAGTTCTTCCGCCCCTCTGATGGTATACTCATACATGCAACCCAACCGATGCAACGACTTGGCATTGATTTTAAGGGCCCAGTGCCCTCTTCAACTCGGAACACATATTTGCTCACCATGATTGATGAATATTCACGTTTTCCGTTTGCCTTCCCCTGCTCCAATATGCTGGCGTCCACAGTAATCTGCTGCCTTGAGCAGGTATTTTCTCTCTGTGGCATGCCGGCTTATATTCACTCAGATCGGGGTCCATCCTTTATGTCAAAGGAACTCAAGGACTACCTCTCAGAATGGGGAGTTGCTACAAGCAAAACAACACCATACCATCCCATCGGAAATGGGCAGGTAGAGAGGTATAACGGTATCATCTGGAATTCCGTACGTCTCGCTTTAAGATCTCGGGGCCTACCAGACCAGCAATGGGAAGCAGTGCTTCCGGATGCATTGCACTCTATACGGTCCCTGCTTTCTACAGCCACAAATACTACACCTCATGAGCGGTTCTTTGGATTCCAGCGTCGCTCATCTCATGGGACATCACTCCCGTCTTGGCTAACTACTCCTGGACCTGTATTACTCCGAAGATACGTTCGGACGTCTAAAAATGACCCTCTCGTAGACGAGGTCGAACTAACCGATGCCAACCCCACCTATGCAAACATACGATATTCCGACGGCCGAGAATCTACCGTATCATTACAGGATCTGGCTCCCTGCCCACCAGGACCTAGTGGGACATCGGGTGATGGCATTTCACCAGGAAACTCTTGGGACCTATCGGGTGCCCCTCTCCAGGATCCTGATCGGACACCAACTACCTTGGTGCCGGTAGAACCCCGTACTCAAAGTTGCGACCCTCCCAGTACCGCGCACGAAAGTGCTGATCCGCCACAGACCAGCTCTGCACCTCCCTCTGAACGGAGGCAGACCGACTTTAAGAACATAAGAACATAAGAAATAGGAGCAGGAGTAGGCCAATCGGCCCCTCGAGCCTGCTCCACCATTCAATAAGATCATGGCTGATCTGATCCTAACCTCAAATCTTCTATCACTCTGCATCCACCCGAACCCATGTGATCTCCCGGGAGAGGCGAAAAACCAAATAAAGACCCAATGGCCAATTTGGGAGAAAAAAATCTGGGAAATTCCTCTCCGACCCATCTAGGCGATCGAAATTCTTCCAGGAGATCACTCTGTCCCTATATTTTCTACAGTACTTACCTTCTGTAAAGGCGATCTCCACCCCAGCCAGGAACAGGAATAAAACCATCTCCTGAAATCTAACACAGAATTAGAACACAGTAGGAGCAGAACAAGGCTACACAGCCCCTGGGCCCACTCCACTACCCACAGGGCCATGACCATTCCGAACCTAGACTCATGTCCAATTTCCTGCCCGCTCCCCGTAACCCTTAATTCCCTTTACTTCCAGGAAACTATCTATTTCTGTTTTAAATTTATTTAATGATGTAGCTTCCACAGCTTTCTGGGGCAGCAAATTCCACAAACCTACCACCCTCTGAGTGAAGAAGTTTCTCCTCATCTCAGTTTTGAATGAGCTGCCCCTTATTTTAAGATTATGCCCCCTAGTTCTAGTTTCACCCATCATTGGGAACATCCTCACCGCATCCACCCGATCAAGCCCCTTCACAATCTTATATGTTTCAATAAGATCGCCTCTCATTCTTCTGAACTCCAATGAGTAGAGTCCCAATCTACTCAACCTCTCCTCATATGACCACCCCCTCATCCCCGGGATTAACCGAGTGAACCTTCTTTGTACTGACTCGAGAGCAAGTATGTCTTTTCTTAAGTATGGACACCAAAACTGTATGCAGTATTCCAGGTGCGGTCTCACCAATACCTTGTACAACTGCAACAATACCTCCCTGTTTTTATATTCCAACCCCCTAGCAATAAAAGCCAACAATCCATTGGCCTTCTTAATCACTTGCTGCACCTGCATACTAACTTTTTGAGTTTCGTGCACCAGGACCCCCAGATCCTTTTGTACTACAGTACTTTCCAGTTTCTTGCCATTAAGATAATAACTTGCTCTATGATTTTTCCTGCCAAAGTGCATAACCTCACACTTTCCAGTATTGTATTCCATCTGCCAAATCTCTGCCCACTTACTTAGCCTGTCTATGTCCCTTTGCAGGTTTTTATGTCCTCCTCACTCACAACTTTCCGTCCCATCTTTGTATCATCTGCAAACTTTGATATGTTACACTCGGTCCCCTCCTCCAAATCGTTAATATAGATTGTAAAGAGTTGGGGACCCAGCACTAACCCCTGCGGAACGCCACTAGTTACTGGTTGCCAATCTGAGAACGAACCATTTATCCCAACTCTCTGCTTTCTGTTAGAGAGCCAATCCTCCACCCACGCCAGAATATTACCCCCAATCCCGTGATTTTTTATCTTGAGCAATAATCTTTTGTGTGGCACCTTGTCAAATGCCTTTTGGAAGTCTAAATACACTACGTCCACTGGTTCCCCTTTATCCACCCTGTATGTTACTTCCTCAAAAAACTCAAGCAAATTTGTTAAACATGACTTCCCCTTCATGAAACCATGCTGAGTTTGTCCTATTAAATTATGTTTATCCAAATGTCCCGTTACTGTCTCCTTAATAATGGACTCTAACATTTTACCAACCACAGATGTTAGGCTAACAGGTCTATAGTTTCCAGCCTTCTGACTACTACCCTTTTTAAATAAGGGTGTTACATTAGCAGTTTTCCAATCTGCCGGGACCTTTGCTGAGTCCAGTGAGTTTTGGAAAATTATTACCAATGCATCCACAATCCCTACCGCTACTTCCCTCAAGACCCTAGGATGCAAGCCATCAGGTCCAGGGGATTTATCCGCCTTGAGTCCCATTATTTTACCAAGTACCACTTCCTTAGTGATTTTAATCGTATTTAGTTCCTCCCCCCCTAGAGCCCCCTGTTTGTCCAGTGTTGGGATATTCTTAGTGTCCTTTACTGTAAAGACTGATACAAAATAATTGTTCAGTGTTTTTGCCATCTCCATGTTTCCCACCATTAATTTCCCAGTCTCATCCTCTAAGGGACCAACATTTACTTTAGCCACCCTTTTTCTTTTTATATAACTATAGAAACTTTTACTGTCTGTTTTTATATTTTTACTAATTTACTTTCATAATCTATCTTCACTTTCTTAATCAATCTTTTTGTTATTTTTTGCTGTCTTTTAAAGACTTCCCAATCTTCCATCCTCCCACTAGATTTGGCTACCTTATATGCCCTTGTTTTTAGTCGGACACTATCCTTAATTACTTTACTTAGCCACGGATGGCTATCTTTTCTTTTACACCCTTTTTTCCTCAGTGGAATATATATTTTTTGGAAGTTGTAAAATAACTCCTTAAATGTACACCACTGGTCATGTACCGTCTTACCCTTTAATCTATTTTCCCAGTCCACTCTAATTAATTCCGCTCTCATACCTTCATAGTCTCCTTTATTCAAGCTCAGCACGCTTGTTTGAGATCCAACCTTCTCACCCTCTAATTGAATATGGAACTCAACCATGTTATGGTCACTCATTCCAAGGGGATCCTTTACTAGGACATTTTTAATTAATCCTGTCTCATTACACAGGACCAAATCTAAGGTTGCTTGCCCCCTGGTCGGTTCAGTTACATACTGCTCAAGAAACCCATCCCTAATACACTCAATGAACTCTTCCTCAAGGCTGCTCTGCCCAATTTGATTTGTCCAGTTAATATGATAATTAAAATCCCCCATAATTATAGCTGTTCCCTTATTACAAGCCTCAACTATTTCCTGATTAATACTCCGTCCAACAGAGTTGCAACTGTTCGGAGGCCTATAGCCTACACCCACTAGTGTTTTTTTCCCCTTATTATTCCTTATCTCCACCCAAACTGTTTCACTATCCTGCTCCTTTGACCCAATATCATTTCTCTGTATTATAGTGATTCCTTCCTTTATTAACATAGCCACCCCACCTCCTCTCCCTTCCTGCCTGTCCTTCCTGATTGTTAAATAACCTGGTATGTTTAATTCCCAGTCATGGTCACCCTGCAGCCATGTTTCTGTAATGGCCACAAGATCATACCCATATGTCATTATTTGTGCCGTTAACTCATTCATTTTGTTACGAATGCTAAAGAACTTTCAAATATGTTTTGTAACACTTAGTTCCTGTTTTTTCCCTTTTTAGTACTTTACTTTTTACTCCATACCTTCTGTCCCTTCCTGACACATTGTTTTTTAATTCCCCCACTGCTACCTAAGTCTATGACCTTCTCTGTTGTCATTTCTATTATTTGCTCTCTAGAAACCTCCCCCCCACTAATTAGTTTAAAGCCCTCTCTACAGCCCTAGTTATATGATTCGCCAGGGCTCTAGTCCCAGCACTGGCCAAGTGGAGTCCGTCCCAACAGAACAGCTCCCTCCTGTCCCAGTACTGGTGCCAGTGTCCCAAGAAGCAAAACCCATTTCTCCCACACCAGTCTTTGAGCCACGCATTTAACTCTTTAATTTTATTTATCCTAGCCAAATTCGCTCGTGGCTCAGGTAATAACCCAGAGATTATTACCCTTGAGGTTCTGTTTTTTAATTTGACCCCTAGCTGCTCATACTCCTTTAACAGAACCGTCTTCCTTGTCCTATCTACGTCGTTTGAACCTATTGGGGCTCGTACACGAAACCATGATCTCCCCGACCCTGCACAGGGTAATCCAGGCCACACAGGCTCTGACCAATGGCCAACCGCATGTAAGCGGACCAGCGACCCTCTACGACGGGAACCCAAACGGGTGCGACTCTTCCTCGTTCGGCGGCTGCGGAACAAAAGGAAGACCACAGCCTTCTAATCCTGCAGGAGGGAAGAATGTGATAATAATAACTTCCGGGAAGTTATGTCATCACTTCCTGCGAACTGTGAACTATGAACTTGGTACATACATCACTTCCTGTCATATGTCACTTCCTGTTGGACTGGTATAAATACTGAACTATTCAGTATTGTAAGAGGCTTCTACCAGAGGCACGGTGAAGACCTCTCTTGTATATAGTGTGTTTATAAGTTGCTTAAAGCTTACTTAAAAGTTACTTGATGAGTGAGACTCCTTTTTCTTACATCAGGTATGATCTTGTGGCCATTACGGAAACATGGCTGCAGGGTGACAATGCCTGGGAATTAAACATACCAGGTTATTTAACGATCAGGAAGGACAGGCAGGAAGGAAGGGGAGGTGGGTGGCTATGTTAATAAAGGAAGGAATCACTGTAATACAGAGAAATGATATTGGGTCAAAAGATCAGGATAATGAAACAGTTTGGGTGGAGATAAGGAATAATAAGGGGAAAAAAACCACTAGTGGGCATAGTCTATAGGCCTCCGAATAGTTGCAACTCGGTTGGACGGAGTATCAATCAGGAAATAGTTGAGGCTTGTAATGAGGGAACATCTATAATTATGGGGGATTTTAACTATCATATTAATTGGACAAATCAAATTGGGCAGGGCTGCCTTGAGGATGAGTTCATTGAGTGTATTAGGGATGGGTTTCTTGAGCAGTATGTAACTGAACCGACCAGAGGGCAAGCAACCTTAGATCTGGTCCTGTGTAACGAGACAGGATTAATTAAAAATGTCCTAGTAAAGGATCCCCTTGGAATGAGTGACCATAACATGGTTGAATTCCATATTCAATTAGAGGGTGAGAAGGTTGGATCTCAAACAAGCGTGCTAAGCTTGAATAAAGGAGACTATGAAGGTATGAGAGCGGAGTTGAGTAGACTGGATTGGGAAAATAGATTAAAGGGTAAGATGATACATGATCAGTGGTGTACATTTAAGGAGTTATTTTACAACTTCCAAAAAATATATATTCCACTGAGAAGAAAAGGGTGTAAAAGAAAAGACAGCCATCCGTGGCTAAGTAAAGAAATTAAGGATAGTATTCGACTAAAAACAAGGGCATATAAGGTAGCCAAATCTAGTGGGAGGATAGAGGATTGGGAAAACTTTAAAAGACAGCAAAAAATAACAAAAAGATTGATTAAGAAAGGGAAGATAGATTATGAAAGTAAATTAGCAAAAAATATAAAAACAGATAGTAAGAGTTTTTATAGTTATATAAAAAGAAAAAGGGTGGCTAAAGTAAATGTTGGTCCCTTAGAGGATGAGACCGGGAAATTAATGGTGGGAAATATGGAGATGGCAAAAACACTGAATGGATATTTTGTATCAGTATTTACAGTAGAGGACACTAAGAATATCCCAACACTGGACAAACAGGGGGCTATAGGGGGGGAGGAGCTAAACACGATCAAAATCACTAAGGAAGTGGTACTCGGTAAAATAATGGGACTCAAGGCGGATAAATCACCTGGACCTGATGGCTTACACCCTAGGGTCTTGAGGGAAGTAGCGGTAGGGATTGTGGATGCATTGGTAATAATTTTCCAAAACTCCCTGGACTCAGCAAAGGTCCCGGCAGACTGGAAAACTGCTAATGTAACGCCCTTATTTAAAAAGGGCAGTAGACAGAAGGCTGGAAACTATAGACTGGTTAGCCTAACATCTGTGGTAGGTAAAGTTTTGGAGTCCATTATTAAGGAGACAGTAACAGGACATTTGGATAATCATAATTTAATAGGACAAAGTCAGCATGGTTTTATGAAGGGGAAGTCATGTTTGACAAATTTGCTGGAGTTCTTTGAGGAAGTAACATATAGGGTGGATAAAGGGGAACCAGTGGACGTAGTGTATTTAGACTTCCAAAAGGCATTTGACAAGGTGCCACACAAAAGATTATTGCTTAAGATAAAAAATCACAGGATTGGGGGTAATATTCTGGCATGGATAGAGGATTGGCTATCTAACAGAAGGCAGAGAGTTGGGATAAATGGTTCATTCTCAGACTGGCAATCAGTAACTACTGGTGTTCCGCAGGGGTCAGTGCTGAGTCCCCAACTCTTTACAATCTATATTAACGATTTGGAGGAGGGGACCGAGTGTAACATATCAAAGTTTGCAGATGATACAAAGATGGGAAGGAAAGTAGTGAGTGAGGAGGACATAAAACACCTGCAAGGGGACATAGACAGGCTAGGTAAGTGGGCAGAGATTTGGCAGATGGAATACAATACTGGAAAGTGTGAGGTTATGCACTTTGGCAGGAAAAATCGTAGAGCAAGTTATTATCTTAATGGCAAGAAACTGGAAAGTACTGAAGTACAAAGGGATCTGGGGGTCCTGGTGCATGAAACTCAAAAGGTTAGTATTCAGGTGCAGCAAGTGATTAAGAAGGCCAATGGAATGTTGGCTTTCATTGCTAGGAGGATAGAATATAAAAATAGGGAGGTATTGCTTCAGTTGTACAAGGTATTGGTGAGACCGCACCTGGAATACTGCATACAGTTTTGGTGTCCATACTTAAGAAAAGACATACTTGCTCTCGAGTCAGTACAAAGAAGGTTCACTCGGTTAATCCCGGGGATGAGGGGATGGACATATGAGGAGAGGTTGAGTAGATTGGGACTCTACTCATTAGAGTTCAGAAGAATGAGAGGCGATCTTATTGAAACATATAAGATTGTGAAGGGGTTGGATCGGGTGGATGCGGGGAGGATGTTCCCGATGATGGGTGAAACTAGAACTAGGGGGCATAGTCTTAGAATAAGGGGCTGCTCTTTCAAAACTGAGATGAGGAGGAACTACCTCACTCAGAGGGTGATAGGCCCATGGAATGTGCTGCCCCAAAAAGCTGTAGAAGCTACATCATTACATAAATTTAAAACAGAAATAGACAGTTTCCTAGAAGTAAAGGGAATTAAGGGTTACGGGGAGCGAGCAGGAATTTGGACATGAGTCTAGGTTCGGATCGGTCATGGCCCTGTGGGTAGCGGAGCGGGCCCAGGGGCCATGTAGCCTGATCCTGCTCCTATTTCGTGTGTCTAATTCTGTTAGATTCAGGAGATGGTTCTGTGATAGTAGATTGGCAGTTAGGATCAGATCAGCCATGATCTTATTGAATGGCGGAGCAGGCTCGAGGGGCCGATTGGCCTACTCCTGCTCCTATTTCTTATGTTCTTATGTTCTTAGGATGTCACTGAGCGGCTGCAGAACATTCTGAGGTGGGGAGGAAGGTACCAACAACATAGGTAGAAAGAGGGATGAGGTCCTGCAGGCAGATTTTAGGGAGCTAGGAAAGAGATTAAAAAGCAGGACCTGGATTACTCCCGGTGCCACGAGCTCGTGAATATAGAAATAGGAGGATAGAGCAGATGAATGCGTGGCTGGAGAGATGATGCAGGAGGGAGGGCTTCAGATTCCTGGGACACTGGGACCGGTCTGGGGGAGGTGGGACCAGTACAGGCCGGACGGGTTGCACCTCAACAGAGCCGGTACCAATATCCTCGTGGGGGGTTGGGGGAGGGGGGTTGCTAGTGCTGTTGGAGAGGGTTTAAACAAAGTTGGCAAGAGGATAGGCACCAGGATGTAGCATTAGAAAAGAGAAACAAAGTGCACAAAGGATTGGGAGAGACAGGTAGCACTAGAGTAAGAAATAGTAAGGTATTAGGTGGGGTCAGACTAAGACAGAATACAAGAAGGTCTAAGATAGGTTTACAGTGCATGTGTGCAAACGCATGAAGCGTGGTAAATAAGGTTGGTGAGCTGCAGGCGCAAGTAGCCACATGAGAAGATGATGTCGTGGCGATAATAGAGACCTGGCTCAAAAAAGGACAGGATTGGGTTTTAAATATTCCTGAATATAAGGTGTTCAGAAAAAATAGGGAAGGAAAAAGGAGGTGGGGTGGCAGTGTTGGTTAAGGAGAATGTTACAGTGCTGGAGAGAGAGGATGTCATGGAGGGGTCAAAGACAGAATCTATTTGGTTAGAGTTAATAAATAATAGAGGTGCCATTACACTACTCGGTGTATTCTATAGGCCACCAACTAGTGGGAAAATATGGAGGAGCAAATTTGCAGAGAAATTACAGAGAGATGCAAGAACTATAGAGTAGTGATAATGGGCGACTTCAATTATCCTAATATAGACTGGGATAGTAATAGTGTAAAGGACAGAGAGAGGGAAACATTTCTGAAGTGTGTTCAGGAGAACTTTCTTCATCAGTACATTTCTGGCCCTACGAGGAAGGAGGCATTACTGGATCTGGTTCCGGGGAATGAGGTGGGTCAAGTGGAGCAAGTGGCAGTAGGGGAACATTTAGGGAACAGTGATCATAGAATCATAAAGTTTAGATTAGCTATGGAGAAGGACAGGGAGCGATCTAGAGTAAAAAATACTTAATTGCAGGCAGGCAAATTTCAGTGGGTTGAGAACGAATCTGGCCCAGACAAATTGGAATCAAAGATTAGCAGGCAAAACTGTAATCGAACATTGGGCTGCCTTTCACAGAATCACAGAAACCCCACAGTGCAGATAGAGGCCATTTCGGCCCATCGAGCCTGCACCGACACATATCCCACCCGATCCCCGTAACCCCTACACCAACACATATCCCACCCTATCCCCGTAACCCCACGTATTTAATCCCCCTAACACTAAGGGTCAATTTATCATAGCCAATCAACCTAACCTGCACATCTTTGGACTGTGGGAGGAAACCGGAGCACCCGGAGAAAACCCACGCAAACACGGGGAGAATGTGCAAACTCCACACAGACAGTCGCCCGAGGCCGGATTTGAACCCGGGTCCCTGGCGCTGTGAGGCAACAGTGCTAACCACTATGCCACCGAGGAGATGGTTCGGGTACAGTCGAGTTACATTCCCACAAGGGGAAAAGGTAGAGCAGCTAAAGCCAGAGCTCCCTGGATGACGAAAGAGATAGAGAGTAAGATGAAGCAAAAAAAGAGAACGTATGACAGATGTCGGGTTGAGAATACAAGTGAGAACCAGGCTGAATATAGAAAGTTCAGAGGGGAAGTAAAAAAGAAAATAAGAGGGGCAAAGAGAGAGTATTGGAATAGATTGGCAGCTAACAATAAAAGGGAATTCAAAAGTCTTCTATAGGCATATAAATAGTAAAGGGGTAGTAAGAGGAGGGGTGGGGCTGATTAGGGACCGAAAAGAAGACCTACGTATAGAGGCAGAGGGCATGGCTGAGGTACTAAATAAGTACTTTGCATCTGTCTTTACGAAGGAAGAAGATGCTGCCATAGACATAGTGAAGGAGGAGATAGAGGAGATACTGGATGGGATAAAAATTGATAAAGGTGAGGTACTAGAAAGACTGTCTGTAAAGTAGATAAGTCACCAGGACCGGATGGGATGCATCCTAGGATGCTGAGGGATGTTAAGGAGGAAATCGCGGAGGTACTGGCCATTATCTTCCAATCCTCCCTAGAAATGGGGTGATGCCAGAGGACTGGAGAATTGCAAATGTTACACCCTTGTTCAAAAAAGGGTGTAAGGATAAACCCAGCAACTACAGGCCAGTCAGTTTAACCTCGGTAGTCATAGAGTCATAGAGTTATACAGCACAGAAAGAGGCCCTTCGGCCCATCGCGTCCACGCCGGCCATCAAGCCCTGTCTAATCTAATCCCATTTTCCAGCATTTGGTCCGTAGCCTTGTATGCTATGGCATTTCAAGTGCGCATCCAAATGCTTCTTGAATGTTGTGAGGGTTCCTGCCTCTACCACCCTTTCAGGCAGTGAGTTCCAGATTCCAACCACCCTCTGGGTGAAAAAGTTTTTCCTCAAATCCCCTCTAAACCTCCTGCCCCTTACCTTGTTATTGACCCCTCTACTAAGGGGAAAAGTTCCTTTCTATCCACCCTATCTATGCCCCTCATAATTTTGTATACCTCAATCAGGTCCCCCCTCAGCCTTCTCTGCTCCAAGGAAAACAACCCCAGCCTGTCCAGTCTTTCTTCATAGCTGAAGCGCTCCAGCCCAGGTAACATCCTGGTAAATCTCCTCTGCACCCTCTCCAAAGCAATCACATCCTTCCTATAGTGTGGCGACCAGAACTGCACACAGTACTCCAGCTGTGGCCTTACCAGCGTTTTGTACAGCTCCATCATAACCTCCCTGCTCTTATATTCTATGCCTCGGCTAATGAAGGCAAGTATCCCATATACCTTTTTAACCACCTTATCCACCTGTTCTGCTGCCTTCAGGGATCTATGTACTTGCACACCAAGGTCCCTCTGATCCTCTGTCTTTCCTAGGGTCTTACCATTCATTGTGTATTCCCTTGCCTTGTTAGTCCGTCCAAAATGCATCACCTCACACTTTTCAGGGTTAAATTCCATTTGCCACTGTTCCGCCCACCTGACCAACCCATCTATATCGTCCTGTAGCCTGAGGCTTCCCGCCTCGCTATTTACCACCCCACCAATTTTTGTGTCATCTGCGAACTTACTGATCATACCTTTTACATTTACATCCAAATCATTAACGTAGACCACAAACAGCAAGGGACCCAGCACCGATCCCTGCGGTACCCCACTGGACACAGGCTTCCAGTCACAAAAACAACCTTCCACCATCACCCTCTGCCTTCTGCCACTTAGCCAGTTTTGGATCCAATGTGCCAAGGCACCCTGG